>NW_027071837.1:1217500-1692794 GCF_038088225.1 Cyrtonyx montezumae
CAGAGATGGGAGAGGAACAAACACAGTTATGTTACAACAGAAAAATCTGAATCCTGAGAAACCATTAAAGGGAAATAACTTAGCAGTACGGGAAGGAGAAAAAAAGACCTGAGATATGAGAGAGGTTGGTACCGATCTGTGATCCATATGACTTCAATGGAAGAAACTCCAGGCTCACATCCAGAGTGGGGGACAAGTTCAACTGCTGCAGCAGCCCTGCTCCCCACAGGCCGTTCAGCACAGCCAGGCACCATTACACCCATCTGCCCTCACATACTTTGTGCTCTGCTGTCCTCACTGATACACCCTAAGCACTTACTTTCACCCTGAAATCAGGGCTGAAGAAAACTCAGGATGTGCATCGTGCTAACGCAACTCAACGGCCAATTCGGCCACACTCTGTCTCACTGAAAGGAATCTTTGGTGGCTGCCTAACTATGGAATTAAAAATTACAGCAGAGAAGTAGCTCAGGTTTTACCAAGCAAACAGATGGTGAGAGCGCCTGCAGGAAAGTAAGTTAACTATCTGGTAAGTGCAGTGGAAAAAATGAAACACTTTTAACAGTTGTTAGAGACAAAACAATCAATGTCTTCCTTATTAAAAAGCCACACCCACAAACACACTTCCATACAGGAATAAATTAACGTTTACCTGAGATACATAACCGGGAGGCACAAAAATAGGTGGCATCGATCCATTTGGTGACATCATAGGAACATGTGCTGGACCTGGGGAGCAAAGAGGTGCCACTTCACAGCAGGTAACAGCTCCAGGACACCAGTTCTCAACAGCAATGAGAACCAACACCATTGGCATTACAGTAATGCAAAGACAAACAGTCTGCCAACTTGCTTTAAAAAAATATATACATCTTTTTCACTGCAAGACTGCATCCTTGTCTGGGATTTGATGGAAGCAGAATGGACATGTATTGTGTAATACCATTTGAAATGGTGAAAAACATTCCTCTGATGGAAGTACTGATAAATTCAACTCGACTTACAGGAGATATTTTGAACCAGCAGCAGATCTGCAGCTCGGTCACCTACCCACAAGCCAAACAGTGCTTTGTAAGCACAGAGGGCAGTGACACTTCCCTCAGCACTAACACACTGCTAATGGCACTGCCTCGCATTGAAGCAAGGTCACGCAGCACCCACTGAAGTTGTTTAGATGAGACTAAATCCCACAAATTCACGAGCTGTGAATCTGAGAAGACAGCTACTCAAGGACCACTGGAAGAGCAGCTGACATGTCGACCTCTGGAAAGCTATCAGCAGAGCATGCAGAGCTGTGGGGAAGCCTGCCAGCTTCCCAGCACTATGTCACTTGTGCCTTAAGTACAAACTGGAAAAAATCTGCTTTATTGCACTACAGAACACATAAAAACACATCAGGTGTGAGAGAAACAAACCGTAGTCATTTTATGAGGTTTATGATTTTTTTATACTATTTGGTTTAGTCCTCCAGCCTTTCCCTTACCTTGAATACACTGAATATGTCCATCTTCAGTTGTAATCGTAAATGTTTCACCCGGGTTCACCTGCACAAGAATAACCTGTTAAAAAACAAACAAACAAACAAAACATGAAGCAGATAGTTCGTTATTTACTTATTTATTTTAAAGATTACTTAACCTTTACACACATATCTTACTTTATGTCATTTTAAGCATTCCTGAGAGGCATTCCTCTTTGCTCTGACCAGGAAGCTCACACAGATCCGCTGCATTTAAACAGTGTGTGTAAAACAAGGCCCCAAGGAACAGATTGTTAAATGCTGGGCAACAAAACTGTGCAGCTCCTGCACAATGCTATACTGATCATTTTTAACTTATAGCACAGGATGTGGAGGCGAACACAGACCCTTACCCCGGTGAGGTCACAGGACAGGAAACAATCCTGCTCTGGGTTAGGTAAAATGCTTCTGGACATAAGCACAGCATCTGGAGGAGTCACACAGCCACCCAGCAATACTCTGCCACTCAGCAAGAGCTCATGGACAGACAGCCCTGTTAGAAGTGGTGCAATTGCAACACTAACATGTAACTGATTCCATCACTTCAGCAGTAAACGTGCAGCTTTTACTCTGCTACACTTCTATTGGTAGAGAAAGTGAAGCAGTGTTATTTGCCCTGTTCTTTACATGACATACCAAGCAGACAATAACAGGCTGGGGGTTTGCCAGAGCACAAAGGAAATACAAAGTCTGCAGCTGGGACCGACCCCAGGGGCAGGTATTTAAGCTTACAACTCATCTCCAAGGAAGAGAAAATTCAGAGGCAGGAAGGGGGTGCTTTAAAAACTCAGAGCCTTTGAACAGGTCCAATCTTCAGAAGTCCCAATTAACTGAAGTTCAGGAAAGTATTAACTCAGTGAAAAGGATCCTAAGTGGTGTAAAGCACAAGACTGCAGAGCAGCACTGGAAGTCAGGAATGTCAGGAATGCATGGGGCAACGTCCTGGAGGAATGACTCACTGCAATTAACAAAGCAAATGCAATTCCATCTACCTTCCATCAAGGAAAACTTCCAGGAAGCCTGAGTGCTCCCCAGGAGTCAGCCTAAGCCTGGTTAGAGGCAGCACAGCACAGGCACTCACAGGAAGGCTGACAGGTGCCCCACACAACCGTTTTGGAACTAATGGGATCAACAGTTTGAGAGTTATTTCAAAGCACTGAACACAATTTTGTTGTTCAGCACTTTCTATTGCCGGAGGTTTTTGGGGTTTTTTTTGGAACAAGGATCCCTTCCAGAAAACTTCTGAGTTCCTCTCTGTGAAACGGAGCTAACGAGCTGGAAGCTGCCCCTGACTGACAGGACTTGCCAAACAGCACACGTTTTACTTCTACAAACAAAAGCGCTGTGTAATACTTCATCATTAGCCCATCCTTTCTGGCACCGGTAGCAAAATGATTAAAACTCATCTGCCTTAATAAAGCTTCCAAGTTAATACTCTGCTTAAAGGTGAGCTTGCAAATGTGGCTCCCTGCAAGCAAGAGCAGCAAAGGAGAGCAGAATGTGCCTGTAATGTGACTGCAGGATGTCAGCCCGGCTGTTTATAAACAGTGAGAAATGCTGGCACGCTGACATGAAGTGACATTCTCGCCCCATGAAGACAGACACACCTATTTTCACTAGACAGACTTACTCGTTATTTCCAAAATAACTCAGTTAGAAGGCTTGGAGACTATCTGTTTTCAAGTCTGCTCTTAAAAGGACATTTTCCCGTGCGTTTCCAAGACTCAACTCCTTTAAACCCCACCCGACTGCAACCAGCCTCCACTTGGTTCCCCAGACTCCAACAAGAGTCACCTCCTGGTCACTCCCTGCACACTGCTATTCTACATGCTGATCTGTATGAGAATGTGCTACACAAACAGTGACAGAGCTGGTCTCCTATGAGACCCACGTCTCTCTTTTCCTCGTTACACAAGGAACACCAGCTGCTGAATAATCTCACAGCTGGTCAGTGTCTAAAATTTCACGGTGCTAATGCTAGAGCTGCAGAATGAGCTGAGATATTCTATAGCTTCGTTTATTTCAAGACACAGTCATCTTACCTCCAGAGTAAGAGAAAAAGAGCCGAGCACAATTATTCATCACTTTTTTTTTTTTTTTTTAGCAAGGACTATCATTTCTACAGGGAAGTGCACTACAACTGAAACAGTGCAGGTCTCTCCCCTTTCCCACTTGTAAAGCTTGCAAAATAAAAGAGATTTTAAATTAAATCATCTAGTAGACACTGCTGCCCAGATCCTCAGCAGCTCATGATGTACTGTATCTTATTTATTCACCGTGCATTCAAATACACCACGGTCTTCACAGTAACCCTTCCCCATCATTTCACTGGAGAGTTATCTTCCAGAAACTTTTATGCAACTTTCCCTTCTGAATTAACCCCCTAAATCCCACACTGTAATTACTGCCAGACGCATAAAGCTACATACCAACCAGAATAAAGCAAGGGGCAACTCTGCTCCTCACTTCAACAAGACAATTATTTGACTCCAGGCACATAATTTATCTTTTGTTACTCCTGCAATTCAGTTATGTTAACAAACCAAACAGCCTTTTCTTTCCTACAAGGACCAGTTGTGCCTGCAGCTTCTTAAATCAAGATCCCAACTGAAAACAACACGATGACTGTGAGATTTCAGGGGCTGTCTAGCAACGTATCTCCCAAAGATGGGAAGACACCTCAGCATTTACAGTGGAAGGCACTTCCCTTTTATTGCCAAGCACTAAAATTACTTCAAATTTAGCCACAATCTGTGCAAGTTTGTACTTCAGTCAAACCGTTTTACTTCCTCTGTTGTATTTCTACTCATAGTAGGTGTTTCTGAAGGGCTGAACCCCCCAGAATTCTGAAGTTTCCACTCTACTCAGGTTTCACTAGCAAGCTGTAATTATTAATGAAGATTCCTAGCATCAGGAAAACAGAGGTCTTTCATCTCCTCTACATTTCCCTGCAACGGGTTTCTCAATTTAAAGTACTGCAGCTTCTTTCTAATCTGTATCAATTTGTTTTATTAAACATTAAATCCACACATTTTCCCCTTCACTACTGGACATATTTTTTTTAGTCTTAAGACTAAACATCACAAATTAAAAGCAATCTTCTCGTATTTCCACTACAGCAATGCTGAACCATTTTCTCCCTCTTTATATTCACACTTGTGCTGCGCTCACAGGATCAATGCTGAGAACCATGCACTTGCAGAGTCACAGAATGGGATGGAAGGCACCGTCACGTTCACCCACCTGCAGCCCCCTGCCACTGCATCAGATTGCTGGAGGCCCCATCCAGCCCTAAAAGTTTCCTTGGAGGGGGTAACTCTACAGTTGCTTTCTGCAGAAGCTTCTTTTCTCCCTGCCATCATAAAAGTTGGCTAGCAATAAGCTTTTTTTTAATCTGTTCTGTCTTCTACAGTACACCTGAACACCAGCCTCCCTGCCAGCCCTGCAGGCACAGTACGGCGACCACCAGGATGGAAGCAGGAGGGATGGACTTGCCTGTTGGATGCTGTCCCCATTAACCATGTGAGGTAGAAGTGGCACTTCGTTCAGCAGAGGCGTAGCTTCTAACGGAGGCGGCTGGTCGGCCATCATGTCTGAAAACCATTCATTGACAACTGCTCACGTTAACAGCCTGCTGGAACAGAAAGACAGCACCAATATCAGATTTCCACCACTCCCCTTTCCCAAATAATTCTCTGCTTTGTTTGCCAAACATGGTACCAGTAATTCACAAGAAAAACACAGCAGCGCTTTCAGCATTCCACAACTCTGCCCCAAAGATCTGCAAATAAATGGAGCTTAATTAGAGCCTGAAGCTGGTACAAAGCATTGCCCTCACCATACATTTAAGGACTTGTGCAAACGGACAGCCTCGACAGCACGGAGAGCATCACCTCAGACGTCCGTGTTCTTCTCAATGGAGAACTCCCAAGGAGCACAAGATGTTATCCTGTCCTCAAGTACTGCATATCAGCAATACATATCCCTCTTCCAAAAATACGTCCTTTAAAATAGCACACGTACCCCACTCGACATGCCACAAGTGATGACAGCAGTACGTAAGCGGTGTGATTACACAGCAGCAGCGTTTACACTCACACCATTTTATTCTTAAAATTTGGAGTTCTCTAAGTTTCTGAACTCGTCATAACTTGAGTTTTACACACACCTCTCAGCCTCTGGGGTGATCAAAAACCCTGCAATTTCTCCAGTGATGCAACGTGCCATTAGTACAGGATGCTGCTATGGAGAAAACAAAGCCTAAGGCAATGTGAGACAGACTAGAGTGCTTGGTATAGGAGTCTTTAAATGAGTACCACGGAGAACTGCAATTGGAAAAGCAGTGCATAGTTATGAGCTTCCCCTGAACGATCCATAATTAAAACAAAGCAAAATGCAGTGCAACTCCTTGTGATTTTTTGATGTACAGTTAATTCAGCGTCCATAAAAAGCACAAGGTAACAGGATACAGGAAATGCTGCCATTTCCTTCTCCCTTCCCATTACCTCCCATAACCCAGACAGAAGACCAAAGTGCATTTAGGACAGACCAATGTATTACATTAAAAAACAAAACAGAACTCAAAAACACCACCTCACCTATGTGTGAACCAAGCCAGTCCACATACAACTGCTAAACCAATATGGGAATAGCAGTGTTTAGAGAAGCACCACAGCTGGACTCTCATAATCTCTTCTGATGTTAAGCTCAGATTGCCCAGCAAGGGCCTGCACTGAGGGCTGATGCTACAAGGTCCTCCTGCAATGCTGCTGCCAGATGAGGAGGTTGGGACAGTGTGGCAGGACAAGCACACTGATCCTTCTTTGCAAGAACACCTCAAGAGAACTGACACAATCACACGGCCACAAAACACAGCACAACAGAGCAGCCTCAGTGCCACAGAAACCCCTGCTTCCACACACCAGCCACCTCCTGGGCCCGCTCCCATCACACGCTTTTAGGAGACCAAAGAGGACTGAAGGGCCACGAGGGCCGGACAGGACTTCAAGTGCCAGTTTGTATCAGGTTTGCCCTAAATATACCCAACTACCTTAGCCTGTTATTTATTTCCTCAATAAAATGACCTTCCATTCTGTTTGCCAGATTTTGAACGACTGCTGTCTAAGAAACAAGCTCATCTGATTGCATATAACTATTTCACTTAAAAATAACCACAAACACTGCCGGTCCGTGGGCTAAAATTACGGCAGCAGTTTCTTCTACTACAACTCTCCTATTTTTAGAGGTTTCTAGCTAAGACTTAAGAGAAACTGCTTCCATAATAGGAATTCAGTAGACACAAGCAGATTGAAAATACACTGTTTTATATATATAAATAAATACTTAAAACACACATGCCTGAGTGCACAGTCTCCATTTCGTTCATCTAAGAACCTCAAAGACAACAGAAATTAGCAATTAACAGAAGGAGGAAAACCCCTCACCAAAAAAACAACTATATCCGCATTCAGCAGTTCAGCTGAGCATATCTAAGATGTTGTAACAGTCTGTCATTGTGATTAAAACAAGGTACCAAAAGGTCCAGCAGAGCAGCAGCACTCCTGCAAGGCATTCACTCAGCTATCCCAGCGCGGACAGGCTTCCAAGACCTTCCTTTACATCCAAGTTTACCAACAGTTGTGAAATCCGGATTTCAGATTGCTCTATCAATATTAGCGGATCCTAAGATTTAGGTTTTGCTGGACCTGGGTGTGCCAAAATAGGATATTAAGTATTCCTGAAGCAAATAAACCAGCTCATACTTTAGAAGTGTTGTCTGAGAAGCACCGAGCCATCCAACAGCGCGCTAACGTAACGTGGTTAATCACCCTAACCGTATTCAGAAAGGCAATAGTTTCCACTGACTACAAAGGCTTCTAAGAAAAACAGAAAACCTTAATGACCAGCCTTCCAGAAAACAATGACAGCACACAGCGCCCGGCCTGACCTCACTTCCTGACACAGAAAAACGCACAGCCTGCACCGCTGCAGCGTGGGCCTTCCCCTTCCCAGCCCCATCCTCCTCGAGCAGCACTGCAGTCATCCTGGAGCTGCTCCAGCTCTGAGCTCCCACGGATTGCACCCGCCTGCAGCTCAGTCAGTGCCCCTGGGATGTCCAGCTTCACACCACCAGCTCTGCTGCTCGTACCATCTGTCTGGGATACCCCACGGACTTCCACGAGATGTTCTGAAAATGAAATCTCAAACGGTTTCAGCTCAAAAGAGAAACAAATATGCTATTCCTATATATGGCTGTAGCCATTAACAGAAGTTGACTGAAATGAACAGAAGCAGTGCTCACTGGGTTTGCAAAACCCCACTGAGTCGCGTTGAACGCGCAGAATGAAACGAGGTGTCACTCTCAACCTCAGCTCACACCATCACCGCCGTGTGCACATCAACGGGAAACTCCCAACCCTGCCCCTAAGGACAAGCCATGGCTGCAAGCACCCTTCTGCACGAAAGCACTGCTTCTGCCTCACCCAGAGCTCTGCAACAGTGAGCAGCCAACAGCAGCAGCACGTCCCCACGCCCGCAGGCACACTGTGCTTCTGGCAGTGACCACCATCTGACTGGGTTGGACTGGAAACCCCTGAGGTCCCTTCCAACCCCTGCAGCTCCACAGTTCCACGCTGTTATTTATGTGCAGGGTGCAGAACAACAATGAAAAGTGGTGCACCCTTTAAGTGTGTTTTATCACATTATTTTCCCAACGTATTGTAAATGTCTCTCCAAAAGGCATCACACTTATCCCAAAAGGGAGAAAGGGAAGCATGCAGTAGACAGAAATGGACCAGCCTCACTCCAATGTCCAGAACAAGAACTGAATCTATTCCATAAACAGCCAATGTGCATTAGTAGTCCCACACAGAAGGGAACGCAAACACTTTTCATTACAGTAAGTGCTGGGTTTAATATGAGGAAGCTGCTGTTCTAAGGAGCTTATTATTTAAATGGAGACTATTTTATTTAAGTGGAGTGAGGCTGAGGGCAGAAAGAACAACGTGCCCAGGGCCACAGAGGGAGCACAGCCTGATGGGGAGCTGGGTGCTCAGCTATCGGGGGTGCTTCCATGCCTTCAATCCAACACCAACTTTGAAATATTTTAAGGTAAAGTTTGCACCAAATGCTGTTAAACACGAGCAACACACAAACAAAATGCCTCGCCAGCACAAGGGTAAGGAACAGCCTTGTCAGAAAATCAGATCTCACTAGGAACTTCAGAAAAGCCTATCCCCCCCCCCCCCCATCCAAAATGCATGTCCCATGCGATTTTGAGGTAGGAAACATTTAGGTTAAAAGACACAACTTACCTTCTCCCAGTGTTTTTCAAATAAACAGCCCTAACAAAGCGTTTAAGATCTCATCCTGCTCCCAAAATAGTTCTCCTCCACCACAGGACCACACGTGAGCCACGCGGAGCACTCTGGTTTACTTTCAGTGAGATTAAGGGAGAGAGAGCCCCAACAGAACCACACTTAACAGAGGCTCAGTTACAATTTTAGCTCTGAAGAGACCACCATCGCTCCATAACAGTCATCTGTTCAAAACTAAATATATGTTTTGATTAAAACGTTGGAAATAATTCATAATGACACCCGAGTGGATTTGGCTGCAGCACCTTGCCCGGAGCCTGGCTCCCAGCCAGGGGGCACCGCAGCTCTGATACTGAGAACGCTCTTCATGACTTCTCCAACAGACGTGCTCAGTCACACATTTAACACCTACAGCTGTGAAAAACCCCATGTAACAGATTTAGGTGCACCCTATGTCGTTTTGACCTTGGTACTGCTAGATCTTTGAGGTCCCTTCCAACCCAGTCCGTTCTCATCTCCAGCAATTCAGCCCTAGATACGCTCTGAGATGTCAAACCTGCCAACTTGTATTGCAGAACAGGGAGAAACCCCAACAAAATGCCCACTGCACAGACACGCAGTACGTGGCTCCAGCACAATGCTCCAGCTGCTGCCTCTGAGGTACCACTTTTTTGGTTTCAGATTCAACAGAACTGATAACACCTCAATCCTTGCAGTAGTGCAGATGCACCGGAGCAGAACGACTCGTGCCGCTGCTCTGCACCACACTGAAAATCACAGCTGCAAAAACGACAGAGCTGGAAGCCTCCAAAGGCAGAGCAGGACAACCTGAAGAAGCCACAGACATGCAGAGGTGCAAACATTTCCCTCTGTTTTCCAAAAAGCCTTACTGACACTGAAATGCTGATTGCAAAGCAGTGCTAATAGTTTCCATCACAGAATACGGAAGCCAGCACCATCCTTCTATCAGCCTGGCTAGTCCTCGGGGTATCCTAAGACCTGACTGCCCACAGAAATTCTCCCAAAGGAAAACTAAGACTGAGATGGAAAGCCCTCATATCATGGCCGCTGAAAAAAAAAAATCCCCAAAACCACAGAAACAGCAGATCAGCAGAGTAAGACACACAGGAACTCTGCCACGAGTGATCACATCAACTTCCAGCCCCCCCCCCAAATCTGGATCAGGTTCCTGAGGAGACCGTGCCAGGAAAGCAATAAAAAGAAATCCTCCACCCGCTAATAAAATGCAACTATAATATACAAGCAACTGCCCTCAGCACTTAGAAACTGCTTTGTATTCTGGTACGACACCCCTTAAAGTTTCAGAGCAATGGAGGGAGAAAGGCAGATGCACCACCAGGGAAGGGCTTATCCCGTGGGGTGACAGGCACTATCCCACAGCAGAAAGTTTTCAAGTTTAGGTGAGAAAGCTTCTAACAGCTCCAGTAACAGATTTCACGTATGCTGGAAGCCAGTTTATTAACCCACTGACAATATACAACTCAAATGCTACACCCAAATGCCTGCCTAAGTGACTTAATAGGTATGGATGTAAAATACAAAACGGTCCACTGAGAAACAAACTTGAGATCCAAGAAAGCTTCCCATCAGAGCCACAAGAAGCAAAGTGCATCTCTGAAATGAAAAAAAAAATGTGATTAAAAAAAAGAAAGAGAGAAAGGAAACCCTACCAGGGGAAGAAAAGCATGGAGAGCATCCTAACACGGGCACTGCAGCCATGTAGCAGTGGTGAAGAACAGCTGGAGAACTAACGGGGTACTTCCCTGCAAGCAAAACACACTGCTGTAGAAAGACAACACTCTGCTCCTCAGACCACAGGCTGTTATGTGCCAGAAAACAGGCATCTGTTCCACAGTGTGGTGAAAAGCAGCAAGAGCCCCAGAGAAACCCTCCCCAGTCACCCCAAAGCAAGGCAGACTTCACTGTGAAGTAACTACTGAGCTTAACAGATGAAGCTAAATGTTTAAATCAGTGCCAAGAATGACAAGATGGGAAACACAAGTTTCTACAGGAGCTGCGTGTGCTCTAGGGTTCTGAATTTCAGGTTAAGTATCTGGAAAACTACATACGATTTCTCCCCATGGGACAAATCTGGTCTTGAGGTGTGGTGTAAAGTTGAATCCCTTTTACAGTAACTTTTTCCCTGCTTTATTTACCAATCATCTGCATGGGGAAAAAGCATTGTTTCGAAGAGCAGAAAAAACCCCAAAGCTATTGTGTGTGCAGACTACCCCACCACAGCAGGAACAAGCATACTGCACAGCTCCAGCTGAGTCTCCTCCATGAAGCGAGGCATACCTGGATCACAGCAGGGCAGAGCACCCAGCTGCTCCATGCACTGCCTTCATCTTCCACGGAGGGCAGGCACGGCTGCAGCCAGCACAGCTCAGGGCTGCCCTGCCTCATCCTACACGCAGTGCTTCCACGCACCAAACTGCTCCTGGGTGCCATGCAGCCGTGCATGTCAGCATGCTGTGCCCACCTCCTGCACCTACAGCACGACAGCACCAAAGCACAGACCTCTCCAGCACCAGGAGGTGACCCAGAGGACACTACGGGATGGCAGACACGCACCAAGTGGGACAGATGCTGTGATACAAACACCACCTGATCCAGAAGTTATTTTCCAAATGTTCTGCATTCCTAACACTGACTCGTTTGGGTTTTTTTTCTTCTAACTTGACTGAGAGGAAGCAATCATTCCGATTACTGAAAACAGCAGCAGCAGCTCTACTTCCAGGAAAGGCTCTCTACCACAGCACAACTCAGAGCAGTCAGTCATCACCTAATCCAACAAGAGAGAAGCAAAAGCAGGACTCAGGTCCCCAAAAACAAGGAGAATGGGAAAGCTTTGCTTTTGCTGCATTACAGTTTAGAAGCTTGACATACAAACCAAAAACATTCTTGCACAACAAGAGAAGTAGTTCAGGCTGTAATCCTCTAGCTGCAGAGCACATCAGACCAGCCTTGTTTAAACAGGTTATACTTAAACCAACGCTAAAACACACCAAGAAATTACATAAATTACCACATGGAGCAGTCTTGTGGTAACTGACCACGTGCATTTTTTCAGTTCATGGAAAATGCGAGGCAAAATGCAAATATGTGATTGTGCATGTGAAGCTTAAGCAACACCCTTCGGCCAGCATTTGTGACAGGCCAGCAGCATGCAGAAAGCCTCCAGCACAGCTCAGCTGATGCATGCTAGTGCTGAAATCTGCTGCTTCTGTATCTGAATTTATTGGTAGATCAGTTGAATTGCAGCATCTTTATTAAAAGAATGAGTGGAGCCTAGCACAGTTTTGAAGAACCCAGGAATGACCGTTTATATCTGTCTTTATTTCAAGAAATCTAGGCACTAAAAATCAAAACAACAGATGAAAATATACCAGAAGGTTGACTGTGTATTATCTTCCTGAAGGCCTGCTTTGTATTTAATTATGTCGTTTCCCATCACACTCTATTCTGCATTGATCAGCCACACCTTCAGGTCTCTCCTTGACCTCTTCTACTGCCTTAGACAACCGTGAACCAAACCAGAAAATGGGTAAACCACTCTTCACAAAGCTGAGAATGCCATTCTAAGAGCAAATGTAATTAACAGGAACCCTCATTAAAAAGAAAGATAGAAAGCATGAAGTGGTAGAATTCTGGCCCTCACGACAAAACACAAACATCACACTGCTGATAATTTCCACCCCCAACACACACACAGGTCAGTCCCGTGACCTGATGAGTTCTGTGGGCTCCAGCACACCTCAGCAGTGCCATCCAGTTGGTCACTTATCAGCGTGCTGCCACTCTCTTGAACTGTTTTCTCTACAGGAAATGCCTTTGCTAAAAACAGCATTTACTTTCTTTATACGAAGGCCGATTATGCAAGTCCCATTAAGACGAAAATTCCAGCTGGGGGAAGGAGAGTGAGATTAACGCCAAAATAAAGATAAGGTTGCTACACTGTAAAACCAGTAACATTTATCTGGAAATACCGAGCTTCTTCCTAATTCAAGAGCTCTATCAGTTGCCTCTCTAACCCATTTTTCATTAGATAATAAGTTTCAAACAAAACAAAATCAAAGAAGAAAATGGGAGTCCTAGGCTTAGAAGTTTTTCAAATATTTGTATATTACTGCACCTTAACAGATGAGAGACTTACAGAAAAAATGTCTCAGAAGATCTGGGGGAACAGCAAACGATGGTTAATTACTGCTGAGACTCCTGACTCGAAGCTGCTCCTGTTGATAGATGGTGTATGGTCACTGCCCGCTGCAGGAGGAGCAATGAGCTGTGTGTCCCTCAGCCTTCCTTCTGTGGACAAGGAAAAAGAAATAGTGATTTTCTTCTTAGAAACTGGCAAGCACAGTCTTAAGAAAAAAAAAAACAAAAAAAACAACCCATGCAGAAAATAGCTTGTATTGAATAAGCTGCTGGAGAACAGCCAGAGATAAACTCCACCAGGATCTGCAAATAAGACACAAGGAAGAGTCAAAATATCTTATGCAGCCTTCTTGCACCCATTCAGCACGTACAGAATGCAAAGCCTGACAACTGTGTAAACACACTGCACGTACGTTTATTGCTGTATCAGCCAAAGGTACTCTGCTGGTTAAGCTGTGATCCCATCAGTGACAAGGAACTTGAATGCAGTGAAGAGAGCTCCTGTATGCAGTGCATTCACCTCAACTAAATACAGTTACAAGGTTGTCTGCTCAATGCTCTATTCTTCTACGTGATAATAAAGAAGGAAAAATCAATTTCCTAACAGTACATAAATGTATCCAAGTTGAATTTACCAGGAATGTACTTATCCTCTGACAGGCCAAACTGGAAGCAGAGTAGTTGTGCAGCCTGGGGAATACAGTCACAGCTTTGATGGGACAGCATCGCTTCACTTGAGGAACTGTCCCACCAAAGATGCTCCAGCAGAAGATGCTAAGAACACCTTCAGCACGCACCAAAGCTGTTCAAGAAGTTACACTTAATGATGTGAAAGTCATCACCTTTCTCAAGGTGACCCACTGAGTACCAAGTTCCAGTTCCTAGGCTGTCTGCACACTGATAAGAACTGCCCTGTTTTGGCTCTGTAAATTCATAACCCAAAGAATTCAGTCACTTCCCAAGAAGCTTTTCCTAAAGCCAGGGCACAGGCCCCCGCTTTCTGGCTGGCTTTGTGGGAAGCAGACAGAAGCCCCTCCCGCAGACACAGCAGCTCCTTTGTTGCTCCCACCAGAAAGGTGATCTTGGCTCGAAGCCGCAGACGTCGCTGAGGTCGCAGCCTCATCATGTCCTCCTGAACTACTTTTCATGAGATATGGGCAAAAAAGCACAAAGCGCCAGGCCCCAGTGATGCAAAAGCATATCTTGGGCAAACTGAGGCATTTCTCCACACCAATCAGATATTGGGAACAATAGCAGATTTACATTAAGATTGAAACGGAGGAAGGGCGCTGAGCCAGTGGTCTGTCTGTGCTGGTCAATACACAGAAAGGATTGTGTTAGCACCACTGAAAGAATAAATTATCGCTGCTTTTACAATAAGCTCTTCAAGAATGCAATAAAGAGTCCAGTGTGTGCTCCTCACTCAGGAATCCAAAACTTTTCAGTGAAGGTCTGGCGTGCAGCAAAGATAACAGCTGAAAACCAACCATCTTGACCTTGGTAAGCTTCATGACAACTTGCTAAAAACAGGTGAAAAAAAATTAAAAGGTTACTCCTGTGATATTCACCAGCCCTGGAACGGGAGCAGCGAGCAGCCACGGCTCTGAACACCAGCAGCTCAGAGAGAACTGTTCTGTGATGCAGCAAAGTTAGAAGTGAGAGATACTGTTTTCACTTCAGCTCTCTCGACTGCTACACTATTACTAATACTGAGGTTTTCTCATCTGCTTTCAGAGGAAAATTTACAATTCTCCCACGTTTAAATGAAATCAGGATAGGAAAACAAGAGGATGTGTAACTAAGGCATTCTTACAATACCTTGCATCAAAGTCACGAGCCAATATGATGCCTCGGAGAAACACAGCATCAGTGAGGTTGGAAAAGCCCTCTCAGATCCCAAGTCCAACCCGCCCCATAGTTCCCATCCCCAGGTCCCACAGTGCCACATCCCCACGGTTCTGGGACACTCGGGGTGTTCCCTGCCACCCACTGGGCAGTCTGTGCCATGCACCATTGCCCTACAAATGCCTCCCCAGCTGTCTGCTTTCTTAAAAGCAACAAGTGCACGTCTGGAGTTTGATGAGAGGCCTTTGAAGCTGGTGAAACAGCAAACACAAGCACCAAGTTCAGCCTTCCAACCTTGAATGTGTATCTCAACTTGCGTGACAATCACCCAGAGGGATTTCCAGAATCAGTTTTCCACCACAAGTGTAGAAACGTACACACAAACACACGAGCAGCAGTCCCCAGGGGCACGCTCCTGTGAGCAGGGAGCTGCAGCTCCTACTGACTGCACAGCACATGGGAAACCTTCTTTTAAGGTCCATGCATGTGACAACCCCAACAGCCAAAAAGATGCCAACGCTGACCTCCAAAACCACCCAAACCAAGGACCAGATACATGTTACATGGAACATCCGTGTTAACTTGGTCACGAATTTGGTTTCTGCTCAATGTCAAAGCACAATGCACTCTGCGACTGAGGGCTGCAGCAGGAAGCAGATTTGTGTAAATTAATTATCATTATTCTCTAAAGGTGAATGCACCAGGAATTATGGTTTTATGCCATTCTAGCAATTGATTCTTCAAAACTGCTGGCAACTGTAACGCTCTAGTAATGCTAACCACCATGTTTTACAAACAAAAGTGAGCCATCGTCGCATAACAGCACGCATCCAAGGAGCTGAAACAATTCCACTCCATCCTCCGTGTGATGCTTAATTAGAAGCAAGGCCAAGTTTCCTCAAAATCTGCAGCAGCACTCCTGAGCCTGCAGGTGATCAGTGTGCACCTTGCCCCAGGAGACATCCCACACCGACAGTGCCAGCTCTGCCAGCTCACAGACTGCAGCATTGTCACAAAGTGAGACCCAACACACAGCAGATTGCTCTTAACTCGGCTGCATGGAACATGAGGTCTATTTGATCCTGGCTAACAATAAATTATTCCCAGGCAACAGCAGCATTCCAAAACGTTCAGGGATTTGGAGCACAGTAAGGTAACCAGATGAAGGAGAGGACAGCGTAACAGCTGGCTGCTTTTCAGCACGCATCATTACACACACAGCCCTGAGAAAGTCAACATCTTTCCCATTTTACCACCTTATCCTTTTCTTGCATACAAACTACATAAAAGAGGAACACAAGCATGGGCTTTTGCTTTTTCCTCGCAAGGATCCTGTCTGAAACGCAGACTATTCTCTTCCACACTGGATGCTAACACCAAGGACAGCTTATTGGCTTAAAACACAGAGAGGATGCTTCCCTGCTTAAAATGCTAATCTGAGTCTCAGGAAATCTAGATTCAATTCCCTGCCTGACCACACACTTCCTGCGTGACCTTGGGCCATAAATATTTCTGTGCCTCAGTCTTTCCATCTGGAGCTGAGGTAGGATTTCCCTATCGAACTAAGTTTTGTAACGATAAATATATTAAAAGCACACAAGGAATCAGACAATACAGACGCACATACCGGGTTGCTACCTGCACTAGCACTGTGGCAATGCTCACAAGAGACATTTGATGAAGTACAGAAGGACCAACAACACTAAAAACCACCACAGGACAGAAGAGACACGAAACATTCAAGGAATGGATAGAAACGGCAGCAATCTTAACCGGGGTTGTATTACCCCAGGTACAAAAATAACTTGGCCCTACAGAAAGTTTCCACCATTCTCTAACACAAGGTCTGAGAAGCAAGCTTTAAACATGAGACCCGGAGCTCCGAAAGCAGCGTGCACGGAGCAGATCCACCTGCCAGCTCCAGCGTTACCCTGCACGGAGGTGATCGCAACGGAGGGCCTCCAAGGAGCGGCGGAGGGGCTGCGGGGCCTCGTGGACCATCCCCTGTCCTTCCAAGCAGCCCTCGGGAACCGGCGCCGGTCGCAGAAGGGTCCCCACTTCACCGCCGCCCCCCAGAGCCGAGGGGGACAAAGCGGAATGGGGGGAGGGAGCGGGACGGCCACCAGCACAGAGCGGTGACAGCGCTGACCTCCCCCTGCCCCGACCCCGCCGCGCTGGGGGAGGTGTCTGAGCCGGAGCAGCGAAGGGGAACAGGCAGAAGGCGACGTGGCATTCGCAGGCAGCGGCTCCGCTGCGGGGAGGGAGAGCGGGAGGGGGGGGTGGGGGGGGCTGAGGGGGGAGCTGGGGGGGGAATGGCTTCAGCTCTCCCCGAGGAAATAATAGGGAAGGAAAAAAAAAAAAGGGGGGGGGGGAGTGGAGGAAGGGTAGAAGAAGGAGGATTTGCGGCGGGAGGAGGGAAGAGAAAGTGCGGGGAACGCGCTGGCAGCGGCCCCGTCCGGGGAGGGCGGGGGGGGGCACCGCAAGGAGCGCCGCACCATCCCCAGCGCTGCGCCGCAACGCCGCCCCGACCCCTCCGCCCGCCCCACACCGCATCCCCCGGGGTCTCGAATCCCGCACCGTGATCCCTCCCCCCCCCCCTCCCAACACCGCCCACAGACAGACAGACAGACAGACAGACGGGCACCGACACCCCCAACCCAACGCAACGTAACCCGCCGCCCCCCTGCCCGCCCCACACCGCCGCCGGCCCTGGCACTGCCCACCGCGCCCTGGGTGGGGAGCGCCGCTCGCCCCCGTCCCGGCCCCGCCGGACTCCTCCAACCGGCGGCCCCGAGGAGCGAGGGGAACCGTCCCGAGCGGAGCCCGAACCACACCGCGGTGGCACTGACCGTGCGCGGCGCCGCTGCCCCCGCCTCAGCCCCGGCGCTGCCGACCGCCAACGGACCGCTCCGCCATGATGGAATGCGGGCACTGCGCCTGCGCCGCCGCCGCCGGCCGGACAGGGGCGGGCGGGCGCGCGAACCGAAGGCCGGACCGAGCGTGGGGCCGTTCTTCGGCTGCGGCCGCCCGCTCCCGCAAAAAGCGGCGCGGGGGGGCGGCTGCACCGCGTGGGTTGTGAAGGCGAAGTGCGGGCCGTGCTGTGTGACACCGCAGCTCTGGGGGAACAGCCTTCAGAGCAAACCACAGGCTGCATCACACGGAGACTAACCCTAAAAGACGAGCCACCACGCTTAACCCCCCCCCAGATGGATATCAGATACGGTTTTAATAAGCATAGGAAGTTTTGTCAGGGACAGAAGAAATGATCTATCAGTGGCAGAGGATGTCAGTGCTGGAGAGGGACCTGGGTGTCCTGGAGGGTGACAGCTTGGCCATGAGCTGGGCTGCGTTAAGGAGAGCGTGGCCAGCAGGTCCAGGGAGGTGATCCTCCCCCTCTGCCCTGCCCTGGTGAGGCCTCACCTGGAGCACTGTGTCCAGTTCTGGGCTCCCCGGTACAAAACAGACGGGGATCTGCTGGAAAGAGTCCAGGGGAGGGCAACAAAGGTGATAAAGGACGTGGAACATCTCCCTTATGAGGAATGGCTGAGAGAGCTGGGGCTGTTCAGCCTTGAGAGAAGGCTCAGAGGGGATCTGATCCACGTCTGTCAGTATCTGAGGAGCAGGAGGCAAAGGGACGAGGCCGGACTCTTCTCTGCAGTGTGTGGCCATAGGATGAGGGGAAATGGCCACAAACTGAAGCATGGGAAGTTCTGCACCAATGTGTGGGAGCTTCTTCCCAGTGCAGTGACGGAGCACTGGAGCTGCACACAGAGGTGGTGGGGTCTCCTTCTCTGGGGACGTTCAGGACCCACCTGGACACCGACCTGTGCAACCTGGGCTGGGGAGCTGCTTTGGCAGGGGGTTGGACTCCATGATCTCTGGAGGTCCCTTCCAACCCCTACAGTTCTGTGATCCTGTACTGGGCAACTCGTGGCACCAGCCATCTTTTCAATAAGCCATGCTAAGGAAGGCTGGGGAGGAGGCAGTGCTCAGCATCTGGATACCTGATCACCTGTCCCTGAAATATTTGCCACCAAACTACCAACAAGGGCCTCACAATATTTCACCTTAGTCTGGCCCATAGAACATTGAATACACTCTCGATATAAAACCAAAGAACACATTGCTTTGTCTTTGGAGTGTGTCTCTGTGCACTCGCTGAAGCATTATCTCTTTTTTTTTTAATTGTGTTTTATCTTCAACAAGACTTCACTGATGTTTCATAACAAAGCCTTTGAATGTTTGTTTTGGGGGGGAAACAGGCCAATGCTATTGTTATGCTTTAGCAGTGAGAGCAGCACTGTGGGTACAAGAAAAGATGGCTCTTGCAAGGAGCCCATTACCTTCTCGTTGTGCTCTTTGCTGTCACCTCCATTTATTCAAGCTCCAGATGACGCATGAGAGCTTCTTCATCTAAGCAGCTCACTGTACTGTTGCACTATCCTTTGTGATCTGAAAACCAAGCTCTCAGAGCTGGCTTAGTGGCCGGTTCTAGGTGGAAAAGACACGGGCAGCCTTTTCCTCCTGGCAAGCAAAAGCTCTGCCGTGGTCTCTGCCCTGAATGCTCCTGTTCTTTCTATCTCTTTCAAAAATGTTACTGCATATATATGACTACTGCCCTGATTCCAGCACAGAAAGGAAATAGTGCTTTCGCTCTGTGAGATAGAGTGGATCAGCATATCAGGAGGAATTAATAATTCGTTATGCCTATAAAATAGACTGAAATCCCCAGGAAGGGGTTGAGAGAGAAAATATAAGCTGCTGCCCAAAGTCATGTCTTGCTTCTGTCACTAACATTTAGTTCTTCTCTGATAATTCTGACATGAGATTCTTTAACTGCAGCTCAGACTTAAGGCTCATGAACATTTTTGGTGCAGCACAAGACAAGGCCAGTGCAGGAGGCGATGAACACAGACCTGCATCGTTGTGCTGCAGGAACAAAAGGTTGGTTAATCATTTCACCTTTGAGAGAATTCCTGGAATCTTCAGCACTCCATCTCAGGAATCTTATAACTCCACAGGCTCTGGCTAATCTGCAGTGAAGCGTATCTAGTGCCCTGGGGATTTCATTTCTGAAGTGAAATATATGTACTTATTTTTTGAGCGATCTCTGAAGGAGACCCATCAGGATGTGATTTGGAAGTTTTAATTCAAGGCAGTAATTCAAGGACTAATTTGAACCTGTGGGCTCAGTATTTATTCATTGCCAGCTAAACCCTAAAAGTTATGACTAGTGGTGGTGTGTAATATACAGAGGTCTGATTCCCTCCCATCACAAGCATACTGTGTCTGATATCCCGAGCAAAAAAGGTCTTTAGGGGTGAATGCTGAGCATTCTTTGCACTGACAGCTATTGGACCTCCCAGCTTTGATTATTACAAGAATTCCTTTGTAGGTAATAATGCAGTATTTTAGCATTCAGAAAGAAATGCTTTTCCTTTTCCTCACGCCTTTCATTAAATCATTTTCCCCCCTTAATTTACCCTTCTAAATATACTTTGTGTCAGAGCAAGGTATTCACTGGCAATTCCAGCAAATAGGATGTCTGGTGGAAAAGCTTACAGGAACCGTAGCCAGTTGCTGGTGAGACTGAGGATGAAAGATGTAAGAGCTGCCCACATTCCACGAGCTCTAAGGCTCCTTTAAAACTGAAATTGCTTCAAGTACGAGGACTATTCCCACACCACAGAAAATACATGACTGAATGTTTGCTGCCTACGTCTGACATTCAGATTGCTATGGGATGACAGTAAAGGAAAGTTCTTCTCAGTTGAAACTGGAAACTGTATGGCCAGTCGGTGAGGCTGAAGGCATTCAGGCTGTTCCAGATGGCAAAACTGCACAGAAGAAATACTTGGCATGAGTAGTACAGTGACCAAACTGCCAGGAAAGAAGGCCATGGTTAGATGGGTCAGAAATGACAGGACAGAATGGAACAAGACAAGGAGAGGGAGCTTTAACTAGATTCTGAATTCCTGGAGAGCCTAAGTCCTGTGCGAGGACAGTGGGGATGGCAGTGGTCACACACAAAGGCAAACAGTGCTCATCTCAAGTGCCGGGTTAGAAGGAGCCTGGTTTTAAGGTGACTGCTGCCCAGGCAGTGCTTTCAGTTCAGAGCAGAGGGCAGAGAGGCACACAGGCTGAGGATGGGGAAAGAATTAAAAATAGCAGAATATAAGATCAGAGGACGTTTGGAAGAAGGAAAAGGAAAGAGAAAAGAAACAGCCAAAATGAGAAGTGGAAATGAGTCAGGAGGGAGGGAAGAGAGCACAAGTGGGAAGAAATCTGGATTTAGAAAGGAAGGGCAGTGACCAGAATGGAAAAGGAGAGTTAAGGAGAGTCTGTCTTCGTGAAACAATGGGGAGAAGAAGTGCCAAAACCATACCCATTCTACCATTAGAACATTCAGCGTTGTAATTCGTTTTCTTCTTTGCTAAGTTGACTGCTCTAGGTGAGTTAAGAAAAAAAAATAGGGAGGAGAATAGTAAAATAGAAAAGAAATAGAAAAGGGAAGCCTTCAACAAGAAAGGGGTGAAAAAATAGCTGGGAGATACCACATATCCTGTGCTGTACATCAGAAGGACAGGGGGTTGCTGAGAGGCTGTGGAGCATCTTGGCTAACCGAAACCTCTGCCTGCAGCTGGGTGCAGTAAATACCTGGACATACAAAGCCCCTCCAAACCAACAGCTCACTCATCATGATGATTAGCACCTGCTCTGGGCTTCTGGTTCCAGGCCATAATAAAAAGCTTTTTTCTTCTGTACTTGCATGATAACAGTAAATAAGATTGTGGGTTTTTTAACTAGTGTCTAGCAAACCTTCCCATCTCTGGAGTTTGTTAGGACCTGCAAGTGAGGTCTTGGAACACATTTGCTTCATTTTCTCTTGTTATGTACAAATACTGTTGTGTACACTTTCAGAAGGGACCGAGGCAAGGCAACCTGGCAAACAAACTTTTATCAAGCAGAACTTTGTTTGAAGTGAGTATGCTTAGATCCTCGAGAGTAAACACTGTACACTGGAGCAGGTTTCCAGCCAGCATGCATTGGCACAGCTCCGTCCACCCCAATGGGATTAGGAGTGTTTTGTCCAGGTGAAGATCTGGTCCATCAGGAGCAAAGCAGCACTCTGTGCTGTGTATTTGGAAAAGGGCACAGCAGGAGAAGCCTGGAGGGCACTGGGAGCAGGAGTTCCCCTTAAAGGCAGATGAATCCTGCCTCCTGCCCTGCGTGCACAGGTACAGCTGTATTTCTTCCAGAGAATTTGCCATTCAACCCCAGATGCATGCCATCAGCAGCAGAGTTAATTGACACTGTTTAAACAATTGGGAGTTACCATCAGAGGCACTGAATTGTTTTAGCACTCCATTCCACGCTGTGTAGTTATGTCCACAGTATCCTTAGTGAATAATGCCGTGTTAAGTGAAGAAAGGAAGCTTTGAGTCCACGCTCTGTTTCAGCAGGAGCAGCACTGTGTGTTCCTGGTAGAACAGGAACCGATGGCCTTAGGAAAAGGAGAGATCAGATCAGGAGAAGCAAGAGGACAGCTGTTATCAGTGTGCTCTGGTCAGGATGGATGGGTGGAGAAGCCGGGCAGGTGGTGCAGATGCACACTGCATTTTGCTGTCTGTGCTGCTTCCTCCAAGCAGGACACAGAAACACATGGCACTGCTGCTCCGGACCAGCAGTGTGTTGCAGAGAATTTATCTAGCAAACTCACACACAGAATCCTGGAACGTCATTATTCTATGGACACTGTTGTTATAAAAAGCCATGACAGAGGTGAACAACAAAACCCAAACCCCTTTGCAACCCACAGTAAACATACTGTGCATTTACAGCTGTTAGGAGTGGAAAGGAATGAGGTTCAGTGCCTGGCTAATTTGCACTTTGCACAGGACATCTGTTTTATGATTCCTTCTCTCACTTATTATATGGAGCAGACTGTGTGTAAACACTGTGTGTCCTGGCCCCAGGCTACACCCTGCATCTTCATTCGTTCCAGCCCTCAGATTTGACCAAGTTCCTTGGAAACCCAGCAGTGCCTGCGAGGAAAAGTGGTTAATTCTATGGATCAGTGGTGCAGCCCCTCTGCTGACATCTCTGCCTGCAAGCTGCTGTGACATGGGGACAGTGGCTGCTCTGCAGCTCCATGGGCTGCTGGCCAGCCGTGGGCAGCTCACTGCATCCCAGCAGCTTATGAAAGGAGAGGGGAAAGCAGCTGGCGGGGCCTCTCTGAAGGCTGAAGATGCAGTGTGGTGTTTGTTTTTGTGACTGCCTGCGTGCAGCTGAACTCAGCCCTGAAATTAACACCTTTGCTCCTGCTCTTTGCTGAAGGGGGAACCCAAGGGGAAAGTGCAGCCCCTTGGCCCAGGGATGCTGTAGCCGTGTGGCACTCCTGGGCGAGCATGGGGTTCCCATGCAGCTCCCCCTCCTGCAAGGCCTCCCTGCTTAGTTTCTCCTCAAATCATCCAACCGGGGCACAGGTAGCTATCAAACATCCAAGTCCAGTCTAATTCCAGACACTGTCCATGAGGTTTACCCTTCATTTTATAATTCTCCCCCAAAGCCAAGAGCCAATACAAAAAAAAAAGCCCGAGGAGCCTGCAGCACTCCGTGCTGCAGCAGTGTTGGCAGTAGGCAGGCCCAAGCAAACATTGGGTAAGGGCATGCTAACGTGGCACTGTTACCTTTTGCTTTGCAGCAAAAGCACCCAGCTGAGCAAATAAAGCTGGCTGTGCCTGTGGGAGGGAGCCCTGTGGTGCGGGGCATGCGGGGATGCTGCAGGCATTGCAGGGGCAGGGGTCCAGACCCCAAGGGGACGGACTGACTGGAGTCATCCCCCCGGGTGAACCCATGGACGCAGAGCTAAATGAGGTCTGCTCGCCTGGCTCGACACAAGTGTGGTCATAGTTCTAAGAAATCTGAGTAGCTGGATCCTCAGAAAGGCTCCAAACACCCATAATTTAAACATGTTTGAGCTGGAGGATGCTTGTCCATGCGCTAGCGAGGGAAGGAGCAAGCCAAAATGAGTTCACCACTGGTTTTTATAAACTAGGCTGGAAAATGTTTTAAAAAACACCTCTGGGACGTGCTTTGCTGCTGCTGTGCTGTGGTGGAGGCTGAAAGCACCGGGAGTCTGTGTTTGTGCCCCACTTCGTGGGCTGAGGGAGGGCAGGTTTGCTCTGCAGGCACAGCCCTGGTTCTGCTGCATGGAGCTGAAGAGGGACTTGGGAGCCAGAGCATCAGAGCCAAGTGCTGGAGAACACAGAGGGGAAAGGACAAAAAGGGAAGCAAGCGAGCAGAAAATTACAGTCTGCATTGAAATTTCAACATTTGGAATTGATTTCTTCCATCAGACAAAAGGCCGTGAGTTCAGCTGTTGAATCGCTGCTCTCCTTTTTAACCCACGCGTCGGGAGGAGCTGCAGGTGAGACGTGGCGAAGAAAGGACTGATGCAACCTGAGAATATTTTACTGTCAGGTGTAATGCGATGTCCTCGCTTTGCCTGCTTTGTTTTTTTCTCCTTCCCTGCTGTGCTGTGGGTTTCCCACTGCCCCTTGGCTGCTTTGGGCTCGCTGTTTTCCTGGCTGCTCCTGTTTCCTACGGCTCCCTTCACTTTTAGGAATATGTAACTCTAACCCCTCGTGCCATCAGGTCAGCACCAAAGCTTCAGCTCAGTTACGTGCGTGGGGAAAAAGAGTTTTATTTGCATCCCATAAACGTGCACGGAAGTGGCAATGAATGAAGCAGCAGCTGGTGAGGAGCAGCTCACCATGCTCAGAGCTGTGACATGGGACTTCCACTGCCCCACTCTTGTTCTCCTTGCTCCATTGTCTTTCCTCAGAGCACTATTGCTTTCCTATCTGGCATTCCCCTCGCTGTCCCTGCACAACCTCTTTTACTTGCTCTCTCCTACAGTAACCCCATTCCTCATTATTGTTTCCATTCCCCTTTTTGTTCTCTCTCTCTGTGGAGGTCTGGGGGCCCCATTCAGTGCTGGGAGCTCCCTGCCAACCCCACACCCAGTGCCAGGCAAGGTGTGCACTGCGTGTCTGCTCTGCAGGAGCATCTGCAAGCTACCAAGGTGCAGAGCAGCACTGAATCCGGCCCGACATGCAAATAAGAAGCAGCTACATGGCACGAAGTGCTCGGGAGCACGTCGGGCTCAAAGGAGAAAAAAGAACAATCAGGAAAAGAAAAAGATGCAGCTGAAGAATACAAGTATGGGCTCCTCGAGGAAACCTCCGTATCGTATCCATTATTACAATCCACATATTTGTTCAGGGCTAGTGCTCTGTGTTGAGGCTGTCCCATATCTGGTTTCCTGTGCACAGAGAGGGCCCACGCACAGCCCCTGCAGCAGGAGCCCTTCTGCAGTGCCCACCTGGCACAGCCGAGTGCCGTGCGAGAGAACCTGCTATTAAAATGAATAAGGACCCTTTTGTGTATGAGAAAGAAGAGAAAAAAAAAAAGTATTTGGCACATTCCCACCTTCCCCATCTTCTCTTTGCTGTGAAACAAACACGAGCTGCCTGCTCGGTGCAGCTATTTCAGTGCCTTGTGATGGAGCCTGGGTGCTCTTACAACCTGTAGGAAAGCTTCATAGGATCCTAGGATTGTTATGGTTGGAAAAGACCACTAAAGGCATCCAGTCCAGCCATCCTCCCCTGCAGGAGCACCACGTGCTCACTCTGCTTCGCTCCCTGCACGAGCAGTGCTCTGCCCGTTGGCCACGTCCCACGCAGACGCCTTTTTGGTGCCCTCCCTGGATAAGTAAGATTGCATTTATATTGAAAGTTCTGCAGCAAAAGCAGCCATAAAAGCCATCATTACTTAAATATAGATCCCTACATCCAGAAAGAACCTAAGCTGTGTTTATGCAAGCTGGGGTTGTGAAGGCAGTGCAGTTCTGGACTGAAGAAGAGCTCCTGAAGTTTAACATAAACTAAAAAGAAGAAAGCAAATCCCTCAATTTACTGTTCTCTCAAACCGCCCCAAATCCCAGCAGCCCTATGAGGCTGCAGCCTGGACAGTTGGTGCTGACAGGACACGTCGTGCTGGGGATCCACTAACCTGCACAGCTTGTGGTTTTCTAGGGAAATCAGGAGCTGAAGTGTTTGAGGGTATTTTGTATCACTGAATTAAATTCGGGGCTGAACCTTGAGCTGTGCTGCTCTTCCTCAGTCTGAGCACATGGTTAATTCTCAGCTTTAACTTTTCATTATCACTGTTCTCATTTCTCGGGGTCGTGCACTGCTCCAGTTGTTTTCTGGGAGTATGCAGTAGAAGTAACACAGCAGAAAACCAAGACATACAACGTGCTGCAGGTACAGCCTGCACAGCAGGGGCTGCAAGGCCCAGCCCCTATTGCTGGAAGCTGTAGGAGGTGAGATCATTGCCTTTATATTTGTGTGAACAGTTTGAACATTGAGTGTGTGTGAGGAGCTGGGGGTATTCCATGAGGAGGATTTCCCACTGCAGGGAAGAGTTACAGTGCTTAGAAATGGAATGTGAGGGATGCCACCCCGGAGCTGTCGGGGCCATGCTCTGTCCTTGCTGCTTCTGCTATGAACAGAGATACCCCAGCAGGTCTGAGCCTCAGAGCTCCCGACTGCGGTGATTTGGTTTTGTTTTAATTGCAATGGCATCAACCCCTGTGGACAGTGTGGTGTCAGCTGTGCCATACACAGGTTCCTGGGAGGCCTGGAGATGGAAGTCCCCAGATGTCAGGGCATGCAGAAATGTCCCTCAGGGCTTTAGCAACCGTTCTGCAGTGCCTCTGCTTTATTACTTCACGTCCACAAGTCTTGTTTCTCCTACCACAGGATATGATTAACCCTGACTGCATCGTCATGCCACATCCTGAAGCTGTGCCACATCCCAGGGCTGTGCTGCATCCCAGAGCTGCGCCCATCTCAAAGCTGTGCTGCATCCAAAGGACATCCTGTGCAGGGTGAGGATGCTGCTGGCTACCTAACAACCAGAAAAAGGTCTGGAGAAATGGGAACCAGCTGGGAAAGTCTGGGAACCTCTGGCACAGTAAGTCGGGTGCAGAAGGACACAGGGGCGTGTAGGAGGACGAGCTGCTGAGAGTAAGCAGAGGCTCAAGGCCAGCCATGGGGATCTTCTCATTCCATTTTCCTCGAACAAAGGTGGTGAAAGGGCACTGCAGCTTTTCTCTGCCCTCACTCACGTAAGCAGCATGCACTCGCCATGCCGGCAGCTTCCTGTTTGAGTAACGTGGAAAAGGTCAGAAAGCAGGGACTGTCTCATTGCAGATCATTACTCATAAAGGAAATAAAAGCCAGGTTGGCTCCTGGGATGCATGACGTGGGGCTGGACGGTGTGAAAGGAGCACAGATTCCTTCCAGGCATGGTGCAATGCCCCCTTGGGCCCCATAAGAGAAACCCTGACTGAGGGGCTGCATCTTGGCATCTCTGAGATGCTGCTGGCACACCTGCTGGAACTGGGCACTTCTGCATGCCGTGCCTCCTGCCCTCCCCGTGATGCTCAATGACAAGAGCATGGGATGGCAATGGGCGGTGCAAGGCAGCCCTGCCCAGGGGGTGCCCCACACACCTGTGGGGTCAGATTCTGTGCTCACGATTTGCCAAAGCTGCAGCTGAAGGAAGTGAGCGGCTGCAGGATGAGCAGCTTGCAGCATGCACGGCACTGCTACACAAAACATGACCGTGTGCACTGCCTGGCACTGCAGCTCAGCCCCAGAAGGTTCAGCAGTATGACATGGAGCCTCCTGCCCTCAGTCCCTCAAGGCTTTACCTGGATGCCTGCACTGAGATTAAAGGTGCATAGGCCAAAACCCATGCAGAGCATCACGGAGACATACTCCTCCCAAATGAAAGAGATTTCCATGGGCTGAACCAAAAACAAGCTCTGTTTAGTCTTCAGCATCGCCAGCGGGGACACACAACAGTGTTCCTGGAAGCAGAGTTTATATTAAGGACCAAAAGAGAACATTTTTGCTACCTCCTTCTCTCCTCCCCCCATCAAACCTGGTGCACATCCATCTGGAATTTATTTCTTAAACTAACATAGGGTCCTCCTCGCCTTGCTCTGCTAGCAGCCTCGCTTCCTCTGAAGCATAAGAAACCACATTGACAGGAAAGAAACGGGCACATTTCCCCCCGCAGTAAGGTTTGCAAATGCTCGGAATATTTGTTTGTGCATGTGGCCACTTGCAGAGCCAGAATTCATCATCCTAAAGAAGTGGGGCTCGGTTCCCAAATGTAAATGAGGAAGATGGGTTTGCACTGCTCACCCCTAAGTTTTCAAAGGAAAACAATGTGTAAGTAACTGCTGAGAGCACTTTATTCCAAGAGCACTCTTGGCAAAATCACTTGCATGGATGGCATGTTAACATCTGACACGTTGCCCTCCATTTTTCCTACTACTTTTTCCCTAGTGATCAGCTCATCCCCTCTGCTGCTGTGAGCAGGGGATAAAGACCACAGTGTTGTCCCTCTGTTGCTGTTGGGCCACAGTGGAGCTGGGGAAAATGCCACATTAGGGTTCAAGGGGGCTCCAGGCACCGATGTGAGCTGCAGCCTCATGCTCACAGCTGCACCGTGGAGTGCAGGAACCCCCTGTTGCAGGGGTTTGGAGCCTCTTGCTTGCTAAACTCAGGGCTTGCTTGCTCCTCACATCCTGCAAGCACTTTACATCAGCTGCTTTGTGAAGTCAGAGTGAAGATGGTAGCATTCTGGATTTCCCAGCCTGTGACACTGGAATGTGATCCTATTCCAGGCAAGAAGGATGTGGAGTTAAAGCACCCAACTGACAGCTCGCTGGGGATCGCAGTGTCAGAAAATGAAATGTTTTCACACACAGCCAGAGGAATAAAAGACCTCCGAGGACTCAAGAAAGACAGAAGTGGCACTGAGGATCAGGGAAACAAACTCACCTCCCGTGGTTGATGCATGTTGCAGCTGTCGAGCACACAGCCAGAGCTCAGCAGCAGCCCCACAGTCACCCCATGCCTGCTGCTCCCAGCAGTTTTACATGAAAAAAAGCTGAGAGGCAGTGAATGCCCCTCACAAACCCTCTGCACAAACCCTGCCCTGGCCAAAGTGTTCCCAGGGAACCAAGGGGCCGGGATGTGTCTGCCCTGCTCAGGGCTGCTTCAACAGGAGTGTGTTGTAACCAAGGCCAGGATTCACCAGGAACTGAGATTTGCACTGGGGTTTTTCTTTTTTGGAAACAGAAAGGACACTTTATTTTTGCAAACAGAAATCTCGCTTGTGGTTAGGCACTGGCAGCAGGTGGCTGATTTGGACCCTCTCTGACAAGGAACACAACTGAAAACTCATTTCAGGTTGCTCCAAAGACGGAGTGGCATCCGTATGATCTCCAGCAGCAGTTCACACCAAACATTCCTCCAGGTGAAGGGGAGAGGCTCTGTTCTGGGAGGCATCACATCCTGAGCATCTGCCAGAGCCACATTTCTCATCTCCCGTTAAGAAACTTGCCAGTTGTCTGCTGTGTTGGCCCCCAAAAAGCTCTCTGCCCCCACCAGTGCACAGTGCAGATTTTTCTCTCCTATCTGATGGGTTTGTTCCGTTTTAAGAAGCTGTGGGTGGAGGCATTTGCACCCCCTTGGGAGGAAGCAGTGATTCTGGAGGGCCTGGAGCCCACCACAGCCTCCTCTCACATTGCAATGGGGACACGCCTGCTCACCCCACCAGGAGAAGGGCTGCACCCCCTGCTTCTGCAGAAGAGACCACAGCACCAACACTCCTTTCTCATCTGTGTGCTCTGTGTGCTGAAATTGAAAGGGGAATGAGGTGACGGTGCCTCCTTCCTCCCAGCTCAGCCCTGGCACGTGCTCGCACCTGCAGGCTGTGCATGGAGCAGCTTCAGCCGAGAGCTGCCTGTTTGGTTTGGTTTTTAATATATCTTTTGCTTATTCCCCTCTTTTTCCCTGGGGTGGGTGGGGGGTGGAGGAGCTCTGTCCCACCTGGAGGGCACAGTGTGCTCCGTGTGGTGCAGCACTGCTCTGCATGCTGAGACCCAGCTGTAGGAACCCAAAGAGTGAGAGGAGCATCTGAGCACTCGATTTGTCTCACAGCAAATCTGTTCATACTGCAGTGAGTGAAACGCCCTCACCACGCTGCCTAAATGCACACGCATGGCTCTGAGCAGACATTCTTGGTGCCATGAAATGAGAGCTCTACAGCAGACGTCCCCACCGAAAGAGACGTTGGCAGCAGGGGTTACCATTGCTCGCTCAGCCTAAAATCTCTGCCTTGGCCTTTTTATAGAAGCTCCCTACACTTTACCAATGTGTCTCTCAGCCAGAGAAATGTGCTTCTTTCTCAGAGCAGCCAAGCTCTGCATCTGTGTGCGACAGTGCTGATGTGACTAACCCACAGGGGTTCAAACCCAGGGACTTCTCTTGACGTTTCCTCCACCCCATACACCCCAGCTCCTGAGAGTCTTATGTCACCTGAGGAAAACAAACAAAATCACCTAATGAAGCCTGTTCCCAGCTCGCAGCCTGCAGGCCTGGAGCAGCACACAGTGCCAAGAGCTGGAGGTGCAGGGTGAGCTGCTGGGTGCTCAGGGCACAGCTCGAAGTGACAGCACAGCGCACTGCGATGCTCCTCTTGTTTTTCTGCCCTACAAATAGAAAAGGAACAGCATCATGAGGACCCATTCTGTGATCCTGCGACCCACACCGCAGCTTGTGGACCCACTGATGTGCTCGGGGATCACTGTGCCAAAGCAACGCCTCGTGTGAGCCCTTTGGGGCTGAGGCTGTGGAGTCTCCTTCTCTGGAGATGCTCAAGACCCACCTGGACGCCGACCTGTGCCACCTGGACTCCAACCTGTGCCACCTGGACTCCGACCTGTGCCACCTGGCCCGGCAGGGGCTGTGACATCGGGCGAAGCTCTCGCTAGGGGACGGCATCGCACCGCGAACGGAACGAAGCGGAGCTCCGCGCTGCGGGCGGGGCCGGGCCCGGCTGCGTGCTGCCCCCTCCTACGGCTCCGAGAGCGGCTCCGGGGGGAACGGACCCGAAAAGAACCGGCAAACCCCAAAGGAGCCCTTTGCGGAGGCTTTGAAATAAGGCACGGCAAGCACCGAGTTCAGCCTGCAGCATTTCCATTTAATGTTGTCTTTTTTTTCCCACTGCCCTTTCTCTCGCCGTGAAGTAAAATGTTGGAGGAAAAAAAAAATCCTTCTAGAATAAAAAAGCTTTGCCACACACGTATACGTATCCGTAGTTTACAAAACACAATATTTTAAAACTTGAGGAGGTATTTATTATCCTCTCCGTATTCATAGTGATTTCTGCCTGCATATAACATCCTTCCTTTATTTCAGATGACACCAAGTGACCTCTTAAATTCCACCCCACCCCAGCATCCTTGCTGTTCATTAGCAACTGCTGTTTTTCGACTACAAAGTTCCTGTAGGATTAAGGCTGTTTCTGTGCGACACAGTGCCCTCATTCCAGACATCACTGCACCAAAGCAATGCAGCACTGATTTGTTTACAGTGGGTTTAACTGAGGAACCACAGGAATGGGTTCTCAGGCCCAGGATCTGGAAGCTGCTCTTCCCAGACTGTGTTTCCATCATCCTGAGCTCAGAATGGCACCGGTCACATCTCCCTGCGAGCTCTCCAGCTCCCTTTGGCCAGGTCAGCCCAGGTCCTTGCAGAGGTTGCAGCTTTGCTACGAGGTGTTAAGAGGAGCACTCCTGAGTAGGATCAGGTGTCCATCGTAGTCGGCTGCTTTTAAAAACTACACCACTGTATTTTATTTATTTTTTTTTTATTATTTTAAGCTGAATCCGTACTTCAGAAGGGCCTGATCCGGCTCTGGGCACGCAGAGCTCTGTGTAAGGCAAAACTCCTGAAGAACTGGAGTGATAACCTGGATCCCACGGCCACCACTTACAAGACCAGCCCCACTGTAATACATTTCAGACGCATGCTGGGCTGCCATAGCTTCAGAGTTGCTCCCACTAAGAACGTTCCTTCAGGAATTCACAGAGAAACACATCCAACCCTTACCCCTCTCAGCAGCAGCAGAAATGCATTACTGTGCCTCCAGAGATGCATCCAGGCTGCACATCATGGGCGGTCCCCCTGAAGCTGCTGCTGCTCGGCCCCTGCAGACGTGCTGCCCCAGCACCCAGAGCTGCTGCTCTCAGGGTGGGTGAGGGGATGAGCCCCGACCCGGGATCTCCAGACATGGGTACTGATCCTGCGAGCCCCACATGCACACTGCATTTTGAAACAGAAGTCGAAAGCAAAAGCATCTGGGAGCAGGGCAGGAATCATCCTGACCTCTGCCACCTAAATAATTTAGCATCTATTATAGGATTCAGTGGAGGCTCACATCTCCTGCAAGAGTTTAGAGATCTCCATTCCCACCTGAGATCCCACAGGAAGGGCGCGCGTCGCGTAACGGAGCGACCGCAGGGGCGCTCCCGTTCTCCTTGTGGCATTCCCCAAAGGGTTCATCGTCTCTCTCCTTCAGGGAGAGCTTTTTCCTGAAGGCTTGCGTGATGCTGGAGGAGGAAGCCTTCCTGAAGGTGGTCAACCTCTTCCGAAAGTTGCCCCCCGAGAAGAAATAGAGCAGGGGGTCGAAGCAGCAGTTGGCGGCGGCCAACGGCAGCGTCACCACCACCGACTTCTGCAGGTAGGCCGTGTCCTCGCAGCTGGCACGCCGCAGCCGCAGCACGTGCAGGTGCACGGTGCGCAGGACGTGGTACGGCGTGAAGCTCACCAGGAAGGTGGCCGTCACAATGACGATCATCCAGATGGCCTTCTTGCGGTTGGCCTGGTTCTTCTTCAGGGAGTTCTTCAGGAGGGTCCTTATGATCATGGTGTAGCAGATGGTAATGGTGATAAAGGGAAGAATGAAGCCCAAGAAGAGGGCGATAAAATCCAGGGTCACGATTAAGTTGGTCTTTTGGGTGTCTTCTGGGGGTTCAAAGCACTTGGTCTTGTTGCCGTGTTGATAAGTCCCGTTCTGCAGAAATGGAGCGCTTGTCAGGGTCACAAAAATCCAGATCCCGACGCACACGAATTTGGCCTTCCTCTCCGTGACCAAATTGATGTTCTGAACCGGAAAAACGATGGCTATGCAGCGGAAGAAGCTCATGGCAGTCATGAAGAAAATGCTGCAGTAGAGGTTGACGTACAAGGCGTAGGAGCTGAGCCTGCACAGGACATCACTGAAGAACCAGTGCCCTTGGTGGACGTAGTAGACCACGCGCAGGGGCAGGGTGCACACGCAGAGGAAGTCGGACACGGCCAGGTTGAGCATGTACACCTGGAAGGCCGTCCGCTGCCGGAACGTCCTGATGAGCACAAACAGCACGACGCCGTTGCCAACAAAGCCCATGATGCTGATCATGGAGTACAGCGTGGAGTAGACGCGGTTGCGGAAGTCGTCGATGGCGTGTTGGCACAGTGAGCTGTTGAGAAGCGTGGTCATCTCTGGTCGGGAGGCAGCGGGTGGCTGGTGAGGGATCTCAGGCCTAAGGATGGAAAGCTTGGTTATACGGCACTTAAAATAGAGCTGCTGTATTTCAGTCATCTGACAACGCAGCACACGGTAATAAAATACGATTAGGAGAAAAGCACATCAACTCTCTCCTACAAGAGAGAACAGCCGGGAAGGGATGTGGTTCTGCCAAGACCAATGCATCAATCACATGTCATTAGCACAGTCCAGTTCAGCTACTGCTCCCACCCTGGCAGCTGGTGCTGCAGGGGTCACATTTACACGCATCCCCGGTGCTGCATCCTTCTTCCACCACTATACCAGAGAGCTCTGACTCCCTGAAAACTGAAGCAGCTCATTTTAAACAGCAACGAAAGTGAGCACAGCACTGTAGGATTTAAAATGCTGAGACACAATCTAGTCCCTAAGAGCTGTGCAGCCCTGCACTCCTCCTCCTGGTCACTGCAGGAGGAAGCCCGCAGCAAAGCTTCCAACACGGGATGTGAAGTGCTCAAATAAGCACTTCTTCACTTAAAGATATAAATAAGTGCTTTGCACAGAAGGTGGAAGGAAGGTTGGGCCGGGTGCTGCAAGAATACTTTGAGATTGCTACCTCCACCAGCTCATGAAAACTCACACAGATAATATCTGTGTACTTACCGAGGTATCACGTATCAGTTCTTTCTCAGATGTGAGGAGCGATGCAAGATGCTTGAGATTAAGAGGCTGGAACGATCTCTTTGCACATTGCAGGCAGTTAAAGTTATTACAAAGTACGAGCAGAAATCGGGACAAACCGGGCTGCGTGGGGGAGCTGAGCTGCTCTGCACTCACAGAGGGTCACACAGTGCTCAGGGAAGGAAAGAGCCCTCCAGGAAATGCAAAGGAGCCCCAGGGGATCCCAGCAGCACATTTGGGGTCAGACTTCCTTCTGCCTTTGTGGAACCCACAGAAGTTTCTGCTCACGGCAGCTGCCTTTCTGCAGATGGGGCTGGGCTGGCTGCGAGATAACCCGGGGATCTCAGTCATCGTCTGTTGGGGAGATAAACTGTCTTATGTAATCTCTGAGCCGCATTTGTGTGCGCTTCTTCGGGGGCACCGAGATGGATTACAAGCTTTCACCCCCTGCTGGGGACGGAGTTTCAGCCTTTGTGATGCTATTCTGCAAGTCAGATGTGGACAGCCAACAACCACGCAAGCTGTCCTCCTGAAACGCTTCTGGGACCTGCACTTCTAAACACGGGCTGAACATAACACGGAGGACAGCAGAGGGTTACAGCTAGAGGAGGGCACAGCTCTGCCCCTAGAAGCAGGAAAGCAGAACCTCGCTTCCCAGCTGAGCTTTTGCGTCGGGTTTGCATCAGGGCACGACGGCAGGGATCCCTTCTGCCTGTCCGTGTTTATCCGGCAGCAGTTCGCGGAACCGTTTGCTTACACACCGCTCGGGAACGCGCACGAACGCGGAGCTGACAGCGCAACGTCCCCGAGCGGAGCGCAACGACCGCTTCGTTATAGCGCGGGATCCGCGGCCAAGAAGCGTGCCGGCAAAAAGATGCTGCCGTCTGCTTTCAGCCGGGATGCCGAGCGGCACCGGCCCACGGTGCGAGCCGCCTCGAAAGGCAGAGCGACCCTACGCAAACAAACCCTTCTGGAAGCCGAGCGCAACGAGTCAACAGACACCGGGACCCCCCCGTGCTTACCGAGCCGAGCCGTGCCGATCCGAGCCGTCCCGAACCGCCCGGCCCCGCTCCGCCGCCCTTATAGCGGGCGGTCCCCCACGCCCACCCCCACGGGGAGGGACCGCCCGGCCCCGCCGGGAGCAGCCCACGTTCCGCGGCTCTGCCACCGCTGTGCTGCTGAGCTCCGCTAACGGGGGAGGGGGAAAAACCCTGCCCCGGGGCGCGGTGGGGGAGGCAGAGATGCCCTGAACGCCGTCTGGGAGAAACATCACCAGAAAGGTGATTTTCTTCCCTCCCGTCCCAAAGGACCTCTGGTATTAATGTCACGGTCTAATATTAAGCTTGAGCTCCTCATGGGGAATGAAGTATTTAGCAAACGTTTTTCCCCAGAATTCAGGGTTCGCTTCCACAGCCACAGGCAGGAGCGAACAGCCAAGTCCATGGGGTCCCACATGCCGCTCCCTGCCTGTAGGGCGTGCTGCCCTCCAGGTCCTCCTGCTCCCGTGGGACCTCTGTGTCTGGTATGGGTGGTACCAGACCCCAGAGTGATGGGGCAGAGAGAAGAGGGGGTGATGAGGGAGGGAAGGAACTCCCGGGAATGGGACCTGCAGGATGTCAGGCTGTGACACCTGGCTCCAGGGCTTCCCAACCCCCTCCTCGGATCTTTAACAGTAAGGAAGATCCCAGATCTGTCCCAGCTGGGTGCACGCCTCTTGAATAAATGGTTTAGCATCGAAAGAATGCCGCCATGCCAGATGCTGTTGCTCTCTGGGAATGAACCACAACAAAAATCAGCACTAACCTGGCCATGCAGCCCCAGTGCCCCGTGCCCCCTGGGCAGAGCCCAGCCCTGCAGCCGTGCTGCACCAGCTCCTCCTTCCATCTTTCCACTCAACATCTCTTCCACCCTGACAGTTTTTCTGCACATTTGCAGCAGAACTTTACCCCTCCCCACCCTCCCAGCCCCACTGCACATCCCCAGACCGGGCTGCATCCCACCATCCTGAAGCCTCCCACTGTGGGGTTCCCAAACACCCCGGGGTGGGTAACCCACTGCTCACCACCTCCTGCACCGCAGAGCCACTGCTGCACATCATTCTTTTTGCTCTGTCTTTTGGCATTACTCCATTCTCCTATTCCTTCTGCTTTTTTCTTTTTTTCTTTCTTTTTTTTTTTGCTGCTGCTGCTGCTTTTTACAATTCCTTCTGCTTTTTTACTACTCTGTTTTGTTATTCCTTCTCCTTTTTATTTTTATACTTTCCCTGTTCTCTTTCCTTCTCTTTTGCCCCACGCTTCCAAGAGTGGGACACTTGCAGCCAAAAGGTCAGAGCAGGGTTGGGGTGGGGGCAAGACTCACCTCCCCTCCTCTGAGCAGAGGGGTTTCATAGCTGTCCTGGGCAGGGCCACGGGCCTGGGCAGGCTTAGGAGAACAAAGAGAAAAGGGGAGAAACTGTTAAGTTTGGTGGAACAGAAAGCAGAGAAGGATGAGGGAGTAGTAGGCAAGAGGGTATTTTTTTTTTTCAGAAGATGACAGGAGGTGGGAAACCTCAGTGACAAAAAACACTCATGAGAGGAGAGATGGAGGGAACAGACACCAAATGTTGCGCAGTGAGGGTGAGGATAGGAAGGAAAGAGTTGTGGGGTGTTTTGGGGGAGGGATGGAGGCTGGCTGTGGGGTTTGGGGCATTGGCAGCTCCCATCCAGCAGCTCAGCGCCAACACTCAGCAGTTCCCTAGCTCTCCTCCAGAGCCAGCAGACTTTTGGTCCCATTAAGTGACCAAATTCTGGGTGTAGGGGAACCAGCCCCATCCTGAAAGAGCTGCTTCGCTGCCAGGACCCCACGCACCCCCGGGGGCTTTTGGAGCAGTGCTGCAGAGGTCGCATCCCCGGCGGTGTCACTGCCCGCGGTGCCCTCCATCAGCACATCAGCAGCAAACAGCTCTGGCAGTGTTTAAGCAACAAAGTGAAACGCTCTGCCGAGGTTAGCCAAGTTCTGCCCGGGGGAGGAGAGTGTCACCGATACAAAGACTATCCTTAACAGAAACGTCAGCAGCAGACAGCTGGGGCAGATTTCTTCTGCCAGCCCTTCGTAAGAGCAAATCTCAATGTACTATGCTCCGAGCTGTAAAATCATCTCGTTCCCTGTTCGCAGGCACTGATCAGGACGTGAACTTGGCACATGAACAGCCGGCTCAGGAGGGAACCCAGCAGCCCAGCTCAGCCCTGACTGCCCCTGCTCCCAAGTGCTCCTTCCCGGCACCGTGACAAAGATGCTCAGCTCTCACTTACTTGACATAAACACCGCACCAATCCAGCACGCTGCTCTGCTTTTCTCTTCACAGATGGAATTTCAGGCAATTTTCCTAAAAGCCTGAAGGGTTTTCAGCCTGTGTGAAAGAGCTCTTCGGTTTCGGAAGCAGCTTTCCCTCTGCCTATTTAAGGAGAAATCAGGAAGACAGCATTTAGTGATAAAGCAAAAATGTTTTCACATATTGCAGCTTCTTTCCTCTCCCAGGACTCACTAAATTTGGCTGTTCCTCACTGGGTCCCCCTGCAAGGAGGGCAGCAAACCCTGCTCCACCTGAGGTCGATGGGGGAGGCCGGGCTGCATGCTGCTGGGGGAAGGTGAGCTGCTGCAGCATCACTGCTGGATGCAGCTTCCAGAGAAAAAGCGTGACCTGGAAACTGGGCTCATCCCAAACACTTTTTCCTCTTGGGTGAGGGTGAAATAACGTTCCTGATGAGAGAAGGTGGAGGAGGGTGGGGAAAAGCAACAGAAAGTTTTGGTGTGGTCTAATGAGCTGGTACACTGAGAGCGGGGAGCGGAAGGAGACACAGAAAAATCCCTTTTAGGCATCAGTTTCTGTGCCCTGACAGCTGAAACCCCAGAGTCATCCCAAAACCTGCAGCACTTGCTTTGCACCCATGCAGGAGCTGCTGCAAATTTTTGTTTTTCAGTGAAAGAGGGTAGAAAGATGACACAAAGTGAGCTGGGAAGGATGGATGGATGGCATCAGCACTGCCTCTGGTTAGCAGCTGTTTGAAATAATGCATCTGCTCCGAGATCCTCAGGGGCTTAAATACATTACCCCCAGCAACAACCGCAGGGCAGCACTCAGAGAATCCTGTCATCCTCACCCGAAGCATTCAGAGCATCACGTAGCTGCTTCACATGCCCTCATCTCCCTTCCTGGGAGGAACGCTAGAAGGGGATGTTTTGGGGTGGCACCTCCGCAGCCATGCCCCCGCCTGCCTTCAGCACGTGGGGCTCAGGGGCAGAGACTGCAGGGGCTTCTGCCTGGGAGAGGGCTGTAGGGACCCTCTAACCCACTCCATCCCACCTCGTGCAGGAGGAAGGGACGGGATGCTGGGGCCAGGACCGCACACACCCAGGGACTGGGTGCTCCATACAAAAACACTGCAGGAGCATTTGTGAAAGGGATGAAGCTCGAGACTTCACCCATCTGTTGACACTGTGGGATTGGCTTTACCAGGTGGTAAACGTCTTCAGAGTCCTGCTGCCTGCAGATAGCAGGGGATAGCACCTCACAAGTCAGCATCGTTCACACGGTTAACCCCCTTAGAGAGACCAGAAAAGCTTTAGGGTTGCTAAAGAAAGAACACCAGGGTGTTGTTTCATTTGCTTTTTTTTTAAGTGGTTCCAACACATCGACCCGTGAAGCACAGGAAAGCCACAGCATCAGGTTGTGCTGTCCCCACGGAGCCAGCAGCTGCCTCCCCTCCCTGCCTGTGCACATAGCAAGGGCACATCTTTGAGCCGTGCCTCCATCAGCCCAGAGCTCACACGTACCACTCACAACACGAGAAATATGAGCAGCATTCAGAGCCTGTCGGTGAATTTCATGTCCTCATTCGGGAGCAGCAGAGCCTGTGTGCCAGGAGCCATGAGCTGCCACTAATCCCCACTTAGCTGGGAAGGCTCCCACCGACCCAGACTGCAAAGCCCACCTGGTTACTTTGCTCTTAGACAAAAAGCCGTGCTTAGACTTTCTAGCTTTGTTCCCCATTGTGAGACATCGGATTTATTGCTTCTTAACCACTTCTTGTGGTTAGAAGAAAGATGGGAAAACCCACCCCCAGAAAACACAGCCCTACATGGGAAAGCATTTCTCGCAGGACCTTCTGCTTCACTTTCCTTCAGGAAAATGACCCCAGAAGCCAGCAGTGGTAAGCTGGAAACTCAGGCTGCCCTTTTCTTCTTGGGAAAGGGAATTTGATAAACAATGTTAAAATCTGTGGATTAGTGGCATTAAGATTCAGGGGTGGTTGCACACTTCTTCAAGTCTGAAAGATGAATTTATGAGCATTGCTACATCTCAGTGTCAGTAATATGAAGCAAGAGCTGTGTTTATCAGGCATTTCTGCTGAGATACGGTTCCACACTTGAAGTCAGGCTGATAACTATCTGTGACACAACACATGTCAAGCACATTGCTGCAGCTTTCAGAGGTTGTGCTCCTCCACTCAGCTCAGCACACAGCCGGCCCCGGCTGCCTCCACCAGAGGCTTTTCTTAGGAAACATCCACCAGAACCCAAAAATTCCACCTTTCATAAGAGCAGCTATAGTACACAGCTTTCCTTGGTGCAGCACCCGCTGCAACAGATGTGCTTCAGGTGACTTTACTGCCACCCCTTGTTCTCTCCCCCAGCTCTGCACCCCTGGAGGAGCAGGTCCCCTGGAACTGCTCCGTACAAAGCCAACCAGGGGAGCACCTACAGCCCAGAGCCCATCGCTGAGCACCAGTGCCACTCTGCCCTGCCACAGGTGCTGGGAAGGGAGAGCAGTGCCCACTCTGGATGTGGATTCAAATGACACCAAACCAAGTTATGCACTGGTCTTCAATGGAAGCAACAGATGAACACGGTGCTCCTTCCCACAGTCAGTGTGAGGAGGGGGGGAACGAGGGCAGAGGGCTGCCCGAAGAGAGTTTAAGTGAGCAAACTTAAGTCATGAGAAAGATGAGTACAGATAAACAGATATGCAAAGTAATCTGGTTGAAGTCACCGGGGGGAAATGCTGTTAGAAATGTCCCACTCTTTAAGCATTCGGCTGCTCATAATTTTCTCTTGTTTAAAAGAAAAAACTTCAAGAGGAAAGCCCCACACCAACGGTGACACAGTTCTGGAGGCTGTTGGTTTGGATCTGAGGTTCAGATAAGGGACCAACATCACAGAAATCAATTGGAAGATGCTCTTGCAGCTACCACAGCCCACCCACAGCAATGTCACATTCAGCTGCTAGAGCACGTATTTAATCATTAATCACAGAGGATATTCAGTAGTCACATCCTTATTTTGTAGACCCCACCGGTGGGGAACAACTCACTGCATCGCACCCCACGGAGCTGCCCCTGCCATCACACACTGCCATGTGCCAGCAACACTCTGCTCACAGCTCATCCCTGCTCGAGCAACTCGAGCCCTGGAGGCAGGAGGTGCTACCACAGGGGCCAATACCACCCCCAGCTGCACCACAAGTGCCTGGTGGGGCACCAATCCCACTTTAACACAGCAAATCACACGCTGGTGCGGTTTCACAATGAGCCCCTTCTTGTCAAACCACCGCGGCAATATCTTTCCAAGAGCTGTGGATTTTTCCTTTTTTCCCCCCTTTTCCTCATTAAGAAATCTTCTGCAACACTCAGTGTTTTGCAATGCACTCTCAGCTCTTTGAACTTCTGCTGCATCCGATGCAGCGAAGCACGCACAGCAAGCAGTTCCTTTGACTGGCACACCTGCCCAGGACAAGTTCTGCAAGAAGCAGCTCTGAGCCACAGCTCTGCCCTGGGTGCAGCTCTGGGGCTGAGCCCAGAGCTCTGCGTGCCATGGAGGGCTGGGGAGCATTTGTGTCCCAGCAGCACAGGAGCTCTGGATGTACTTCTCCCCCAATTTACGAGGCAAAACTTTCTGGCAAGTGCAGACTGTGAACATCGTAAAGCAATAAAAACCCATCTCAGAAACGTTACTCTGCTTCTTGAGAATTGAGTTAACCTTCGGAGGCACAGCTGAGCAGTGGGAACTGCTTTCCTCCATAGAGGACTCCCTTAAGTACAAAGAAAGCAGCAGCCCTGGGAAAACAGATTTCCCCCTTATCATTGGATATTTCAAATTTCCCCATCAGCCCCAGCTAAGCACGTACACAAGTTATTTATAAACATATGCACACTTGCACACACACACACACAAATGTTGATCTAATTCCTGGAAAACCACAACCCACCTGGGACCCTCTTTGATCAGGAAGCTATTCCAGTCTTTACTCTCAAGTGAGATTTCTATTCTACGTTTCCTGTTCATTTATTCCTATTATTTCCAGTTCTAGCCTGAAGCATCACTTCCAGTAACTGTTCTCTCTTTCTGCTGTTAATTACTGCAGGCAGTTGCCTCTTCCTCTCCATTGCTTGCCCATTTCTAAGTCAAACTGCAAACCTCTGGCTGCTGGCTTCGGTGAGTTCTGCCCATACAAAGCATACGGTGTGCTTTCAAACTACTTGTAAGAGTGTGGCTCACTGCCTTCGTTCTTTGAGCCAGCCCAGTGCCTGTTCTCATCTCTTACAGCATAAACTGCACAATGAAGCAACAGCTACAGCACCAAACGATGGATCTTTTGTGGAGTAACAGCTCCCAGCCCTCATTAGTACCAAAGCTAAGCATCATCTTGGTAAAGCTGGGGAGCTCCCTGCCCATCCATTTAACGTCCTTGGGTGGTGCCAGGCTACGGAAGGTGTCCTGCAATGAACAAAAATTGCATGTCTGATATTTAGAGGAAGACATGCAACGTTAGCGCGACAGCATCTCCAGGGGTGTGTGCCCTGAGCTCTGGTAACAGCCCTTGAAATACAAAGATGTGTTTGTTTCTGTGGGTCTGGATACTGAAGACAGAAAGACTTCACTGAAAGAGGAAAACTCTCCTGTGGGGGGGGGGGGATGAAAAAGCTGCATACCTTGCTTTGATCTGGAGTGCTTTTTGTCCAGTGGAGGTTTTACTCCTGCAAAGTCAGCGTGCCCTGATGTTTCGATTAAAGACTGTAGGGAGTTCTTAGGTTTTGTATTGAATTTGCAGTAGATGGCACACGTAGACAGATACAAGTGTGCAGGTGTAGTTTGCACTCACCTCTGTAGCTGCTGGTGCATGAGAACTGCTCTGGCTCTGTGGGACCAGGCTGAGAGCAATCCTGTGCCCTGGGATGGACATAGAGCCACAGCCACTGCCAACCTCTCCTCAAGAGGTTCAGCTTCCCGAGCCAACTGTCCACACAACTGAGATTTATGGCTGACTTTCCCCTGAAGATCATCCAACATCACTAAACTGCCCTTTTTTGGGCAATCTGAGCACTGCAAGATAAATAAGCCATAGTGCTGCTTAACTTACATACTGAGACTGAGGAGGAATTGATACGAATGGCTATTTATTCAGATACTTGTATTTAATTACAAAGGAACTGAAGGATCTGACACCTTCTCAGCTCTCGCAGGGCTCCCAGCTCCTGTCCCATCAGCTCTATTCCAGGTGCAATATTGAGCACTGCAAGTAGTCACAGTCTTCTTTTCCCCCTGAACTTTCTCAGTCCAAACCAACATCAAGTGGATCCCAGTGGTGAGGTGCAGAGCCTGCCTTCCCATACAGAACATCTTACACTTTCCAGTCGCCTTCTCCAGACAGGAGAAAAGCAAGTGGTAATTAAAGGCTGGGAGCCCTCTGCTTCCCCTCGCAGCCTGCAGTGATGCTTCTGGCACCAGCAGTGATCACACTGGGTTATGATCTCAGGCAGGCAGCACCTTTCCCCAGCATCTGGGCTGGCAGCAAAAGCCATTTTCCTCTGCAAACCACTGGTGTGGCCTTAAAAAACAGAGGCCTGGTAATTCCCTGATTAACAGATACATTACTCCATCCCCCAAGACTCTTTCCAGTCCTTTTATCAGCTTTGATAGGCTGATGATCTGCTCAGTGACAACCACGGAAACCCAACACCAACTTTCTCTGAACTTCCCTGAACAGATTAAACCCACAATCACAAAACTACAGCTGCCCCATCCCATAGGAAGCCCTGCCCCACTTGCTGGCACTCCCTGCTCTCCCCTCTGCTCCAGGCTGCTACAAAGAGGGAATACTGTGAGGGTCACAGAGAAACCCTCAACACCAAATTGACTTCTGTAGGTTTGGGTTCTAAACTCAGGTGGGCTCTGCAGGTAACCCTGAGCAGTGAGTCAAGCCACCTGCCCTAAGCTCTTTCTCTGCCATAAAAGACCCTAAGTACTGCTGTGAACGGAGGGTGCCCATGAGAATCAAAGCATTGAGTCCTCCCAAGGTTGGGCTTGCCTACAGAGGTGAGAGCTGCAGGCTGTCTGTGGCAGGGAGGGGTTGGGAAGGCTGCAGACAGTTGGGGGCACAACAGGGAAATTCCTGTCTGCACACTCCTACATTAGTGGAACTTTAATTAACACATGTTTCTCAGCCTTTCCTACACATTATATAAAAAGCACTGAGTTGTTCACATCTCCATTAGCCTCAGGCATGCAACACGCACCCTTCAGCTCTGACCAACGTGGAAAAACCCCTTACCTGCATCCTTCCTTCCATGTACCTGAGTGTCTTCAGCCCCAGCTTCCACCAGCACCCAGCTCTGGTGGAGAAAGATCTCTGCAGCACTGTGGTCACCCCAGCAAGGCTTCAGATGAGGGGCTCCCCTCTTCCAAACCCCAGCTGAGGCAGTCAGACACAGTTTCTCCTCCCATCACGATTCACTCCCCACCTCCTTACCCTACAATAACAAACCATGCCCACCTTTTCCTGATGAGGGGAGTTATATAAGCCCATGAGTGCTCAGAAGGAGCAGCTGTGCTCCATTTGGGGACAGCGTTCAATGGCTGATAAGAAAAACATGCTGGGTCTGCCTTTGAGAGGAAAGCAATGATGCCTGGCACAGGGTGGGTCCACCTGCAGATCCATCCATCCATGACCACGCTGTTTGTGCAGTTGTTCTTCCATGGTTGGCTTTGGGATTTCTCCCCTCTCCATGCTCACAAGTGGCTGTTTGCTGCCAGGTTAAACCTGCCTGCCCATCATTACATCAGTAACATCAAAAACATTAAATAGGACCATGAAGAAATCTTGACAGCGAGGGACAATGGCTAATTTTAAAGTGTTCAAACAACCTGAGCATCAAATAGGCCTAAATAACTCCCTTAGGACAACTGGGTTTCTTGTGGACGTTTCTGGGGTTTCCAGTGAGTTTTATGCTATTCTCTTGGTTAACTGTTTTCTAAGTTACTTTTGCCCATCTGCGTGGTCTCAGTAGGAAACAATTCACTAATGCCTGTCATCTGTCCAAATCAAATACATCTACTAACATGAGAATCGCATGGAGGAGTGCAGAATCATTTCCTCCTGTCATTCTTTCGGGCAAGCACAACCCTCTAAATAGCCCTTCAGATCTTTTGTTAGAGGCATAATAAAGGTTTATTTCTGTCAACCAACTTTCCCCCACGACAGCTGAGGATGAGCAAAGCGGATTTCTGGCAAACAAGGAGAGCAGTGCCAGTAATTCCTTCTGCTCCTTTTTCAGCTTCCTACTGCAGAGTGGGGCAGCTTTACCTGATGGTATGGGGGATTGGGATGGAGACAAATCCTGGCAGTGCTTCTGGTGGGTCAGGACTTCCAGGTCAGTGGCTGTTTGATGGGACATTGCCCTTAAAGAGCTATGTGAGCTGCCTCTGTAAAATGGGATGGATGTGGTCTTTCCATTCTGGCAGGAGAGCAGGGGTCACCAGATGTGCATATGTGTTTAAGGCAAAGAGAATTTCTTGCCCCGTGATCCCACGGGGTTGGCCTGTGCCATTGAGGGCTCTCTTCTTCAGAGTGTTTTTTGGAAGGGGAATATTAATGTTTGCATAGGAAATCTGAGGGCACATTTTTCAATCTGATTCGATTAAAACCCAACGAGACCTGAGCAAATTTTCCATTTCCTGGAGCAGGAAACAGGAACGTCGTCCTGCTGAGCTCACCTACGCGTGTCATGTCCACACCTCAAGGGCTGCTTCCAGTGAAGAACTGAATCAACAGTTCCAATGAATCTTCACTCTTACTCAATGATAATTTCCCATTCCAGTTTACGAGACTCAACAAAACTCGATTTTCTTTAAAAAAAAAGAAAAATACCCCCAACTACAGTAAATAAAATAAAGGAAAACAATCCCCAAATATCAGAAAACAAAGCCAACCAATCCACTGAGAAACAAACAGAAGAGAATCTCAATCTCAACCTCAACCTCAGACCACCACGGCCTTGGAAAATGCCCAGCACTGTTGACAGACACATTTGAATACATTTTCTTCCACAGTAGCTTTGATGTGACCTCTCTTTTGCCTCAAGGGAAAACAGAAACCGGAGTCATACTCAGGAAAAGCATCACAAGTGTTTTTTTTTGGAGGAGCTGTTTCCCAAAGGAAATCTGGAGGAGCTCCAGGCAAAAGGGGAGCAATTTTGGGAGATCCGTGCTGATCCCTTGCCAGAACTGCAGTCATTTCATAGAGTGGGAAGGAGAAGTGTGTGTGCTGCACTGGATCTCTCTCTATATATCCGGCAAATGCTATTTTCTTCACACTTGGAGGAAACAAGTTAAAGGCTGCTCCTTTAATTGCCCTACGATGGGCACCGGGATGCCCGAGGTGAAACAGGGAGCACACAGACTCGTTGCTCCCAGTGACACAACTAAATCCCAATTGTCACCTCCCTGGAAGTACTGGGTGCAGGGAACTCGTGTGGCTGTTCCTGCTTCCCCTAGGCACTCATGCTGCCCTGCTGCTCCAGTTTGCTGCTGGAAATAACCATTACCATGGGAGGTCCAGGGAGTTAAGAGCACCATTCCTACTGAGACTGCAGAAATGAGCTCAACCCCTCTGTTGTGGCACATCTGGGCAACGTGGATGTGGTTTTTCTGTCTTTATCATTTTTATTTTACATGCTTTGCACTGGGTGAGGAACTCAGGTGTGAGGAACTGAGGGTTTGCAACACCACGCTCAGTGTTCTGCAGAAAGCAAACCCAACAGGCCCCAAAACACAGCACCCTCAGCTCAGCAGGGCAGTGCCAGCCCTGATTCCACCTCTGTACGAGGGATGGAGGTGTCAGAGCCATCTGGGCTGAAACTGGAAGTCTCAAAAGACTTTTCATCGGGTCCTTTTCGAAACGCAGAAGATCTGAGGAAAGTAAAACTCGGTGTATCGTGGCCTGAAATTGAGAGTCCCTTATTCATGCAGAGCATACAGGATAATCTCTTGTAGGTGGTTATGGGTTTGGCTCTCATTTCCCTGGAAAATCTGGCTCTTCCTGGTTGCCCTGCACAACCAGGGAGCAAAGCTGAAATTCTTTGCTCATTTTATGATACAGGGGAGACTGGATGACTAAATCTGCAAATCCTTAAGTAGAAAAAAGCCACCAAGAAAGTTGGAAGTGAGAACACAGAATAAATGATAACTGAGGTGAAGGAAGGCAAGTAACAAGGGGATGCTTATCAGAAAGTCATCTGCAGGGTGAAGAGTGGGCCTCAGAGGAGGGAAGGAAAGCTTGTTAGGAGGAGATGTTAAAATTGAGTTGAGACAAAGCACTGGACAAAACACTGCAGTGAAAAACCCTCTGCTCTGCTTCCATGGGCTGCCTCAGGCTTACTGCATCTTTACTTGGAAAAGCCAGCAGCTGAGAATGTGCAGCTTCGAGGAGGAGATTCCCAAAGCTTCAGCTGCAAGGATGAAGGGGACCTGCTCCTCTGCTGCCTGGGCTCTGATAGGAGGCATTTCCCAACGTGCTGCTCTTGCTTCAGAATTAGAAGTGCTGGTTTGGCAGAAAGGGAGGAAGGAAGCAAGCCAAAACCAAGTGAGATTTGCATTAATCTTCATGCATCTCAGTTTTTGCTGCACTTCTGTGCTTTGCCACCATTTCTTTCTACATTTGACCTCTTAGGTTGTTCCATTCAGTTCCTTAGAGAGAAGAGATGAGGCCAAAAATCTTTTTGCTGTCCCCCCATAGAGAAACTCATTCTACCAGCTGTGCAAAAAGGGCTCATGAATTCAAGCCACGTGCAAGAGGGTCTTACCCCAGCAGTTACTGCCTGATGACAAACATTGCATTAGCAGTGCTTTTGCTCAGCATTTGCCTTTTCTAATAGCAAAAGCGGAGAACAGAGGTGAGAAAACAAATATTCTGTATCCTGCTTTACCCAGGCACAGATGTAACACGTTCCTACTGCTCCTCGGGGTGGGGAGGGGCTGCAGGTCCACAGGGGGCAAGGAGGATGGCCAGAGAGGGGCGGTGTTGGTACGACCAGAGAAAGGGTTAACCACCAAAGGACAGAAATTCGGCCTTGTTTTGTAGTATGGAGCTGCAGAGCTGTTGAAAACAGAGACTGCTTTCTGACAGCTTCCTCAAAATCTTTGAGAACGTTGGACAAAAAAAAACCTCAGCAAAACCCAAGGGGTACAGACAACGTCATCGCACCAGATTGCCTCAGAAAAAGTTATCCATGTGGTGTAAAGGGGACAAAATCAGGAATGGGATCGTGTGGGATGGGAAGAGCCCCTGGGGGGGACATTACAGAGAAGGAGAGGGGGTCAGCTGTGAGAGAGGGGAAGGCACGGGCAGAAAGCAGTGCTGGAAATGCTCTGGTTTGAAAAGCAAAGTGAAGCACTTTGGACAGAGAAATCCATGTTTTCTTATCTACTGCTGAATTCAAATGAAATCCAACCGTACTGCAGGTGCCAAGGAAAAAAAAAAGAGAAGGAAAGGTGAAGAACAGTGCCAACCGATGTACAGAGCTGGCCAAGCACTCAAACAAGGGTGCAGCACAAAGCAAACAGGGGATGGAAGAGCACTGGAAAGCATCCATGCTGGCATGAGGTGCGCGAGGTGGCTTCTCAGGGCTGGGGTGAAGGAGGGGATGCTGTGAGCAGACCTTAGCATTGGGAGGGGTGAGGAGGGTTGCCCAGGACCTGTGGGATGGGGGCAGCACTGTGCAGCAGGTGGTGCTGGGAGGAGCAGAGGGGTTTGCTTTGTCCTTCCTGCAATGGGCAATGGCTGTGAATGGACAGGGTGCTGAGGAAGCGTGTGACTCACCTGCAGGATTTGTGCTCCCACAGCTCAGAACTCTGTTGTGTTATCCTGATAGGCAAAACAGTCCAATGTAATGGGAACGGTTGCAGCAAAAAAGTAAATACCCCGAAGCACAAGTGAGCTCATTCTTATCAAAACCAAACACAAAACTGAACAGGAATCAAAGTGAGAAGCTGAGCTCACAGGGCACGAAGCAGCACAGCCTTCGTCAGTGCCTTTAATTCTCCATTTTGGTGTAGGAGCTCTGAGCGTGAGCCTGGTGCTCCTGATGGGCTTGGGAGCAGTGCTGTGTGCTCATAGGGTCATTCGGGTTGGAAAAGCCCTCTCAGATCCCCACATCCTTCAGTGCCACATCCCCCCGGTTCTGGAGCACCTCCAGGTGCCACCCCCCTCCCCGGGCAGCCTGCGTTGGTGCATCACCACTCTTTAGGAGAAGGAATTGTTCCTAACATCCAGTCCTCCCGAGGAATTTATCATCTCCTGCGGGACTCCTGTCTCCTTTCCCACCACACGGAGCCCCGTGACAGGACTCACCCACGCAGAAACACCAACACACTCCGCTCAACCCTTGTCACCCCAAGAGAAGGACAGGTGGTGGAGGCCGATGTCGGCATCACCGCATCACACCCACGTAACCCCAGCAACGCCAACACAAACACGCAGCAGCGCAGCCCGGTGGGGTCGGCTGCAGCTCAGCTCCAGGTGCACTGCAGAGCTCACGAGGAACTCGTGGTGTTCACAGCCGGCGTGCCACAGCTCACGCACTATGAGCCCCCCCGCAATCTGCTCCGGCCGCGTGTTTGAGGAAGCGTCTGGGACTCCTCTGCCGCACGGGGCATCAGTTTTTCCAGACAGCTGAAAGTGCTGAGGCAGATCCTACAGCCGTGATTCAGGTTTCTTGTGAAACCGCCCTGGGATGGTGCCCGGCAAAGCAAACCCCGCTGTGACGCGGCGCTATCTATAAAAGCCGGGGAGGGATCCGAGGGAACGGCACTCAGCGCACGGTGATGGGGAAAGCCAGCTCTGGCTGCTTTTTTCAACAAATGTAAGTACCTTTGCTTTTAAACGGAGCGGGAGCTCACGTGGCTCGTGGTGTCAGGGCAGTTGGGTGGCTGCTCTCGTCCCCCGTGTGTTTTACGGCTCGATTCCAAGAGGAATTTGGGAAGGAAGTTTTTGGCTGAGAGCAGCGGATGTTTCCGACGTACCTCGCAGGTTACAGCGACGTAACGAGGACAGAACAGGGACCCTGGATGTCGTCGTTAACTGGAATTCGGGAAGCATCCCAGGAGAACAATTTTTGGTACGGATGAAAACGCAGTTCCGGGAAACGCGCTGTGGGTTTGGGCTGAGGCTTCGTCTGAAACAGCACCGGCCCAAATGGCACCGTCCCCAGGCAGCACCGCGCACTGGGTGATGTGGGATGGAACCACGGGAGGCTGCTGGCCAGCCCTGACTGCAGAGCTGGCGTGGATCGGGCCGCCCTGTGCCTCGAGTGTCTCCCAGCTCCGTTCCATTTACTGCAGCGCTGCATCCAGACAGCACTTGGAGCAAGCACTGGAAGCTCTCCCAGCCCTGGGCATGGCTGATTCCTGCCTGGTTCCTCAGCTGGAAGGAGAAGCATTCCCACCCTGAGCCAACCTGCAGCCAGCTGCTGAGAGATAAACATCCCAGTGCCCACGGCGAGGGAGGGACTGGAACCTCGCTCTGCTGCATTCTGGGTGGGAGCTGTAAGAACCAAATCACAGCACGTGAGGGGAGGAGGGAGGAAGGAGGCAACCACAACGGCCCCATCTCCCCAGGCAGGAGGGACACCTCGGGCACATCTCAGATGGACAGCGTGAAGGCATGGTCCTTTGGGAAATTGCAACTCCTTTCTAAAGCTCATCATGACCTTACACGGAATGCAGCACTATGTAAAGTTTTCAGGAAGAGAAGATGTGAAAAACATACCGAGTTTCTGAGCATCTGGTCTGTCTGCTTCTGAGTGTGGCCCCTGGCTGCACTGGCTGCTCAGCATCCCTGGCCAGCACCCATCACTGGGAGGGGCTGTGGCTCATCACTGTTTCCCAGGGTGAAGGACAGGAGCTCAGTGTTGAAATACTCCACACGACCGTGATGAAGATCTGCTGTAAATCCAGTCATCAGTACCACCTTCAAACTTACCTGGAAAAATAAGAAAGGATAGAGGAAACACCTGAACAGACAGGCAGAACGCAGAGGCCTGGTTTTATGGCAAGCTTCCTTTTGGTTCAGTTTATTTTCTAGTTAATGTTTATCTCTACATTCTCCAGTGGAGATGTAAAACTCCAGGTCAAGGAGTTGCACACTTCCCTCATTCATTGAACCGCCCAAACCAGTTCGGATTTGTTTGCTGCCCTTCTTCTGGGAATCACAGCCCTGAATTCAGCTGAAGTCCTTTGGCCAAACACATTGATCTTCTGCATGCAGCAGACAGGTTACAGGGATTTTTCACCATGCAGCAGTTCATGGCAGAGATCTGCTCTTGAAAAAATGGCCTTAGCATACCTGATGATCTTAAAGGTCTTTTCCAACCTTAAAGATTCTATGATTGCAAACAAGGAGGAGCTTCTGCCAGAAAATGCAGATTTTTTTTTGTTCTAGTTAAACACTGTGGAAAATCGAGGGTAAGATGAACCACATCCCAGTTCAGCTGCAGTACAGCTGAGTTTTTCCTACCTCTTTAGCAAAGGATTCCCCCAGAAAGTTGGCTCAGGTTCATAAAAGAAGAGAAAAAGTGCCTGTGGATCTCAGATGAGTCAACCTGGATGAGTAACGGAGCAGTGGGAATCCCACCCTGACACATGCTGGCTCGTGTGGAGCCTTTCTTGGGAATTATACAGAATTATCACTTTGGCATTGTCTCACCAAAACCAAAAGCAGTCAGGAACCACAGCAGCCACCCATTCCTGTTGGGTAACTCCAGGAAAAGCCTTGCATGCAGTGCCAGCCGTGAGGTGCCCCTGCCAGGGGCAGCAACAGCACCATTTCCTCCATCTGTGATCTAAATTGCTCTGATGTCAGTTAAACAAATGAACATCTCTTCTAATCCAGGCTGTGCCATGCCGACTCCTTCCCCTCTGAATCACATTTTATCTTTCTTTCATCATCTTTGATCCCTGTCAGACAGTGTCAGCACTCGATACCTTTTTCATCCCGTCGGCCTCACAAACAGTTTCAGCATTCTTGCCCTGGTGTCACAGCAGACTCAGTAAGCTAACGAGCCTGATTCCTTACTCTGCAGAACCTCCTCTGATCCATCATTCCCACCGTGTCAGATATTTAACCTCTCATTTTCCCACCCCTCTAGGCATGACCTCATTGTAGCTGCTTCTAGCCCACACTGCCTTAGCTTACTCTGCTGTAGGAATGCCTCATAGCACAATACCAAAAGTCTTAATAAAATCCAAGATATATATACCTTCAATTTTTATACAGATATATATAGAAGATGTTTGCTGAATGCTTTTCCCCACCAGGGTCTATCCCAAAGCTAGAGAAGGGAGCTGGGCTCACCCAACACGCTTCACCTCCAAGAAACCCACCATGCATTTCCTTATCTCTGCTCCATCACTCAGATAACGAGGTGTTTGGTCATTGCAGCAGTTTTCCAGGAAGGGGCCCCTCTCGCTCCTCCCTCAGAACAGGACCTGCTTTTCTTTTTCAAGTTTTCTGAAGCTTTTCCCATTCATTTCTTAAGACTCCTCAGTTAAGCATGAATATCTCTGAAATTGCTTCATCCACTTGCAAAGCTCCGGATGCCCCATGTGCTCATGACCCCACAGCAGAGCGAGCTCACAGCACAACTTCGGGAACTCGGTTTTCTTGCTGCAGCACTCAGCAATGGATTCTTTGCTGCTGAACTGTTGGCAAGCAGGAAAAAAAAAACACTTGCATAATGGAAGTGGCACTATTCTGACCCTGGTTTCCCAGTATTCGCCCAGACTCATTACAGTTCCCTGCATTAATTACGAGAAAATTCTATAATCCCCTGGGTCTGTAGGCAATTTCTTTCATAATTGATGCACTGTGAGGATTTCACATGCTGGATGGCTCTGAATGTGGGTAGCAACCAAAGCTGCAGTGGTGCTGCAGTGTGCAGGGTGTCTGTACAAGCACGTGACGTGTGTCCAGAACGCATCCACTGATCTCACATATAATCACCTTTCTTATATGTATTCCAGGTGCTCATCTCTAGCTGGCATTTTCAGGGAGAGAGACCACATGAAGGATTTCAGAAGATACCTGGTGCTTAAATACATCCAATACCTTGTCCTGTCTTCTTCCAACGCCATCAGCACCCTTCTGGGCGTGCTGGGCAGCGGGTACGTGATGCTCACCCTGCAGTCCACCAGGGTTTCCTCCAAGTCCACCACAGTATTCATCTCCAGCCTCGCAAAAGCAGATCTCCTCACTTTTGTGAGCGTCACTGCTGAGCTGTTCCTGTGGAGCTCTGCTGTCTCTGTCCCACGCACGGCATTCACGCCAGCACTGCTGCAGAACCTCCTGACAGCCAACGCACACATCAGCACAATGCTGCTCAGCTGCGTGGCCGTGGAGGCATACCTCATCACCTTCTTCCCCGTGGAGTCCCGCTGCCTGCGGACAGTGAGGAAAGCCATGCTGACCTCCAGGGCCATCTGGCTGTTGGTTGCAACCGAGTGCGCTTTGCTCCAGGCTGATGATGTCCTGAAGGCCAACAGCACCTCTCCTTCCTGCAGCCCCAGTGTCTGGCTGCTCCACTTCTCCAGTGGGGCTGCAGCCCTCCTCAGGGCCCTCAGCTACCTCCTGGGCATCCTTCTAAGGATTGTCAACGTGTACATCTACTACAAAATATTCTTCAGCGTGTCCAACAGATCTACGGTGAGAACGAAGTAGTGCCAGAGGGAGCAGCACAGCAGCCCCAGGCAGAAGATCCTCCAACACAAGTGATTTGGAAACCTTCCAACAGCTGGGAAGCCAGGGCCAAGGCTCATGTCTTTGGCACGAGCGAGTCCTGTTCCCTGATGCCATTAGCTTGATGATGAGGATCCTGAGGAGACCTGGAATCCATAGGTTGTGCTGTTGAGCCACACAGTCCCACGTTGTGTGTTCTCAGTCTGGAGACTGTTCGTTCTGCAGGTAAAACAAATGACATTTCATGAAGGGCAGTGAGAAGTGAAGCAATCCAAACGTATTTATATGAAAAATGATGCTTAGAGGCTTACTCAGGGATGCATGGAGCCAAGAGCTGTATAACTGTATATTAAAACCATTATTTATGTCCTATAATCTCCAACTCAGGTGAAGCATGGGGCTCAGCAGTAGGACCAGGAGACAAGGGGAGCCCAGCTGAGCTCACCTTGCTGGGCTTCTCCCAGCACAGGAGAGTCCCCAGGATGGAGCAGGGCTGAGCTGCCACCTGGAGCTGCTCTGGGAGACGTCTTCAGCATGGGGAGCTGTGGGTTTTTTTGCTGCCCTGCTCTCTGAGACAAAGAGGGACATGGTGGTGCTGGCAGTGATGCTCCAGCTGCCACAGTGGTGCAGAAGGGATTTCCTTGGACCACACTGAGGCTCAGCTGGGTGCATGGCAGGGCTGCCCTCAGGTGTGGCCATTGCTGGGGTCTCCTCAAGGCTCTGGGGGCTGTCAGCAGAACACAGAGTACCACACTCAGCACTCCCCGATGCATCCGTGTACACGGGTGCATCCAGCTGCAGGCACTACTGCACCACATGGGAGGTGGCCTCCAGCTTCAGCACAAGGCTGTTTTTGATCGTGCCTCCTGGCATTGCCTTGATTTTGATATCTGTATCTCAGTTTCCTCACCTGCAAGGCGAGGATGGGGATAACCACATTTCTCTTCACCTCGGGGGGTTTGAGAGATGAAACTACTGCAGTGTGTTCTGCAATCTGTGTTCATCCACAGCTCTTGCTGCACCCCCTAGATCTTTGCTTTTATCTCAGGAGCCAAGCAGTGCCTACATGGATGTGCATGGCTGGCTCTAAGCGATGGCACAGAGCTCTTACCTACGGCTGCTACAAACTTTTACAACAATCCAATCCTTTGGCTGCAGTAATAGACTTAAAAAAGCAAACAAAGGATCAAAAGATGTCAGCCCAAATGCCATAACAACGAATACCAGTGGTGTCAGAGGCACTGCCTGCAGGGATGAGGACAACACAGGGCCAGAAGCACACGAAGGGCACGTGCCAAAGCAGGACAGCACCGAACCATGTCACTTAAACTGTGTTAGGATGTTGCCTAGCAAAGCTGATTCCTTCTGCAAGAAGGACTTAACACTGAGACGTGTCCTGGTTCTGAAAGCTTAAAGAGAAACAAAATCTAAAGTGCTGTAAACCATAAAGTTTGTTAAAACACACTGTTTGCAATTTGTGTTCCTTCTGAGGATCCCTCACTGCTGTGCTGTCAGCAGCTCCTCCATCAGCCTGTGATCCACTGCATGGAGATTGGAGCTTTGCTACAAAAGGCCTGCAGGACTTTTGTCTCAAGTTCCCCACCTGGCAGCAGCATTTTTGAGCCTGATTTTTGTGATGGGTGCCCTTGCCCTCACACCAATCATCTTGTCCTTAAGAAACCAATACAAGCAACTGCTGAGCATGACTGGGCTTAGCACACAAAAGCAGGCAGCCTGTAGTAAAACACATCAGGAATGTACTTGCAGCTGGAAGCTGGGCTCCCAGGACCAAGCTGTGTGTGCACCTTGCTTTGCTCTTGCCCAGGCTGGGCATGGAGCTGTAGCAGCACTATTCCTGCAGCAGCTGTAGAGCAGCACTGCTTTCCCCCTCAGAAACCACACTGCTCATTTTGCCTTCCCAGAATCTCAGTTCATTTCTTGTGTTATTCTAAGGGTTTTAAATCATATCTTGTTTTTTCTTAGTCTGGATATAGTTATAATGATTAAAGAAATGATCACAATGGTTTCATCTTCCGGGTGTCTACTCAGTGTCTGATAAAACCAGTGCCAGACATGGCAGCGTTTCAAGGAAACCCAAAGGGCTGCAGCACTGAAAAGCAAGGACACAGCACAAGAGGATGCTGTCTTCTGGAGACAGAGACTTCATAATTATGCTGAGACGCCAGCAAGTCCCACACAGCTCAGAGTCTGCCCTGGTCATCCGCTGTCTGCTGCGGCAGGGATGGGTTGGCACATGGCAGCCTTAGAAGGCAGAACTAAATGGAAATACATGCGGGTGTGGGCAGGAGCCAGGACAGGGGGCTTTGGCTCAGCACAGGGTGCCTGGTGCTCCTGAACACGGTGAGATTCAGGACTGCCCACACTGGGATCCCTTGCTGCACTTCAGACCCCATGCCAGGCTGGAAACTGCTCAATATTCTTAATAGATTTTGCTTTTTGCAATGGAAACTTTTGATAGAAACCCCCCTTCAGGGGTACAGTGCCTCCTATGCCTCTTCTCAGCCTTGCCTCAACACCTTCTGTACAGGAGGCACTTGGCCATGAGCTTAGCCCAGTGCCTTACACAGGTGCCCTCCCCTGGCACAGCACGGCCCGCTGGTCCTGCTGTCCTTGGGAACCAAGGAACAGTCACACTGATATTCAGAAACTCCAGGGATGCACAGGAGAAGTGAAGCACTGAGTACAAGACCCTCCTCCAAAGGAGGAGTAAAGAGCCAAGGCCCTCAGCACAGCTCTCCTCCTTCCCAAGTGACTCCCATAACATGGACAAACCAGTGACCATAAGTACACAGATGGACATTAGCTGATGCTAATGCTGCCTGCTGCTCTTCCCTACAGAATTAAAGGATTCAGCAGTGGTGACTGCTATACTCCAGCATGACTGAGCATGGCCCGTACCCCAGAATATCACCTTGGGTATTCCTTCAGGGTGGTTTTTAGTTTCTGGGAAGTTACTGCTGGACACGTGTCTGAAAGCAGGTATTGTCAGGTTACCTCTGCCATGCTGACCTGCTGCCTGCTCTCACACATGTTAGCAACCAATGACCTCTTCTGTGATTTTTGCTGTTTGAAACCTGAGGTTATACACACAGAAAGGTGTAATCCCGAGGCTCTGAGATCTCCTTGCACTATCTGCTAATGACACATTTCCCTGAAAGGCAAATGAATCTCTCAACAAATGAAACGTAAGCTGAGGTAAAATGCAAAAGCCAAGGGGACCACCATCCCTCTGCAGAAGTAACCACAGCCCCATAAGAGCAGCTGCTGCTGCTCTGATTGCTGTGGCTCTGCCCTGATGGGTTCACAGGGAAAGTCCCAGGAGAGGCAAGGAACCATCACAGCCCCATGGGGGTTTTCTCCTTTGTGTTGAAGTCAAAGGGTTGACCACCTCTGCTTCCAATGCCTGCAGGACAGGTTGGGTGCATTAACCTCCCCCCTCTGACACGAGTTGAATAACAGAGGTCCCATGTTGCACCATGAGCTCAGCATGGCTAAGAAGGGCATACAATAACATTCTGGTATCACACTTGCTTATCTAAATTTGGCAAGATTTTTATTAGGGAACATTTAGATTGTATTTGGCTTCCTGAAGGTGAATGGAGAGGCTGAGAAAAATCAAAGGGCAGAGAGACACTGCCACAAACACATAACTCCTGCCCTACATCTGCACAGCAGAGGCCAAATCCACACTCTGCAGCAGTCCCCATCTCCTCCCACTGCTCATCACCTTCTTGAGCACAGAGGAAACAAACCTTACACAGGATGATGGAACTGATAATAAAAAGTGCTTCCTTCCCCCCATCAGCAGAGAGCCCCCAGGGAGCTCAGCAATCCCAGGGCCACGTGCAGGGTCAGCACAATTTGGCAGCTTGAGGAGAGAAGCCCCTTCTCCTATTATGGAAAACAGCCTTCCTGCATGCCCACAGCTACTGGAGGGGGATGCTCTGCAGGAGAACTCTGTCCCTGGGGCAGCACTTTGAGCATCAGACCAAACCCACAAATGTGCATTTGGGAATCCCCAGCCAGCTCTGGTTGATGACAGCTGCCGTACTGCCTTTGTTTGTATCCTGACACGGGGTTTCAAAACCATTGCAAGAAAGGAGATTTTTCCACAGCCCTGCCAATAGACGTGGGATAATTCTGTTTTTCTTTTGTGCTTGAAGTATGAATCCCCTCGAGGTGTGGGCTGATGATCTGCTCATTCGCAGAGCTGTGACTGTCAGGCTGCTCTCTGCACCAGCTCTGTGTTAGTCAAGAGCTCAGGGCCATTTCTGCAGTGGAAGCAGAGTACTCACAGCCTTGCCTTCATTGGCACTGCAGTCACTGTAGAATCACAGAACTATCTGAGTTGGAAGGAGTCACTTGTATAGTAACGGATGTATAGTTAACAATCAACAGTTCAAAGTAGTATGGTAGTCAGGACATAACTACAAAGATATCACAGTGGAAGGGAATAATCAAAAACAGATGGAGTGCCCACCCATGTCCCAGGCTCACAGTGGAAAAGCTCCAAAGGGAGCAAACTCCAGACAGAGACCCTTCCCCAGTGGTGCTCAGCCCTTAAATGAGGTCTGGGAGAGATGGAGCCAGGCTCCACCCCTCCTGGTCACACAGGGGCATTGCCTTCACCTGTGCTCCCATGGCTGACTCAGTGCTCACCTCAGCTGATCCATCAGTGGTTCAGGCTGTGATTCAACAGTTCCCACACAGGACCCAACATAGAATCCTTTCACAGCTCTAAACAGAATTTGCGTTGCAGTGCTTTTGGGGGTTTTCCAAACCTCTCTTTTTGAACCCTTGCCAAGCAGCAAAAACACATCAGCCCCTCTGGGTAGGGTTGTGAAATCCTTGCAGAGCCCATCAGTGTCTGCTGCTGAAATTGGGTGGCCCAGAGCCAGCAGCAGATAAGCAGTTCCAGTACAGAGCTACCAGAGAGCAAGGGAGGATCCAGCAGGGCAGGGAGCACAGCTGCACCAGGGATTGGGGGACAGCAGCTGACACATGTGAGCGATTTGTGGCTCTAAGTGTGGGCACGTCACTGCAGTCACACTGTGCAAACAGCAAGTCAGAAAGAAAGGAAATTTGGAACAGATATGTGATGGCATGCAAACAGGGAGATTTCCAGGCCATGGGAATGACCAAAACAGCACTGATAAAATACACTGCCACAGATAAAGAGCATATATCCCTCACTTTGTCATTATAGCAGGAGCTCAGCCTTTCTCACGCCGTCACACTTGCAAAGAAAGTTTGCCAACAGTCTGAGGAACCATTTCTAAGAAGGAAGCAGTCAGGGAAGTGCTGTGCCACGCAGAGGTCACCCATCAGAGAGCTGATTTCTCAAGCACTGATGACACAAGCGACGGACCCAGATTTAGACCTCGCATGACCCACATCACTGGAGCCAACCCAAGAGCTTTTGCTCTTTGTAGTAAAGCACGTTGCCAGGAGACACTGAGTTACCTTGGCATGTTTTGACACCAACGCCTAAGAAATTCTGCAGCACATCTCTCCAAGTGCCACTCCTCTCACTCGCACACTGTGCCCTCTGCTAGGAAAGCGAAGGTTGGGGCAGAGGGGAGGAGCGCAGCTCTGCTTTGCTGGGTGCACCCACAGCCTGGAGCTGTGCATGCTGCAGCTCATCCGAACAAACCCTGCTGGGGCTGAGTGCCCACCCGTGGGTCCCAGAGAGTTACCATTGAGGTGATGCCATTGCATGGCTGCAAAACCAGTGCCCTGGACCAGACCTGTCCCACTTATTTCATAGCAAATAAACATTAGCATACATTAATTGAACACGTGATTAAGTCTAACACCTCTATTATTTTTTTAAACTTCTAGCCCAAATAGGGATGCAATGTCATAATGTGATGGAAAACACAGCGATGGCGGTGGAATAGCAAAAGCCCTAAGCTGCAGCAAGTGGGGATACACTCAGCACAGCAACCATGGGCACAGAACCAGGAAAAAAATCTGCTTACCCTTAGAAGGCCTCAGGTACACAGAGATCTCCAGCAGGGTGCCTGCATCTCCACTGCCAACCCTTAAATGAGGTCTGGGAAGGGGTGAACCCTGACTCCATCCCTTTCAGTCACTCAGGTGCATTGCACACACCTGAGCTCCCCCACTCTGGCCCTGCCTTCCCGCCAGGTGCTCCATCACTGCTTCGAGCTGTCACTTAGCATTTCCTCTACAAGGGATTTTCTTGTCTGCTTCTTGGATTTGCATTCCATCTTTTGCTATTTCTGAGCATTTTACTTCTAGTTCTCTGATTACAAAAGCAGAAGCAGGGGCAGCAGGAAGGCTCTGCAGAGCCTGATGTGCTCTGGCACTGCCTATAGTTCCTGTGCTCTGCAATAGCTGTGCCCGACAGCAGCTGCCAGGGGCTGAGGACCTTGCTACAGGGGATTCTGGGGTGACACAGCCCCCAGATATCACTGCACGTTGGCTGGGGGCCGTCTGCACACCTATCGAGGGAGGGGAGGGTGGGATGAGCTAGCTAATGAATGGTTTAGAGCTTGGAGAGTGTGAATACGTGAGCATACGCCTGGCTGCAAAGTTCAGCTGGTCAGAGCTCTGGGGTATTCATTTCAATGAACAGTCACGTTTTTGCCTAAGGAAAGCCTTCCCCAGGCTGCAAAGTCACATTTTTATCTGTAAACGAAGAACAAAAGTTGCATCCTTAAAAATAAAAACCCCTCCGGACCTCGCAGCTGCCGACAGCTCTGAGCGCACACGGGCGGGGAGTGAGTGCCCTCTGCTGGGCATCACCCGCCCGTGTGCGGCTCAGCTCAGCTCAGCTCAGCTCAGCTCAGCACGAAGAAACCTCGTGTTTCATCGGGGCAAAGGGAAAGCCTCTCTTTGCCTGTGTCCGAGGGCTGCTCCCGAACTAAAGCCCCCTGCATCATGTGGGTCGCTGACAAAGTAATGCCTCCTACATGATGGCACCAGTGGGAGTGGCTATAGGGTCATGGTGGTGATAGGGTCACGGTTGGCGCCAGTAGGAGGAGTTATAGGGTCATGGTAGTACCCATGGAGCAGTTATAGGGTCCTGGTGCCACCCATGGGGGATAGGGTCATGGTGGCAGCAACGGGAGAGGTTATAGGGCCATGGTGGTGATAGGGTCACGTTTGGCACAAGCAGGAGTTATAGGGTCATGGAGGCACCCATGGGTACAGTTTTCCATGGAAGCTGCTCGTACAAAGAGTGCTACACTTTTTCTTATGCATAGTGCAAATTCTCGGCTACAAAACACCATCTTCCAACAGTCACTGCCATTAGCTGTGCCATTCTCACCAGCAGTGAGCAGGAGCTTGCATGACATGCACGTACAGATCTACACCAGCAGAGGTGACCACTGCTCCATGGATGCTGTGGTGCTGTCATTGCTGGGAAGATGATGCCCTCACGGGACACCTTTCATCGGCCTGAGATGATGGAAATTTGGATGTACCAAACCCGGACCACCCTGTGGGAGTGGTCAGAAATGGCCACACTCTTCACGTGAGGTGTTTTTTCTCTCTCTTGTAAAAATTAAATAAAATTACTTGCGTGCAAGATGAAAATACCCTCAATCAGGGTAAAAATAATGTCACCTTAATCACTTTTGATGCGGGATTAGCAGCTGCAGTAGAGGTTGTATGGTATGTAGGGGAGGAAGGACAGCTCCCATCCAATTCTTCAGACCCTCTTTCTCCAGGCACTTCTGAGCCAGACAGCCACCAGCTCAGCTTAACGCATTGCTCCAGTTTTACCTTCCGTGGCTGTAAAGCCAATGCCACCCCACTGCCACCCATCTCATCCCAGCTGGGATGCAGACACATATGGCAGTAAGCTCACACTGCCACGGTGGGGAGCCAGCATCCTTCTGCAAGGGCTGCCTGCCTGCCCCACAGCTTCTTTTTCTTTTCTTTATTTTTCTTTATTTATTTACCTTGAAGGAGAGGAAGAGGAATATATGACAGCTTTACCAGGGGAGCCAGGCTGGCTCACCTTCTTTTCCCAAAGAACGCTGTTAACAAGGCAAAGCTGTGGCCCTGAGAAGGCAGAAAACATGCATTTTTTTTCTTGTAAACACAGCAGCACAGTGGTTAGTTGGAATTCATCCCAGAGCAGAGAGAAGCCTCAGGTTCAGAGGTCACACTACAAGCAGATACTTTACTACAGTTTACATTTTCAGACCTACAAACATGCAGCAACAAATCAGATCTTCCCATGTCTACTGAAGGAAACCACGGGTGCAGTCCAGGCATGCTCCAGCCCTGGGCTTGGGACCTCTGGTGCTGCCCCACAGACCTCACCCAGCCCCAGTTTTGCTCTGCATTTTCCCCCTTCAAAGCTATTTGGAATCATTGAACCCTTCATTAAGGTTGGAAAAGACCACTGAAGATTATCTGTTCCAAACATCTCCCCATCTCCCACTCTCTGGGCCTGGGATGGAGCCACCGTGGCTTTGTGCAGCACACATTGCTGGGGGGAAGCTGCAAAGGGAGCTCCAGAAGGGTGGGGAGTGCTTTGAGGCAGCCCTGATGATAATCTAAATGGGAAACCACAGATTTGCTGTTACGTGGCTGAAGTGAGATACAAGAGAGGCTCAGCCACAGGAATAGAGGAGCACTGCACCAGGGAGAGGTGTTATCCAAATGGCAAGCTTTGTCTGAGACATAAATAACGTGGGATAGGAAAAACGTCACAAGGATTGGGACTTTTTGGAAAGAAAAAGGGCTATTCTCTGTGGAGGCTGCAGGGATATCAGAGGGAGGAGGCAGTGCCATGTGTATCGTGGAGCTGCTCAACTCCAACTCGAGCAAAACTCTGCTCCTCGCTGAGGTCAGAAACTGTATTTGCTTTTTCAGCAGTGCTTCAGAGCTGCAGCCTCTGTTATCCAAAAGCAGCAACCCTGTGCTTATGGAGGAGAAGTGAGTGTGACTGCAGGCAGAGCTGCAGCACAAAACTTGGGGTTTTGTGCCAACAGATGCCACAAGTCAAAGAATCAAATGCTGCTGACATTAGAGACAGCCTTGGCAGTGGGGACAGCCTCTCAGCCAGGAGCTGCTGTCACCTGGACTCCCGCTGCTCCGGGCACAGATCCTGGGCTGTGATGCTGAGCCCCAGGTTGGGTCCTGAGCACCCTGCAAAGAGGGCTGAGGCTGGAAAAGTTGCTGAAACTGCTGGGTAGAAAGGAGGGAGAAGATCTCAGCTCATCCTGCAGGACAAGCTGAGCTTAGCTCTGGACTCCTGAGCATTTTCAGGCTCTCCTTGCTGTTCTTCCCCACGTTCCTTTACATGGAAGCTGAACTGAATTACTTGCGGATAAAATACGCAATAGCCGGTTCGACAATTGTTGAATTCAATTAGCTGCGAGTTTTGTTGACAAGACAGGAGACACATCAAGCAGCTGAAAGAAGAAAGGCATTTCTGAATACATCCACAGCCAGAGAGCAGAGACAAGAAGCAGATGTTGGAGGCAGCTGTGTAAAGAAAATACTGAGTGGGCCAGAAAAGTGACCACAACAAAATAACATCCCCAGCACTTCTCAGCACCGCCTCTGCTGATGGCAGCTGGGTTTGAGGGCAGAGGACACCACCATCCTGGGGCAGTTTGTAGCCACGCACAGGGCACTGAGCAGGTGATGCACTGGGGACGGCCCTGTGTGACAGTCTTATTGCCACTGCAAACCTCACCATGCCCTCTGCATTGCTTGCTGGCTATAGAAATACATGCTTAGTGATGTGGTTGTTCTACAGCAGCAAAAATCACGCTGATGGGGCCGTCCCCGTGCACTGCACTGCTTCAGAAACTTGGCTGAACAAAGAGGAATCGCAAGGAAAGATCCAAGCATCCCTGCTCTGCCAGAACTCTTCCCCCCCTCCATGGGCTGGGCTTGTCCACATTGCGGCCTGCTTGCATTTTCATTAGGAATAGAGAAGGGAATGCAGTAACAAACAGCAGCGCCAGCACTGGGAGATTGTGGAGGGTCCTGAGGTGGAAGGGACCCGTGAAGATGGGAGAGAGGAGATGTACGATCCCACCCGCTCTCCCCTGCAGGCACTGCACATCAGCATCACCCACGGGGCAGGACAGAAAGTTATGGTCTGGAAGGAAATGAAAATGAACACACTTTGTTCGGTCAAGCACAGGATTGTCCGCTTTCCAGCTTTGTTAGCACGGAAGTGAAGTCTTCCTTGGGGCAAATAAGAGCTCAGGGTCAGGCAAACAACACAGTGGTCATTTGGATGCCTTCATCAGCATCATAGACAGAGCTGCATTAGTTTGTTCTGCTATGAAAGTCCAAAGCACACCACCAGAGAGCACGGCTCAGGTGCTCGACCCCAACCTGCCACGGGCTCCACTGTGCCATGTGTGGCAATGCCTTACAGAGCTCCAAAATGAGACCTCTGCAACACTGCAGCCAGAGTTCTGGCAACCAGACTCACCACAAAACCCTTTGTGCTGCTCAGCTCAGTACAGAACTCAAGCCAAGGTCCTGGGTTACACAACTGCTGTCCGTTGGGGGGGTCCTCCCTGACACAAGTGTTGAAGAAGCCACATTTCATTGTCTGCAAGAGCTCTCCAAGGAGAGAAACGCCAGCAATGAAAATACTTTGGCATCCAACCAACTATTCCAAATATCCAACAGTGACCTCGGGAATTAGAGGAGGATCCATTTAAAGTTTAAGGAAAAAAAGCAACACCAACCAACACAACAAAACACAAAGGAACAAAACCACGTTTCCCAGCACAATGTGGTGCTGTGCACGTTCACTGCAAAATGCTTCATCTCAGAGATGCTCTGCACGGGATGAAAACGTGTTTAAATGGAAAAGAAAGGGGAACAAGTTTGACTCTTTGTCTCAAAATTATTTTTGTGGCACTGTGGACGTGTGACAGTGAATTAGATTTCCCAGGCACTTCATTCCAAAGCGCTGAGCAGCTGCTCGGAGCAAGGACAGCACCCAGGTCCTGTGCTGCTGCTGGGGTGGAGCCTTACTTCATGAGATGTACATGTCATGCAAAGCTTCCACGTGTGGCTGTGCAGCTGAGACACTACGGCTCCTCTCCCTGGAGCCTGCAGAAGGGCCCCAGAGCTCCAGGTGTTGTGGGGTGTCTCAAGCACGGGTTTTGTGGTCCAACAGACAGGAAGAGATGCTTTCTGGTGGAGAGACCCTATTTGTCCCTGCAGCCCGGTGTTTCTGGCCCAAACGGGTGCCCCTGGGTGCTGAGAGGCTCTGTGCCTCCTCTTTCCCATACCACGGGGTCTGCCTGCTGCCCTGTGTTTCCCAGCAGATGTGAACTCGCACGGCATTCACAGAAAAGTGGCACACAGATGTGCTTTGGGTCAAACTGCAGAGAAATGAGGTTCCTGGGAGAGCTCAGAGCTGGGGGAGGTGACAGATGCTGGCCCACGGCATGCACAGTCTGAGATAACAGGGTCCTCCATGCTTTAACCTCTGTTAGAGCTTATCTGCTTTTTTATGGCCTATAAACTGATTACTCATGTCCTAGAAGCACGGACATAAGAAATACAACCTCAAGCATCCCAGCTCTGCCAGCACGAGGCTGCTCAGCCCATGCATGCAGCCCTGGCCATGGCTTTTCACATTCAGCAAACCTTCCCCAGTTCCCAAGGGGGGGTCCTCCCCCGGTTATCAGAGGCATTTAGGAAATGCCAACACGCTTCCAGACTCCCAGCCCCAAGCTACGAAGATAAAACCAAATAGCTCAAATCGTGGTACATCTGTCACTACTTCTCCTTGCACACTATGGTGTTGCTGCTCCATTTGCAGGAGCTCCAGCAGGATCAATGTTCACCACACTGCTACTGCAGCACAGCAATACCCTCCTTCCTATGGGCAGCATAAACCTCGTTTTGTTTCTCCACCTCCCCCAAAACGTATGGAAAATAATCCCAGGCATGAAGCAGAGAGTGGCTCACCCACAACCCCTAGAATAAAGTGAGTGATCCCCTCTGGGTTTGGGGAGCATGGGGGGCTGCCGTAGGGGCTGAGCAGCATCCCAGTGGGATGGCAGAGCTGCTCTGTAAGAAGTGCCAGATGCATTCACTTGGTGCCCAGATAAAGCACATGTAGAGGATTGCACAAACACTCGGGACGTCGCACGAGGTTATGTTAATCGCTTACATGTGCCAATTATTAACTGTAAAGGCTGAAAGGAAGGGAGAGATAGAACAAGGCTAGGTTTCATTTTGTGCTTTCCAACAAAAAGAGCGTAGATATTTTTTTAATTCCAGCACGAGCGCACATGATCAGCCCTCAAAGCTGAGCTGCCAGTGGGAGATTGGGAGAAGGATGACGTTGTTCCCCCTTGGGGCAGGTGCTCTCCCTTCCTCTCCAGCACCAGTGGTGGACCTGCTCCCATCTGTAGTGTGACTGCATGGTCGGGCTGTGCGTCCTGGGGCTGCAGATGGGGCGAGGGCAGTCCACAGGAAACCTGCAGGAAGACCTCGTGTGCTGCACCCAGAGCTGCCCATTGTCCCACTGAACCTGCAGGTCTCCGGCATGGCTCAGATCACGCACAGAGCGACCCCGCAGTGTCATCACTGAGATGGGGACCAAGGGCACGTCCCCACCATTGGGCACATCCCTCCCCAGTGCCAGCACAGGGATGCCAGCCGTGTCCTGAGATCACATCTGAGGAACATCATCTGAGCATAGCACTGCTGCCCCAGCACCCCGCTCTGTGCCAGCTGTGGTCGGGGCCGTGCTCACCTCGAGCTATTCCAGCAACTTAGCCCTTACAAAAAATCCATCACCCAGAAAGCAAACAGCATTTGGCATGAGCTGCAGCTGCGTGGTCGGCTGTGGGAAGCATTTTCCAGGTCTGCCCAAACATTTGTGTTTCTGCTCTCTTGCACGTTTCCATCCGCCTCCCAGTCACCCTGTGAAAATATGAATTCCTCTCCTAAGCAGATAATTAACTAACCCCGAGCAGCTGCAAGGAATCAAGCATGGCAACAGACACCCAGCCCAGCAGTGCTTACAGCCAAATGAATAACATTACTGCTTCCTACCAAAGCCTTTCCTCAACATTAAGCTAAAATAAAACATGCAAATGAAAATAAATCAGGCAGTGCCTGTTTGCTCTTTTCCTGTATAGTTTCATCGTGCAGCACGGCTTGTGCAGTGTAACTTGTCAGAGCAGAGGCAGGCAATGACTGAGGCCTTTGAGGGAGCACGAGCTGACGCCCTGGACCTGTTTGATGGGGTTTGGATTTCACCTCATGTGTTCCATCAGGACTTCACTCTGTATGGCTACAGCAGGCACTGTCCTGCTGCACCTTACAGCCAAGGCCCAAAGACACAGGCAGAGAGAAAGCCAGGTGAGCTCCTCTGCTCTGACATGCAGAGAGCTGAGGCAGTGACCACCTCTGCCAGGCAGCAAATAGTGCACACGTTAATTATTAGTAGTATGGAAAGCCTATGTGTTAGAGAGGAGGCTGAGCCACTCGCAGGCTCCACTGTACCTCGTGCTGGGCTGCAGCCCCAGCCTGTGCCCCACCTCTGTGGAGCTCCAGCTGCAGGGCCGTGCAAGATAGAGGCAGTCTGGGGATCCCTGCACTGCTCAACAGTCATCTCAGGGCCATAAAACAGAGCTTATGGTGTTGCACACCGCACTCAGGCTACATCTCTAAGGCTATGTCTCTAATTTCTACCTGCCTGCACTTGGCTCCAGCTCCAGGTGCCTTTTCCAAAAGCCCAGTTTGCTCGGCTTTAGGAAAAATCTCTCTCAGCTTTCCGTCGGGTTCACGGAGAGGCAGCAGCTCAGCCTGACAGCCAGCAGCTTAATTGGCTCCCCTGGAAAATGGAAAATGTCGACATCATCTTCCTGACCTAACAGAGAGCCTGCCCGCTAATTAGAAGCTCCCTAAAGAACGGCTCAGACACCGGAGCAGCACTGCCTCCCTCCGGGTGGAGCTGAGCATCCTCGTGCTGAGCTCTGGGTGTTGGGGGGGCTGGGGAACCCCAGCGGGCTGAGAAGTGCCCAGCAGCTCTCGTGCCAGGTTTCTGCTCTGTACAAAATCCCCTCGTGGATGACACATCCCTGCTGTGCCGTGGCAGAGGGGCTGTCTGTGGTACACTGCAGCTGTGGGTTATTGCCCTGCTGGGGGTGACACACTGCTGGGAGGATGGGAGGCTGTGCCAGGCACGGAGAGCTAGCAAAAAGACAAAAAAATACGGTCGAGAAGGGCTGAGTGTACCTGAAAATCCAGCCCAGCGAGTTCTCCTCTTCCTCCCTCCGTGTGCTCCCTAATGGAATGAGTTTGAATCTGGAGGTATCAAATTCACAGCAGCTCACATGTTAAATGAGGAGCGAGGAAGGAGAGCCTGAACAAGATCTCATTGATGGTGCAGTTTCAATGCCTCTGTGAATGGCACGTCCGCTGCCACAAGCAGCACATTCATGGTGGCATTGGCCACCAGGTCCCCAAGCTGCACTGCAATGCTTTGTGGATGTGCTGCGGGCTGCTTTCATCCCTGGGGTTGGGGCTATTTTGGAGCCTGGGGGCTGACACAGAGCTCGCTGTGCTCACATGTTTGCTGAGACACCTCAGGGCTGCGGCTCATGGCGTGCTCAGAATAGATGAAGCTCAGGAAATCCTCCTGGGTACATTAGTAACAGGAACCCCAAACAAACCAGAGCAATGCTGAGTGCCCCACGGACCAAACGAAACCCTTGGGTTGTGGCAGGCAGAGCTGGGCTCCTGCCTGTCCCCAGCTGAGCAGAGTTCACACACAAGTTGCAGCCCTGGGAGCTGTGCTGGACAGATTTCACTGTCTCTACGTCCTTTTGATGATGGATTTTTTATATTATTTGTGCTGGTGTGGGGCAGCAGTGCTGCTGGAGAGCTGGATGGAGGTCCCTGCAGCAATTCCCACTGCATTCGCAAAGTTTCCTCCTCCTCCTTCCCTGCAAGCTGCTCCCTGGAGCACGAGGGAGCAGACACTTTCCTTCCTTCCTGACCTCACACCTTTCTGCAGAGGGGAGGATGCAGACCCAAGTGCAGAGCCACCTGCAGCCAGGAGAGCAGCATCCCACCGCCCATAGCAGGAGAGCAGCATCCTGCCACCTGCACATCCTGCCCTGTGCTTTGCTCTCTGGATGCATTTCTGCTGGGCTCTGGCCCTGGCAGGCTCTGTGCCAGGCTCTGTGGCTGCTGCTGCTCCTCCTGTGGCTCCGGCACCAAAGGATGGATGTATGCAGGCCGTTCCAGGAGCACAGATGGGGGTTTTCCAGCTGAGGTGCTGCCATCCTGCAGGGCCTGGCTCAGTGCTTCCCTGGGGAAAAGAGATCCTGCAGCACTTTGTGCATGAAAATAGCTCCAGGACCAAAACAAATGGGTGTTTAATGCAGAGTGTTATCAGCCAGCCCCCACATTTCAAACCTCCTTTGCTCTGTGCTACAAAGGCACATTGTGATTGATAGATTCCAAATCCCATTTTAAAATTTTCTCGCCGACCGTACCCAGGAATGTGTCTGGCATTGAGGAACCCTTTGAAACCAGGCAATGAGAAAAGCCCCCGAGGTGCATGAACTCTTTGTAAAGACTTAAGACAATTTTTCAAGCCCTGCAACCTGCTGCTTATCACTCTGGGCACCATGCAGAGCAGCACCTTACAGGGAAAGCAGTGCTCTTGCTGTTGCAAAAACTGTGCAGGCAACTGAAATAATGCATTCCCTCACTGCTTTTGCAGACTGGATTGACACTGCTGCTCTATCCACACCTGCCTGTGTTCAAACTACGAGATCAGAGGTAAATCCTAAGTGCCAAAGAGTGCAAAGTGAAATCTCTTTGCAAAAGCAGCTTGTACAAAGCAACAAAACGGTCCCAAAACACTGCCTGCACCCTTGCTGCCAAGGCAGCTCTACGAAACAAGCAGTTTTTAAGGGAAACCTTTCTTCATTGCTTACCGAGGAGCTCCTGCCATACCTGGCACTCTTTCTGTAGGGACCTGATGATGAAACCTGTGATAGCCATGGCTCATTGCACTTTGAAGGGCACCCAGGTCCCCTCCCTGAGCAGTGATAGCCCATCCTGCTCAGCCTGGCTGTGGGGTGTGCTTAGCAAAAACATCCACAAGTGCTGGAGACACGCAGCTGGCTAATCTATACGTAGGAAAACAAATAACCTTGAGCTTTGATTGTTCAAGTTCACAGCAGAGATTACTTACCTTGGCAGATACATATTCAAGACATACGGCTTGTAATTCCTTAGCTAGTGCTAAGCAAAACCATGTGTTCTTCTAAAACAAGGGGAAAGTTTAACTCTGATGCTGCAGAGACAGAGTAGCAGTCATACTTGTGCTCGTGGCACAGCTGAACCGAGGGGGGTCACTGAGGGGAGAGCTAAGCTTCTCCAGTGGTGAGAAGCTGCAGTGCTTCCCATGTCTTCATGTTCCCCAATGTCTCCCAAAAAGCAGCCTGTGCCATTTTGGATCCTTTTCCCTTCCCTCTCCAGGAGGTGAGCTGCGTACCTCCCTCCTGCACAGCCTGCAGCACACGTCCGACACACTGAGAGCTCTGCTGCTGCCCCTAAAGGCTCAGACGATGGGGAAAGCAGAATCCTAAAGCTCACCCTCACTTGACCCTCGTGCAGCCCAACCCAACCCACCTCAATCCCAGTGGTCACCCCATGTGCTGGTAAGCTTTCTCCTCCCATCAGAAGGAGAATCTCTGTTGAGATTCTGCTTCTCTCCTTCTCCAAACGAAGGGCCATGACTGGAAATAGTTGTAGAGCTGCTGCAGTCACTGCTTGACCCCCAGAAAGGCCTCACTTCTGGCTCATTACCCATACATGGTACTTTTCTGGTGCTGCAGAAAACAGATTGAACAGCCATTTGCCAATGCTGTCCTCATTGAAAGACAGAGGAGACAAAAAAAAACCCAAAACTCTAAAAACACATTAGAAAGAGATTGGGAAGCACAAGCAATCTGCTTAACCTAGGCTCAGAGGTGCATCCATCAGCATGACGAATCAGCAGAAGCTGAGTTTAAGTGAGAAGAACCAACGTGATGGAAACAAAAGGAAGAAAAGAGGCAACGGTTTTCTATCCCTCACATTGCAAACAGATGTCCCAGCAGTGCTGGAGCAGGGCACCCTTGCCAAAAAGGTGAGGTCATGCTTCTCAGGGGATGGCTGGAAATCAGGCATTGATCCGAGGGGAGGCCGAGGGCACGTGCTTGGCAGCCAGGGCAGCTTGCACCAACAGGATGCAATGAGAATGAGCTGATGAGCAACTTCAGGGCAGCTCAGCAGGATCTGAGAGATGGGAGGAGATGGTTTGGGAAGCGTAGAGAAAACAAATGGAGAGGGAAAATGCTTACAGAAGAGGTATAGCAAAGACTCAACAGAAGGAGAGAGTCTCTGGCAACAATTTCTGCTCAGAACAATGTTGATGGGATCAAAGCAGTACCCAAGGAGGCTCTGCTCCTTTTCAAGCAGCTCCGGAAGAGCTGCACTCAGTGAAAGTGATGATGGTGAGCCCTTCAAACAGGGAACTCGTAGTGTAACCTCTGCTATTTAAAGACGTGTCAGCACCATGATAAATATAGCACCCGCTGGTCACAGTGCAAGAAGTTGCTATGAATTCCCATGAGAATGCTTGTCACAAGGCCACCAGAGCCCTGCTCTGGCACGCAGCAAAGCACAGCAGCACCCAGCACTGGGGGACACTCAGTCACGCTCTGCTCGCCCTGCTGGGATGCAGCATCTCCAAGGTGCATGCCATGCACGGCTGCCAGCATGCTGCACGAGGTGGGATGACAGCATCAAGGTCCAGGGCAGATTCCATGGACTTTTAAGTGAGTTTTGTCTCCCTGAATTCCTCCAGGACTTTCCCTTCGGGCGTGCTGGTTGCTGCTACCTGTACTGAATCACAGTGGAGCGCAGGCACAGAGCTGGGAGATGCTGTCTGCATTGCTACAGCTCCTGCAGAAGTGCTCCTGGGGGCTATCTTGCCCCGGTGCTCCTTGCAGCCCAGCTCACTGCTTCCTACTAAGAGCAATTTTCCTGTGAGCAGGGAGATCACACCACCAACCTCCTGCAAATGGAGCAGGAGGAAGACTTCCACCTTCTGCAGGAAAACAGCCCCTCTGCTCCCCAGCATCCATGGGCAGTGCAGAACAGAGCCAGGCCCAGCAGAGGAGTCTGGAAGCTGGGCTGTTCAGGAGCTTTTTGGTTGCATGAGATTAATAAAAGCCATTTCCAAGAAGTATCAGAAGAGCTCCGTCCAGCCTGTGGGCTGTGACTGCATCGTTTGCTAGCTGGATTCCATGAAAATCACCCTGGCTTTCCTTTTGCTGAACACTACACCTGAAGCTGCAGGGAGGGTATGGCAGAAACCAACTGACACATTGCACCAGGAGCTGACTGAATGCAGAGAGCACCCACAGGGACGGCTGAAGGGGCAGAGAAGGCTCAGCCTGGACCGGTGTCAGCGAGTCAACAGAGAGCAAGTTAAAGAAAAAAGTCATTGCTCAGTTGGTGCTGCTTTCCTCTGGGAAAACAATGCTTTTCCAAATGTTTCTTTCCCCCTGAAACAAAGGGAAATGTTACTCAATGATTTCCATCCTTATCAGGGTGCTCACTGGCAGGGTGGATGTTCCTCAGCTGCCTCTCACACTCCTCCCATCGGCAGCACACACTCTGTAGGATAATCAGCATTTTTTCAGTCAGTTTTCCCTTTTTTTTTTTTTTTTTGGCTTGCTGCTTTTTCTTCGAACCAATGGCATCACAGAAGTGCCCATGTCCTCCAAAGGACCACTGCATTGCAATCACCGTGTGCCCTCAGTGAGATGAGCTCCAAATCATTACAGGAAGTCATCACCCATGGAGCGATGCTGAAGTGCCCCACGGCAGCCACGTTCCCAGCACTGAATGTTCATCATCACTGAATGTGCACTGCAGTGCCCTCCACCCTGAGCTTGGCACCTGCACTTCCCATCCCATGACCTGCTGGCAGCAGCCAAGCCGTGCCCAGGTGTCACACATACCCTGGGTCCCCACTGAAACCATCTGCCACTACCTGCTGCCAGCACACATCTTTGTCCTGAACCACAGCACAGAAGTTTTGCAGGCAGACCGTGCTGAGACGTGTGCCCTGAGCTCCCCATATCTGCAGGAAATGGCAGTTCAGAGCTCTGTTCTTTGGATTGGCCTGCAGTGCTGAGCCCCCCAAGCTGCACGATGCATCCTGTACCACTGACAGGATGCCAGCACACACTGACATGGCCCTGGGAACCAGTGTGTGCATTGCCTCCTCACTGGGAACGGGTGCTGAGCAGTGGGAGCAAAGCTTGGCCCATTCACTGCCTCTCTCCATGAAAAGTTGTCTGAGTTCACAACCTGCACCCATGCAGCTCGCCCTTCATTCATTTCGTTTCATCAGCGTTGATGAGGGGATGAACCTTGGGTTGTGAGCTGGAGCCATTGGGACTCGTCTGTAATTTCAGGCCGAATTTCCACTGGCTGCCAATGCTGCAGGAGGGGCCCCTCCTTGCATCAGGGGAACCCCCAGATTCTCCTCTTGCGCTGAATTACTGCGAGATACTTCTAGATTAAAACGAGAGGAAGTTGTCTGGTGCTTATCTGGTCAAACCCGATGTTACTCTTACACTGCTTCAGCACAGATGCACAGAGCAGTTCGTGGAATTACAGGAGGTGACAGTCATGGGCAAAACAGAGAGGTAAAGGAGTGCTGGAAAGAGCCTGGGAAGGGCAGGGCTGCATCCTGGGGGGGCAGTCGGGTGTTCATGGGTTCCTTGCTCTCCCTGCTGTTGCTGTGGGCAGAGCAGGATGGCAGAGCACAGAGCAGGGGGCTTCTGCATTCTGGGAGCTGATGTAGGACAAGAGAATAAGAGACTTGATCTGCGTAGTTAGACACCTCCATCTTCAGCTGGAAATGCAGCTATTTCCAAAGCGAATCCCAGGCTTTGCTTCATTTTTACATTGATACATGGGCAACACGGTCAGACCTTGGTATCTCTATCACGATCTCTCCATTTTCCTGCTCTGCTACACATAACCCTACTTGCATCAGGAACGCAGGTGTTGTTTGGAGTCTCTGGTAAAACAGACCCTGAGAACATCTTTTGCTGGTACAAAAAGGCTTCAGGAAAACAGTGCCCTACTGCAGGGCATTAAAGATGCACTCTTCTCAGAAACCACGTTTCAATCAGATAAACGAGCGCTCTCGCACCAAAATAGCTTCCATGAGTCACAAAAAAAATTATCAAAACTATCAAACAAGGGCATTACCGCTACAGCTCGCCGCATATTCCCTGTGTTACCCATTGTGCAGAGCCTTTGAGAGCACGAACAATTAAAAGCGGCACAGCCAGCCTTGAACGCCGCTTTGTGAACAGCTTAACGGCAATCAGATTGACGCGGTGCCAAAGCGCAGCCAACAATGGGCTGGGATTGAGCAGGAGGTAAGTGCTGGTGCGGGACCAATAGTGCCGCTGTGGTTTGCATGACACTGCTGGACCGTGAGTTTGTGCAGGTTTGCCGAGATTAGCTCTGCTAATGCGCTTTGCTGGCAGCGCTCGGGGCTGAAGCACGGCTCAGCAGCACATCTCACTGCAGCGTGCCGTGCCCAGAGCATCCCCCGTGCCGAGGGACCCCGCTGTGAGCCTCCAGCTCCACGGCTTGCTAGGTATCACCGATGAACGTTGGAAATGTTGAGTTTTCCATCCGTTCCAGCGTGTTTTGAGCAAGTCCTCCGATGGGAGCCGTGCTGCTGTGTGCTGTGATGCTGCATGTGGCTCTCCAGACCTCCATGGGTCGAACCCGTCGAGCTCTGTTTCTGCTCTCTGTGGATGATGCAGCCGTGCAGGTGGCATTTCCCAGGTCAAGGGGAACCCGACGGGGCTGTGAGCAGAGGGGCTCCCAACCCCACCTCCTGCAGCACAGCCCAAATCCTGCCAGCACCGAAGTTCCCATGGCGGCGAAGTCCCATTGCAAGCAGAGTGGGATCCCAAAAATGAGATGGGAGACCACTGTGCCACGGGATTTCGAGGGAAGCAGCTGCCCTCTAGAGGGAGCAGGACCGGGATGGATAGGGACTCCACTCGCAGAGGGCACGTTTCCTCTCGGGGTCGAGGACAGCCCGAGCAGCACGGCATCCCCCCTAGGAGCAACTCCTCCCAAGTGCTGCAATCCGTGTTGCAGTGCTGAAGGGTTTCTGTCCCTATGCACGCGGCGGTTTGGCCCAGCTTCCATCCTGCATCCCAGCGCGTCCCCTGGGAGCCTCGCAGCACACATTGTTAGGGCACGCTTCCTGACATTCAGCTTCTTCCTTCTATTGATGGCTGTGGAACGGCGAGCTCCTGCCCCGCTGCACCTTTGGAGGTGCCCCCAGCTCCCTCCAAACTGGGCTTTTATTGCTGGCTCCCCACGTCCCTGGGGCTCGTTCTGCTCCGAGTGCCATGCTCCCAGTGGAAGTCCCTGTCCCCTGCTCTGCTCCCTCTGCTCTGCTGGAAAATACCTCTTCCTTTTTCCAGAGGATGAGATTTCAGCATCGTTAGTGCCCCTTGTCCAAGCAGCAGTGTACATTACAGGCTGTTTGTTGGAGCCACGGCACACAGAGCTGACAGTTCCTCTGACCCCACACTGCATCAGGACAGAGCCCACGTCCCCACGTCCAGCTCGCCCTGCAGGAGGGGCTCCCCTGGTGTTTCTCACCTGGAGTGGCCCTCGTGTGCTAAACCTCTTCTGGATGCAGTTTCTGAAGGGAGACTTCGTGAGCTAAGGTTGGTCACACACAACTGGAAACTGCTTCGTGTAATGGGGAAAAATGAGTAATGAGCAAGGAGTCTGCGAAGTGAGTGTGCTGACAAGAAGAATGAAAGGCTCTGAAGCTGCCGAGACACACATGGAAGAGCCCACTGAGCTACTGGGAAACACAGAGGGCAAAGAGGGAACACCACTCAAAAGACCAGCACTCTCCTGGCTTATAGGGGTGCCAGTGAGAAGAAAAGCAAAGGCCTGGGGGAAAGATGTGTGGTGTGGGGGGACGTTCAGGCCCGGTGAGATGGTGCTGCTGGAGGATTCAGTGTGACCCAGCCAACGTTAAGGATTTGGGTTTATTTTTCTTCTTTGTGGATTCTGTTTTCCTTTTTTTACTGAGTGAAACGCATTTCAGTAGCTCGTGCTCTAATGCCTTCGCTTCAAGTTAATTGCACTTAATAAAGGCGGGCCCTCAGGACTCATGAATGAAAACAGCTGTGCTCTGATGGCTCTGAGAACCAGAGAAATAAATCACAGATTAATCAGTTAATCCAACACTCCACTGGATGGGAGCAAACCTGCAGCTTAGTGGATGAGGAGAGGGCTGCTAGCTCCGGGCAGAGGGCTCTCAGGATGCTCCAGCACCGCTCTGCCACCAGCAGCACCTGCACATGGAGGGCTCTGATTGGAGTAAGCATTTGGAAGAGAAGTATCCTGTCGCTTGTTAGCAAAGTCCTGATGGATGGGAGAGGAGCAGAGCTCCGAGCAGCAGCGAGTTAGCAGGATGTGGCTCACATCCGGAGCCTTAAAACTGCAAGGACATCCATCCCAAAGCACACTTGCTTTTTTTCTGTCATCTGTCTGCAGCACTGAAGATGGTTTTCCACGTCCTTCCAAAAGCGTATTTAAAAGCAAATACACAAACAGGATGAGGCTTTGCACTTCCATTTGATTTTTTACGGCCTTCTCATGAAGCTCTTCAAAAAGGATTTCGAATGGAAACGTTGAGCAGCCATTAGGCATTAGTGAACACTGTGGCATTAGTGAGCTCCTGATGGTTCTGCTAGATGCGCTCAGGAATTTTCCTTCCCCATCTTTTCCAGGAGAGGCTGTGGTTTCTGCAAAGTGCCTTTTTTTTTCCCCATGAAAATATCAGTGTTACTAATTTTTTCCTTCGCTTTCCCGGACACCTTCTGAATGACATTTTGTCTTTGAATGGGGTGAAAAGTTTTTCCTTTCTTAAATCATTCGGATGTTTCCTTTGGGGTCACCCCGGCACTAACCCCATTCTGCAGGAGCTTCTGCCCTCAGGCTGCTGCCTCAGAAGGGTGAAATGGTGGGAAGTCACGAGCCTCAGGGCTGAGCAAACGGCACATCACAGGGATGTGCTGCACATGGGCAACATATTTTGACCCATCAGAGTCTGAAAGCTCGAAGGCCAGATAGTGTGGCAGCACGGGGTTGCCCATTTCCCCAAGCAGGATCCCCCAGTGTGGTGAAGCATCTCATAGAGGGCTCATTCTGAGCACTGCAGCTAACAGCAGGTTGGTCGCAGGTCCCCCCGTGCCACACACCACTGCTGCACACTGTTGTACCCCAATGACACACAGCATTCAGCGACCAGGTGTCACCATCAGAGATGGGGAGGCAGCAGAGAAAGGAAACGTCTTGCCAACGAGCAGAGAAGGAAGGGGGAAAGCTGATGTCTGCATCATTTCTATTCTAGTGGCCTTTACAGTGAAATGTGTCTTTGGTTTCTGCTCTTTGGCTCCTTTTGAGAGCACAGAAGTGCCCTGAAGCAGAAGTCTTGACACAATTAAAGCATCAATTGACTGGAAATGGTCAGTGGGTCTGACAGCATGAGGGTTAAGCATCAATCAGAAGTGCAATATGCCGCTGACCTGGGCTAATTCATTCCCAAAGTTCAGATATTCCTGCCTGGCTCGTATCAATAGAAACTTGTGCCAATCCCACAGCCACGGACCACTGACACAACAGAAGCAGAAACACAAAAGAAAACAAAATATCAGTTAGGTCTCTGTGCACAAGCAGAAAGCCAGAGCACTGCAAACAGGGGGGGGAATCTTCCACTAAACGATGCTATGCCAGCTCAGCAGCCACGGTTTCCAACAAGATAGCAGTTTTGTTTGCCTCGTTTTACTGAAATAACTGGGGATTATTGGTGTACTGCCAGTGCTGTAAGGAGAGCTGGCTGCATCCCACCCCATCCCCAGCCTGAACCCAACGCCATGGGACCAGGGTGGGGACAGCAGCAAGGCGGTGTGGAGAGGGGAGATGAAGAGCCACACAGTCTGCTCATTGTTTTTCCACTTTAAAGAAAACACTTCCCTGTAACTGTAACCAAGAAGAGAGGCAGCCACCTCCGTCCTTCGTGTTCGGCAAATAAACCCATGTGGAGGGCACTTTGTTGGGAATGTTTGTACTTCCTTCATTTAAGAAAAATACTTACAGATTACATGGACAGCGCAGCACTTGGTCTGTTTACACTGGTGTGGCAGAAAGGGGAAAGGTGGGTGTGCATTGCTCTGCGATGAGGATGGGGGCAGGAATGCATTGCTCTGGGGACATTATTTTCCTCTTTCCATTCCGAAGGGGAAGAGGTGCCTTTCATTTTAGTGATCTCTAGAGGCTGAAGAGAAGCATCGTGGGTCAGCCTAGAGGTGCAGCTGTCCAGCTCCTCGTTTTGGCTGTAGTTAGCAGAAAAAAAAGTGCTCCTTTATCTAGGAAAGGACCCCAAACCCACAAAAGCAAAGCAAATGGAAGGTGACTGAAGCACCTGTCGGCTAGAGACACCGTTAAGTTCAATGGCAATCCTGGCTGGAGAGCAGGTTGGAATCACGGCAGTGGGAAGGATGATCGCCAGAAAGGACCGAAATACCAACGTCCATCTCCTGTTAAGTGAGAGGAAACTTCATAAGGAGGAGTCCCTGAGAGCCCTTGAAGTTCACAACAGCTGAAGACTTTTGTTAGGAGTGTTTAATTAAACCAGTATCCCTAGAGAGAAAGCAAACAGCCCGGCCAGGTACAGCTGCTCGCTTCAATTCCACCACCATCCACGTTGGCACAATGGCCAAGTTCTGGCCAAATACTGCACGAAGCACAACGGTTTTGTTTTATGGCTTATCTTGTGTTTATCTGAGGGTGCACTGGCACTCCTTCAGCTTCAGCAGAACTACAGCAAGTCTCAGGCTGGTCCCTCAAGGGTTTCATTGTGCTCATTCTGCATCGCAGAGCAGCAGACCCGGCCTCAAACCATCCAAACCACACTTCTTCCCCTAAACAGAGGGATTTCAAAACGCAGACGTGTTGTTTAATCAGTCCCCACTGAGAGCACTCACACTCGCATAAGAATGGGTGCCAGGGGCTGCAAAGCGGCTGCATTATACCCGAGCAATCAGGCCTGCCCTTGGAAGCAGGAAAATGCCCACAAGCCATAAAAGGCCGAAGCTGACTGCTGCTCACAAGTTGCTATTCGTTTTCAGTAGGACGGGGGAAAGTTGGCAACACTTGAATCAGAAGGGGAAGGCACAGCCCCCTCCTCCAAGGGGCACCCCGCTGCCACCCAACACTGCTCAGACTGGGGGGGGTCTGCACCCCAACCCTCCCCCAGCCCCTACATCCACCCTTATGTTGACACTGATGCACAGCGATGGCCTTTGGCCATCCCTTTGCCGTTTACCCAGCTCGTCTCTCATCGCATCCAAATTAAAACAATAATAATAAGAAAAAGAAAAAATGCCCCGTAGACCACGAGGGGTAGGAAACATCTGCACCTTCAGCTGAAATCCATGCTCGCCTTTTACGGTCTCTGCAGCTCCGTGACCCCTCGGAGGATGAGGTTTGCAGGCTGGAGGGAGGCTGTTACATGAGATATTCAGGAAGTTATTTGAGTCGCCTGGATAAAAGCCCGTGGCAGCTGGGCGTGCTGCAGGAGCGAGACAGAGCCCGCTGCATCAGCCACCAGCCCGAGGAATAACATTAGTTCCAGCCTCACAATGAGCTGTTTACTGGCCTTGGCTGCCTGTGGGAACGGCCAAGAAGAGCGGAGGAAAAGGACAGACAAACACAATGCGAGCGGGACGCGCTAGATGGGAGGCTGGGCTTTAAACTCGCCCTCAGGATTTCAACCCTATGGAACTGGAGAGGGCTGAAAGAGAAATAAAAGGGCACTGGTTGCTCCGCAGCGCAGACAGGACGAGACAAATCAGCCGTGCTGCCTGGAGATCCCCGGTCCTGGAAGGTAAGAGATAAAGCACTGCGTGCTGAAAGGCACATCCACTGAAACGCAGCTCTCTCCACGACGAGAAAGCAGTGTTTTCCCTGCAGAAAGCACTGCTTGTAGCTGTGCCCCTGCGTTTTTATAAGAGCCTACAGGTTTTTCAGCCAGAACCTGGGGCTCCCAGAGCAAGCTGTTGGGGAACCAGAGTCCAGGGAAAACGGAGAAGTTTTCCCCGACAAAAAAGCAAGCAACAATCAATCTGAAAGCCTTCCTCGATCCCTTTGCAATGATTTTTCCTTTGCGGCTGGCGCTGCCTTGCAGCTGCCCTCTCTGCTTTCCCGACACCCCCCCCCCGCCCCCCACCCCCTCCTCACTTGCGCTTATTCTTCGGAAGCAGCAGAAGGAGAAGTCGCGCTCCGAGGAGCATCCCCACGGCGCGGGGGCTCTGCGGGCTGTGCCGCCCCCCCGGGCGATGCTCCGCGAGGGGCAGCCCGAGGGGGGAGCGGGGAGGGGCGGGCTCTCGCTGCCATAACGTGGCCCTGCCCAATGGAAAGCTTTTCCTATAGAGACCCCCAAGAGCTCCCGCTGCCCGCAGACCCCGCGCGGGCATCGGGTCCTTTTTTATGTCCCTTTTTCCAAGACACGATGGCCGCAGCCTCCAGCGGTTCTGTTTCCTCTCCGAACAAAGGAAGGCGGATAACTGCCGGGAGCTTGGGATTTTAAAGATGAACTGAGAAGTTTTAGCAGCGAGAGCGCGCAGCCCTCCCGCGTGGGAATAGCTGGGCGCTGGCTGCAGCACACTAAAAGGATCCATGGGGAACGGCAGCGAGGAACGGGTCCGAGCCCGGTAAGTGCTCAGCACAAAGCCATCCTCATCGCGTGTCAGCTCCGAGAGACGATTTGGGCCTCTTCTGAAATCCGCCGGCTCAGACAAAGCCGGGCACGGCCGGAGCTGAGCGGTGCGTTTCAATGCGGACTGGCCGCGTTTGCTCCGTACGGGCACATCTCGCTCTGGAGCTCTTTGAAAGGGGCAGCAGGATGAAGGAAAACGGTTTTGAGGGAGGGAAGATTGAGGTCGGATGTCAAGGGAAAGTTCTTTGCTATGAGAGCGGTGAGGGGCTGGCACGGGATGCACAGAGAGGCTGTGGATGCCCCATCCCTGGAGGTGTCCAAGGCCAGATTGGATGGGGCCCTGGGCAACCAGGTCTGGTATGAAATGGGAAGGTTGGTGGCCCTGCATGTAGTGGGGAGTTGGAGATTCATGGTCCTCGAGGTCCCTTCCAACCCGGGCCGTGCTGTGATTTTCTTTTTTCTGTGATTTTTTGAGCCACACTGTGATTTGAGGGGAAGAAGTGAATGTTTCTGTCCCTGTTTCTGACTCGCTGGGAAAGGGAGTCTGGAGGAGCTCCACATCCCAACTGCTGCTGGGGAAGTTGTCCTAATTCACGGTGTCACTGCCATCGTGTCGTGGCACGTTGAGGGCTCTTCCATCCCCCGGCGTTTGGTGCACGTTTGTGAATTTACCATTCCCGGGGTTCTTTTTTTAATGCTTTTATACTTTTGTTTTTACAGTCAGGGTTGTAAAAACTCCTGAGCGTGAGCTGAGGAAGGGGCTGTATATAAATGTGTCAAAAACTTCAACTTTCAGCTTGCAGTGATGCATGAGCTCCACGTGTTGCGAGGTCTGGTTCCTATAGGCTGTATTAAAAAAGTAGGAAATGGGCTGCATTTCTTATACTGCAAAAGTGCAGCATTTCATTTCTCACTTCAGCTTCCACTCATGGCTCAGGCTGACTCCTTTGAAACTCAGTGGCAAAATTCCACAGGAAAAAAGAAACCAAGTACAGCTCTAAGCGGATGAAAATACCGTTGCCAGAAGTAACATGAATGATCAATAATGCACTTAAGACGATCTAGAGATACTGAAGCTTAGGAGAAATAGGATCTCACACAGTGTAAATTCGCCGCGGAAGAGTTTGCAAGGATTGTTTTGTTGTTTGTTTTCAGTGGGAGTCCTTCATCTCTCTTTGAGAGGAGGCAATGCTGTGTTTCAGCACTGCTCCCCTCCACGAACAGAGTGGTGAAACCCACACGATGGGAAGTGCAAAGTTCACATGTCGGTGATAAGGATATTCCCCCCTGTAGCACTTTTTCATCTTCTTTCCCTTACTGAAAGCCAAAATAAAACAGGCAGGAAGCTAACCTTGCTATTTCAGGGGGTTCAAAGCCTATTCAATTCGAAAGACAGTCCTGAAAACATGGGAGGGAGGAAGGGTGGGGGAAGCTGAGCTGCATTTCATTTTAATCCTTTGAGACTGAAAATGAGACTCCTGCCTGGCTGGGGTTAGGGCAGCTGATAGAAATCAGTCATTATATTCTGGAGAGAGGAAGTTGCTCTCTATGGCTTGAAGGTTTCTACGCGTTGCAGAATCGCTGTCTCCAGCTCCCTGACAGGAGGCTGTGCCCCAGGTAACAGCCATAGGACGAGAGGGAATGGCCTCAAGTTGCACTGGGGAGGTTCAAGTTGGGTGTTAGGAAGAATTGCTTCTGAGGAGCGGTGGTGCAGAGGCACAGGCTGCCCAAGGAGTAGTGGATTCACCAGCCCTGGAGGCATTTGAGGAAAGAGAAGATGTAGTGCTTTAGGGATGTGGTTTTGTGGGCAGAATTGGTGATAAGGGGACGGTTGGAATAGGTGATCTTAGACCCAACCTTATTAATTCTATGATTCTATGAACTGAGCTTGGACACAGACAAGCAGAACCAGTGCCTGAATGCTGTTATCCACTCACTTGCATTGCAGAGTGTCACAGTGAGACAGAAAATGGAAAGCACGGTGCCTTCCAGCTCCCTCAGAAACAGTCCCAGTAACACAAACTGCACTGGGGCCCTCAGCCCGCAGCAGGGGAGGGTGCACTCCTGGCTCTAAGATGGTTACCCTCCTCACCTGTGACCTCACATGAGAGTAGGAATTAAGGCAGTTTCAGCCAAAGCTTCATCCAGCTCCCAGGGAAAAGGAGAAGCCAAGGAGGGTGGAATCATAGACCATCTGAGTTGGAAGGGGCCCATAAGGAGTCCAACTCCTGGCTTCGGGGAGGAAAGGTATAAAATTTCCTGAGTCAATGAACGAGGTTCTCAATGACCATGTTCAATGTATGCTGATATTTCTAAAGCATCTGTGAGGGCTGCAGCTAACTTTGGCTAAAGCCGTGTGTCTGGACCTCCATTCACTGGTGTCTGAGCGCTGCTGCTCAGTTGTGTATGGATAACTGGTCCCAGTCTCATGGCCCACAGTCACAAGCAAGACACCAGTGAGCCACCTCACCTATGGGGCCAGGGGGGGGAGGACAGCTCCTGGAGCTCCCATCCAGCCCTCCAGGAGGTCTTTCCAGGTCAAGTGAGTGCACAGACTCTGCTCCTTCCCACGTTGCACCTCCTCCATAAATAAGGACCTGATTTAGTCTCAGGGAAGAGGAGCCTGCTGCCTTGCACAAAAGGCAAATTCTCTCTGTGAAAAGAGGATCTCTGTATTCCCAAGAACAGACAGTGGCTCTGCAAGGTTTCCTCTAATGCACCGTCTTCTGAGCTCGGTCCCATAAGAGGTGCTAAAGATGCATGCAGCCTCAGAGCCAAATTAGCCTGAGCCGACCTTCTCTGCAAGGAACGTTTCGGAATCATTTGAAACAGTTCGGCTTGGTTTTGTAGAAAAGTCTCCTGATCTTGGCAAGTGAAACTGAGGGGCACTGACTGGTCCCTAAGCCTTGAGCAACATAGCAATGCAGCAGATTGCTCTCTCCGTACATCACATGCTTCCACAACTTCTTAAGCACCTATTAGCCAAATATGAAGCTCTCCTTTTTAGCATGTATCATTCCTATTTCATTTTCTTGAACCCGCAGACAGCAGCTCATCTTCTGCCCCAGCAAGCATTTGCTTTTACACAGAAAATGGAAATAGCATTTGTCCATAAATGCAGCGTGCCTTGCAGGATGTCAGAACGTCACTGCCCTTCTCTCATTGTTAGAAAGAGTTTTCCAGGGAGCCGTGTCACAAATCAGCTGAGATTTGGTGCTTCTGCACTGTGGAGCTATCTCATGTGTATTTTCACACACGAGAGCAGCATGTAACCCCATCACTCTGACTGCACTATGGCACAGCTGCACAGCGAGGGGTGCAGAGGGGATGGCTGAGAGTGGGGCTGCTCCTAAGGGAGGTCAGATCGATGGAGCAGATGAGGCTGCAGCCGCCTCCACCCACCCCTGTCAGAAAGGAGCCTCAGACCATCCTTCACACCCCAAATAATGCAATTAGAGAGAACAAAGCCCTGTTTTATTTACCCCCATCCAGTAAATGAATGAGGGGCACAAACCCTGGCGCTAGAGCAACGCACAGGTTGCCTCCTGCCCTGTTAATTTCCATGGAGGCAGACCTACAAGGAAACCAGCTGTCCTTGCACTGAGGTTGAGCCTGCAAAAGCTGAAATGGGCATCTGTGCTGCGGTGCTGGCAGCTGGAGGAGCCATGCTGATGCTAATGGGCACTGACTGGAAGGTATTCTGGAAGCATAAGCAAACAAACCAAGTCCTGCTGTTGGGTCGTTGGATTCCCGAGTGGTTCAGGGAAACAGGACTCTTCTTTTTTTTCTTTCCTTAACCACGCTTTGTAAATAAACAGGGCTACATCAAAGGCACTGCCACCTCCAGCACCACCTTCTGCTCCTGAGTGAAAACAACCTGTGAACCTCCAAGCATCGGGACAGACAGCAATGCAGCTTCTCATCAAGGCTTTTCCTTCTGTCTAAGCCTCATTACCACACTCTCCATTGCACCTAGCAATGCTGTTAAAGCATGAGTTTCTTGCTAAGGAGAGATCAAGAGTCCAAAGAGCAGCATTCCTACAGTCCTCCATCATCAGCCTGAGGTTTCCCTGTGAGCAAAACTGTTCCTCTTACAAGAGTAAAATAATGCAGACTTTGCTGAGAAGCTTGGGGTGAATCCCACCGTTTCTGGGCTGCAGGCCAGGCCCTTGGAAGGCTGCAGCACTGCTAGGGTTAAATGGGTGATGTAAATTAAGACAGACATTCTCAGTGAAAACAAAAAAGAGAGTCATGCCCCGAGGATCAGCGTCTGGATACGGGGTAAGTCAGTTCACTATGCTCTGCAGAAGGAAACATTTTAATTAGCTCAATACAAAACAGATACAGCACAGAGAAGTCACCAAGAGCAGGAAATGCTTTGTAGGTCTCAAAGGACAGTGAGGAGACAACAGTGGTGCTGAGCAATTAAAAGGAAAAAAAAAGAGAGAAAGAAAGGGAAAAAGGAGAGTGCTATGAGGATTACTCTGACAGGCTCAGGTTTCCACCTCCCAGCTCCATCTTTGAGAAGAGTGAAATTGGGGTCCTCCTGGGGAATGAGGAGAGCCAGGGTCACCCGCTGGTGACAGGAGGGCAGCGGGGGTGGGGGCAGTGCCACCTGTACCCAGGGGTGCTGGAGCATGGTGGTGGTGGGAAAGTGGATGGACTGAAAGGACCAGGAATGCAGCAGTGAGGGAGAAGTCACTGAGCCAACAGCAAGCACTGGGAAGCAGGGGTAGCACTGCCATTGAAGACCCCAGCACCATAAGGCTCAGAGCCATGAAGAAGAGCTTTGCTGCCCTGCCCATCTTCTGGACCTGTTACAAGTGGTCTGCAAGAAGTCCCATGGTCTTCTGGACAGTTGGACTGGGTGATCTTGGGGTTCACCAACCTCGGTGGTTACACAGAATTATCTAAACCACCCCATGCAGTTGTTGTACCACCCAGATAACAGGGAAATAAATTCTCTGAAGAATGCAGCTCTTGCCAAGGGAAGGCACGAAGCGTGCGCTGCGCCCAGGGTAAACGCTTATTTATTCCCAAGGTGACAATCTGAGACCCTACACAAACACAACAATTGTTGCTATAATGTAGAGGGATTTCTAGACAAAACCTGAGGGAACCACCCCAAATCCAGCACTGTCGCTTTTGGTCTGTCAGGTTTTGGCTTCAGCACCTATGAAGTCAGCATCTCACAAGATCAGAGATAGCTTGAGCACAGATAGTGATAATCTACACAAAGATCCTTCAGATTTGAAACGTTTCCACTTTTGGTGATGAAATGACTCTGCAGTGTTCAGCTGCAGAGATGGGCGCACTCAGAATGGCCAACATGCTCCACAGATCAAGACACCTCGGACATCTTGTATTAAAAACATGGAGAAGGAACCATGAAGACACAACAACTTCAGTCCCAAACTTCACACAATCCCTTTTCTGACCTAGGCTTGACAGAAGCACAGAGAATGAGGTGTGTGAAAGGAGAAGGAATGGCCTTAAATGGAACTGCAAAGCAGGGTTTTTAAAAGTGATTTTGTACCTGAAGTTATTTTCCATACGAAACAAACAAACCCAAAAGAACGAAGGCAGCAGTTGCTCAAAATCCCACTGTGCTTTGGGTGATTTGAAGACTTCTTGGGGTGCAAGGAGGAGGAAACAGAAGAATTTCAAAGAGGATATTTGTGTGCCAAGGGAAGTGAGGCATAGAGGGACTCCTTTGGGTTTAGTATGTGAAATACAGGGACTCTGAAGCAGAAGGCAAATGGGAGCAAAGCCTGAGCCCCACTTTGTACTGAGAATAAGGGAGGGACAGCTGCTCACATCGTCCCTTCTACAAGAGGGAATTATCAATAACATCCCCACATGAGCCAGGCTGTGTATTCTGTTATGGTGCCACTCCTGAGAGCGTGGCACGTTCCTCCCCACACCCACAGAGCCCATTTTAGACACAGGAGTCAAAGCTTTGAGCTGCCTGAAAGCACACTGGGAGAGACGTTTTCTTCATACTCACTAAACTCAGCATTTGAATCGCACCACTAGTTCTCCCAGCTAAGCAGCAGCAGTGAACGTGATGCACATGAAGAGCACCGTGTTGCTTTAATCCTCGGTGAGAAGGAAAGAGAGTGTCTTACATCCAGAAAACCAAGCCTGTGGACTGATGCTGCAGAATTTAAAGCACGTGGCTCAGTCTGAAACTGGCCTGTCAGCTTGTTTAAACGCCGCAGTGTTAGGTAGATAAACAACACACGCTTATATTTCCAAGACCATAACCTGGGCTAGACAATTGCTGGCAGGCAGTTCTCATACAGCAAAAAAAAAGCTGCATTTGTCCCTGCGGTCGTCTGATGCAGAGCAGGAAAAAAATAACCAGCTGATAGAGCTCCTTTTCGCCTGTGCTCCAGGCATCTGGGTCAGGCTGCTGGCAGGGACCACGTATGCCAGCAGTGAAGGTGAGGATTTCAAAGCTGTCTTTTAAACCCACTGCATCCAGCCGTGCTTTGAGGAGCAGCCAAAATCCTGCAGTGTGTGCACAGACCGCAGAGCAGGGCCGGCACCCATCCCCAGCACAGCACTGTGCAGGCACCCAGAGGTCCTCTAAGCTCAACCACACCTGGAGCAGGGCACACCTGGGTTCTGCACACAGCAGGAGAGAAGGTCCTATGGAGGTTACACTACAGTACAAACGAAACTTGTTCCTGTTGGAGCTAACACGCAGTCTCTTTCTTTGCTGGATGAGTTACAAGCAGAGAATTTAATGTGTTAGGCTGAGGTTGGAGCTAAGAGCCCAAGTGTTCCTGCTGGAGCTGATGTGTGTTCTCAGATACAGCTCAGCTCTTGCCAAAGGGGCATTTTGACTTCTAGGTGAGACTCCACTTATTTACATTGCCATGTATTCTATCTTCATGATCATTTTTAGTGTTTGCTTTCTTAAGTCATTTCACAACGACGTTCACTTAGCCATAACTTGGGAGGAAAAATGCTGAGTGCAGATGCCCATAGGGCCCTAGAACACACTGCTCCCCTGCACAGCCCACTCCCCTCAGCTGCCCACATGTGCACAAAGGAAATCCTCACTGTGGGCTTTCATCTCATTTCTCATTGTCACACAATCAACTGTGATCAGATAAAGGCACAACTACCCCCGATTTGAAGATCTGCCAAGGCAGGATATTGTTATCACTGCAAACACATAACACAAAATGCACGTGAAACGAGGGAAGATTTGCTGAGTTAGAAGCATGTACCAATGCCATCTATGGTAATGACAGAGAGACCATGGAGCTCAAGACATGCACAGCAAACCCAGCAGGACAGCAACACAGCACAGAGCAGAGTTTCACTGCCCAGCCAGACAGCAAGAAAGCCCACAGCAGGACACAAGCAATAGTCCCAAGTCATCTTCTGGGACGTCAAAAAGATTGAAGCTGCTCAAAGCCATCTGATGAGAGAAAACAAGGGATGCTCCCTTCCTAGCTTCACACCCTGCTCATCTCTGGGGTGGGATGCTTTCTGGTCCAGGCACACAGTGAGCCCAGTGCTGCCAGGGTGCGAGCACAGCCGGTCCCTGCTGCATCCCTCCACACCTGGCAGTTCAGCAGCTGGCTCACTGACAGCACACGAGAACAATTGCTGGCACGAGTGTTTCCCAGTAGGAAAACATATGGAAAATATTTGATTTTGATCCGCTTGCATCTTAAACGGTCTCAATTCTGTGCTTTCTCCCTCAGTTTGTTTGTTTGCACGTTGCCATTCCAACCTTTAACACCAGTCTGTTCAGTTACATGTTTGCTGTTGTAACCACGTTATCAATCACTTTCTGGAACAAGTCCTACAATTCACAATGGTTCCATCTCCAAGTTACTCCATAGTTGCAGTTACAAAAACGTTTCCTAGATTACAAATTACAAAAGGGCGACAAACTGTTTTGGATTTGGTTGGCTGTGTTTAACAAGTCAAAGGTCCCTGCCCTGGTAACCCAGCTCCACATTGGCAAGGCATGCTGGCTGCCATGCCCCCACCACCCCAGCCCACAAGTCCTTCTCATGCTGGTTAATGAGACCTCCCCACTGCTTCTGCTCACAGGCCTCAAACACTTGGCATAGTCATTGGAGAGTAAGATCAAGATGGTTCACAAAGCTCTTATTTCCAACAAACAGCATGCTTACTTCAGCTCCATGCTTCCCCAAAGCTGGCTGAACTGGGGCAGAGTCTTACAAGAGCCCAGCTTATGAGATTTGCCTGATTTCAAGTTCTGAATTGTGGCAAGGAAGAGAAATAAAATGACATTGTCAGGCCAGCTTAGAGAGGATTCCTTTTTGCAAAGAATTTTGTGTTTAAAAAAAATAACCCCTTTAGAAAATAATATTTTTGCAGAAAAAAATTGAAGCACATTAACCCCAACATCTTCCCAAGGAACAGGTATCCTCTTGGAAAGTATTCTATGAAAAACATTTATGAAGTACAATATTTCAGTTTGGAAAACCTGTGCAATTATACTCCTACCTTAAGATAGAAAAAAGGCAGAAGAGCTCTCTGTTGGTACAAGTGTCCAACATTTTTTCATTTTAAAAAGCTGTGAGATCACAGGAGCTTCATTCCTGCACAGTTTAGAGTAAACTCAAAGGTTTTCAGTTTTCAACTCCTTTCTGCTCTTGTCACATTGATAGGTGAACATTTGCCCAGGTGTAGAATCAAAGAGTCACCTGAATATTGCGGCCCACAATATCTTTCTAAACACACCAGGCCAAACCCATCTCATATTTTAAGGAAAAGCCTTTCCAGGCAGAACATGGCTGTCAGTCTCCTTCCAACAGGACGACAAGGGAGCAAAGCGAAGCAAAGGCAAACCAAGTGCAGTAACTGCTGCATTCAACTTTGCTAAATCCCAGTAACAGTGGAGTTCATAGCAATTTCTAAAGCCTGGTTGGTAAACTGATTACTGCTCCTCTTTGCACATTTGGAAAGGAAAGATAGTGCCATGTGATAACAGGCAGCAAGGCTGATGGCTTTTATTTCTCTCCCCTTTAGGATGAAAGGACGCACAATGAGGATGTGGTAGCAAGGGTTCAAGCGACCTCCCTGGGATGTGTTTCTTCAGGAAGAAAAGAGATCCCTGCCTTATTTTATGGCTGGCACTGAAGTAGACTTTGACATTCTTCAGAAGCACGTCACAAACTTGGCATGGGAAACCACAGCAACAACCATACCTGTTTGACAGATGATTCCTTTAAGTACAACTTGTACGGAGCCGTGTACAGCGTGGTCTTCATCCTCGGTTTGATTACTAACTGCGCTTCCCTCTTTGTTTTCTGCTGTCGGATGAAGATGAGAAGTGAAACAGCCATCTTCATGACAAACCTGGCGGTTTCAGATTTGCTGTTTGTGTTCACTTTGCCTTTCAAAATCTTTTATAACTTCAACAGGCATTGGCCTTTTGGAGACAGCCTGTGCAAGATTTCTGGTACAGCATTTCTCACCAATATCTATGGGAGCATGCTGTTCCTCACCTGCATCAGCGTTGACCGTTTCCTTGCGATCGTCTATCCATTCCGCTCTCGTACCATCAGGACCAGAAGAAATTCAGCCATAGTATGTGCTGGGGTTTGGATACTGGTCCTCAGCGGTGGAATCTCAGCCTCGTTGTTCTCCACAACCAACGTTTCCAACACTAGCACCACCTGTTTTGAAGGCTTTTCCAAACGTATCTGGAAAACCTATTTGTCTAAGATCACTATATTTATTGAGGTGGTAGGATTCATCATTCCTTTGCTACTCAACCTCACGTGCTCTTCCTTAGTTCTCAGGACTCTCCGCAAACCTGCCACCTTGTCTCAGATCGGGACAAACAAAGAGAAAGTGTTGAAAATGATCATTGTGCACGTGGCCATTTTCGTTGTGTGCTTCGTGCCTTATAACTCCATCCTCTTCTTGTATGCCCTCGTGCGGTCCCAGGCGATAGCTAACTGCTCCTTGGAGAGGTTTGCAAGGACAATGTACCCAATCACACTGTGCATTGCAACAATGAACTGCTGCTTCGACCCGTTCATCTATTACTTCACATCAGAATCCTTCCAGAAGTCTTTCAACATAAAGACCCAGATAAAAATGGACTCTCTTTTCAAGACTGAGGCCCCTCTAACAAAGACTGCGCTACCAGCGCCGCAGGATGAAATAAGCGACCAGGCCATTACAAACGGGGGAGATCCAACATCTGAATCACATTTCTAGTGCCGTGTTGACACGTGCCTTATCCCCCATTACCTTTTGATTAACACCAGGTGTGAAATGGTTCTTTCTTTTCACGTGGGTTCTCACATGGTGTTAATGAACAAAAGTCACTGCAGAATAACTGCACAGGTAGATCAGTTCCTGTGGTGGGATGGTCCCACCAGATGTGACAGCTAAACAAAATATAAAAATCCCAATGGCTCTCTTTGGAGAGAATGGCTGAGTGACAACGTACGGAGCAGCAAAGGAAGGGACAGAACAGATTCTTTAATCAGAGTATGCAGAACATGCCAACATTTGGCATTTCTTCTCCCCAGTGGTTGAAGTGGGACCAGCTGGGAAATGTAAAGTTTAACTTTTCTTAGAGATATCCGCAAGTATTTCATGCCTTCTGGAAATGCATCACCTTAATGTAACTCAGTAACTTCACACAATATGTATGTTTGCTTAAGAAGGTATAATAAAAGCTTTGGGCTTTTCCTTATTTCACTGCAAGGGCATATACATCCCAGCTTTGCTAGACGTGGGCAAGTTAAGTTTACTGTCTGGAAAGGTTTGGAGTGTACATAATTCCTTTGAAAGTAGATAGGTCAGTTGCTTGGTGATATAAAAAAAAGCTAAAAGTAATTAACAATGCAGTTTCAAAGTAAGCTTCATTTTGTAAGACTAAACTGACTTTTAATTTATTTTTAACTCTCCTTAGAGAACTCACTTAAGAGCACATTACTGCTCTGGTGCACCTGGGCTTCTGTGTCCCAGGAGATTATGAGACTATTTCTGGCAAGTCAGCTGAAGGAAAGGGACTGAAACCCCACAGCTCCTGCCAGACCAAGCTTCTTCAATAGGATGGCACGAGGCTGAAGAAGCCCAGAGTGCTGACCTTACAAAAGAGCATTTGGATACAGACAATTGGTGTCAGAGCATCCAATTAACAGAAGACATCCAATTAACAGAAGATCTGGTCAGTGATTGCCTGCTGGATTTTTGCTACACACTCAACTAATTAAGCTAGAAGGTCTCAAAGTAACTCCAGAGGAAGTTAAACAAGTTAGCTGCACTCTTTTCCTCATTACCACAATGTTTTGCTATTAATTTATTACATATCCTGCATTTCCTTTTATAGAAATAGAGCATATAAATATATGTGGAAAATTAACTATCTGTATATGTTGTTGTGTTTTATGAGATGATTCATTTCTCCAGCTGTTGTTTCAAGCTATTCTGACCTACTTAGGCCAATTCACTAGTAAAAGACACAAATGGGAAAACCAAGAAAACATTAATAAGTATGAAGTTATTACCTCTTAGATCAGTAAAATCTACATTTTCCACAGTATAGCATCAAGCTACTTCTCAGGCTACAACGGAAAAAAGTCAAAATATTAAAGGAGCAGATGTTTTCTCCATGGCCATTTATCTTACTTCCCTCAGATCAAATCTCATGAGATCCTGAGCTACAGCAGCATTATTACTACCTAAAAGCAGTCCATTTTCTGACATGTAAAAAGAATTCAGCTGCGAAGAAAAATGTTATGCTTTGACAGGAATACTTATTTAGCAACACAATGAATTTAAATGTAAAAATCCCACTGCTCACCAAGGCCAAGATGGGCCCTTGAGGTCACTGCTCTGGCACTCACAGGACCATAACCTAACTACTGCCCATTCCTGAAGGGTAAGACCCCAACATCTGACTTTGTTTTTTTCTTCTCTTCCTCCTCCTAGAGATCAGTGTTCCTCTCTAACACCACAAACATGCCCCTGTCATTCAGTACATGGTGTGCCAAGAGAGAGCTGCCGTGCCCCTTTCCCTCCTTCCCTTTCCATTCAGTCTGTACATTTAAAATGCTTTAAGGATTATATTTCCTTTGGCCGATGAACTTGTTTCAGCACTTGCCACAGAATGCAGAATTTCAGAGGAGCTGTTGCCATAACTTGAGACCAAAATGCCAAGTGTGGCAAGAGGCTCCATTGGAGGGCAGTCACCCATGCACAGCTCACACAGTGCTGCTGGGGGAAGGGAAGGGGCTCAGAGAAGGGTGACAGTTGGGACACATCCCACATGGGACCCATCACACTGCTCTGCCATTAACCACCACTTGGAAACTGAGCTGGGTGAGAGAAGCGCTCTATTCGTAGGGAAAGAAGAACAAGAACACAAGCAGAAAGAACCACTAAAGAGTTGAGGGAATGGTACTGATGGTGCATTTCACTCTGCTGATGGGGAAAATACACGCACACACAAAAAAAGCTTTTCTCCAATGCAAAAACAAAAAAAAACCCAACCTTCCTTCTTCAGTTTTTACATAGAGTGGGCATCCTTTGTGAGCTTGCAAGCTAGAGGCAGAAAGCTGGGGTTCCCACACTGCTTGGGGCCGGGGGGCTTGGTGGACAGGACTTGCTGTCACCCATCACTGTGGGCTGAACAGGGCTGACAGCAAACCCTGCTTGCAGGAGTCCTGGATGAGCTTCTGCACCGCACTCCACAGCTTTCCTGCAGCAAAAGCCAGGGGAAAAAACATCCAGCCCAGAAACCACTGTCTCGCCTTCTTAAGGAAACGTTAAAAGAGAGGGGGGAAAGAACTGTGTGTGACTGGACAACCTCCAGGCTGTGCATACATAGCTTAACTGTAACCCGAGCATAATGGGTGTCTTTTTCTAAGCGAAACCGGTGCCAATGCTTACAAATCCCTGTTTGCAGTTTTATGGCGCGAGAGTTGCGGTCGATATTCTCACGTAAAATGTAATACTATCATCATGTGCCAAAACGCTAACTGAAAAGATTCATTATTTTGTAATTTAATACCTTATAAATTATGTGGAGATCAGATGTTGACTGACACTCGCATCTGCTAGGATAGTTCTTGAGTAATTCTTGTCTAGATCGGGTATACCAAGTAAACGCTCTGTGTTTTGTGTTTAAATAACCAATTATGCATTCAGAGACAAAAATCATTTTCCAGAAGCTGGTAAAGCCAGGTTGGAAGGAACGTTGGGGGTAAATGAAAAGTGGATTCACAGTTTTTCTGGCTAACATGTGGTGTTCTTTCTCCCATCTAACAAAAGGCTGCTGTCAGCAAGCAGCACGCACCAGAAGTGCAAGTTCCAAAGCAAAAATCAAATTAATTAGAAATTAACTCCTTATCTAGCTGGAGTGGGGCAACAGGATGCAGCAGGCCTCTCAGATGCTGAACATATAGCATTAACCAAGGGTTCCACCTCTGCCTGCCAGCTCAGTTGTTCCTGACCCCCTGCCTTCCTTATGCAGTTCGTCTGCTGCAAGCTCTGCTGGGTGAGCTGAAGCTCTGAAAAGCAATCTCTGCCCAAACTCACCTCTGTGCACACACATCTATGCGCTGTGATGTGCTGGTTAGAGTTTTCGTGGTGGGTGTCATGACCCGAGGAAGCAGGGCTTTGTATGACAGCCACCACAAAGGTCTCATAGTAGGATTTTTTAGTATCACAACAGGCTCTTCATCAGATAAAGGTGTCCAGTAGCTTGTGTGAGAGGATAAATCCTCCCAGCTTTGTAGTGTGAACTACTCTGGCTCAAATCTGTGAAATGCAAAGGGGAGGATGCAGCACAAGTAACGCAGAGATTGTACACTGCCTCCTTGTGTGAGAAGGATGAGAAATCTGTCCCTCAGCAAGCAAAGCTGCTCCTCCTCAGTGCCCACACAGCCCCACTGTGAGCATTCTGCCTCTGGGTCCTTCCAGGGACACCCCAGGGCATTTTGGAAGCTGTCCCTGTGGTGCTGCATGTGGCACACTGGGTCTCACTGCCCTGCACGCACCACGCTCATCTTCCCTCTGACCAACAGCAGACGAAGGAGCGGGGGAACCTATCACCCTGATGGGACTTTACAACACCTTTGGCAACCTCCTTGAAGGCCAGTGTCCCTGCACAACCCCCAGCACTGCTCCGTGGCTCTCAGTGGGTGGATTTGCTGTAAAACAGGCAGGAAATGACCATCTTGGAAACACTGTCTCAGAACAGGGAGCAGCAACAAACAACACTGCTGTGAAAGAGCACTTACACAGAGCTCTGTTGGGAGGAAAAAAAAAATACTCCGGAAGAGCACAGTCCTGGAGAGGAGTGTTTCCACAGCACACCACAGAGATGCTCAAACCGTCAGCACTGCAGCCTGCAAAGCCCAAGCAAACAGGCTGAGCCATGGGGAGCTGCACAGAGGCAGCTGTCCTGCCAGCACGGTGCTATGCCTCCCCCCAGCACACAGTGACCCTAGGGCTCCTCTGCAGCCCAAAGGACAGGATGCAAACCGTCCTTGGGGTGGGATTTAAGGGCAGCAAACACAACAGCCCTTGTTGCAGTAAGCAGATCATGCTGCTGGGCATTAAGGGGCACAGCTATTCTGTGCAAGATTACAAGTCCCAACCCTGCTTCTCCCCATCTAATGCCGATGTTAACTTTGAGTGCTGACCTCAAGCTCACCCATGAGCCCCATCTGGGTATAAGTGGTACATAGGGTCTCTGACACAGCTCCAAATACCACAAGGTGTTGCACTGCAGAGGTGTCAACATTTGGAAAGTTAATCTTACGGCAGATTCAACGATGCACACAAACCAGGGCCTCAAAAGGGAGAAAGATCTGTGCAGAACATTTACTTCCCACAGCAGCAATCAAACCCTTGCCTCCAGATACCAATCCTCTCCACTGGGATCTTCATTCTGTCTTTGCCCTGCAAACATCCACGTGTGTCAGTAAGGGCTGCTCCTGCAGTGCTTTTGCTGGGGGTGTGATATTGCAGTGAGCTTGCACCAGCAGAAGCAAAGCTGCCAGGCAGAGCCAATGCAGCCCCAAGCAGAGCCTTGAGCAGGGCAGGCTGCTGCACCCTGCGGCCGGGGGGGTAGAAAGGGAGACAAGACAACAGGCAACACTTCTTAAGCTCACCATTTAACGCAGCGATTTTGCTCTCATTTCACAGCAAGGAAAAGCACAGCACAGTTCCTGTTTTTCCTACAGAAAAACGCTGCTTTGCTTAAAAATAATAACATTGCCAGCTAATCTCAGTCCTTACATTGCACCTCTCCCATGCAAAAACAGGCTCACAAAGGCTGGGACAGGAAGGGAGTCAGGCAGTGAGGCTTTAGGGTCGCCGTGTGCAGGTTTTCCCCGAATACTTGGCTGTCGGGTACCTAAGACAGCCCCACAGTGGCTCCTCCCTCTGCCTGTGGGATTTGACCAACGCAAATATTGCACAGAAATGAACAGCACGCATGTTCTGCCCTGCTTGCTCTTCTATAAATGTGAGTGTGCATGTGTGTGTATAGCAAAGCAGGAAAGTATTTTCCAGAAAAACAGCACGTGCAAGCATGCTCATTTATACCCCACTTCTGCAAATACATATTAGCTGGAACAATACTTAAACTGAAGGTTTTCTGCAGACCTCTTGAGAAAGACAACTGCACCCATCACACATGGAGAATTCCCTGGAAACCACAACCATGGGAAGCTGCTTTTTCCTTTGGTTGTACACACTCAGCTTCATCTGAGGTACTGCATCCCCCCAACCCCCCCAGCAAACAACTGCCTTCCTCACTGCAGAGCCCAAATCGTGCTCTGTTTTCACTTTGCTGTCTGAACCTGTTTGGTTTTGCACTTCAGCTCTTGTACTATCAAAGCACCTTCTGCTGATAGAGCAGTGTGTCCTTGGGAAGGAAATAAGCGGTGCTGTTAAAAGCATCCTTTAAAGCTATCAGTGGGCCTGCAGCTGAGGAGGGGCAGTTATCACCTTATCCTTGTTTGGCACAGCAGGAGAGCTCGAGTACTGTTACAAGGCCAAAGAAAAAAGGGATCTGGATAAGCAGTGTCAGGAAGCGAGTACAATTGTCTGAGTTGAGGAGGAGTCCTTGTATGTGCCAGACTGCCATGGCCACAAGCCAGACTTGGAAGCAGAAATCTCAGGACTGGGCATTTTGTCTATTTAAGGCTATTCAGTCACACGTGGATTTTTCCAACACCACAACCTCAGACTTGGCGTGATCCAGTCCTCCAGTGATGGGCTGAAGGATGTGCTACGCTGAAACTCACTGTGAGCAAATGCTTTTAAGAGTAAAACAAACAACACAGCAAACTCATTTAGTTACCCAGATACATCCCATAGGAGACCCCTCAGTACCCAACCCACCAGAAGTTAAACCAGGGTAGCCCTGCAATAAGCAGGAGCATCGTGCTGCAAGCCGACTACATCCAGCGTTAACTGCACCTAACAACTAAAGCCACCCATCTTCTTCCCACTGACAAGGCGTACACAACATGATGCCACATGAGGGGAAGGAACTTGTTGCTCATTTTAAGTGGATGCTCAGGTGTAATTCAACTGACAGCAGTAGTCTGCAGGGTGATGTGTCCCTGCTAAGCACAGATCCCCCTGCCCTGCTTCAGAGCATGCAGATGTGCCCAGAAGTTTGCTCATCCCTGGGGAGACTGCTTGAGAGCTGCCCCCTGTGCATGCCAGCTGGGATGCAATTTTCACCCAAGGTTTTAAAGAGCTACAAATGCAGAAAGGCAAGAAGCAAACACGGTAAGAAGTCCGTGGTTGTTAATGCATCCCAAATAATTCTGTGATTTCTGGGGGTTGTATGCATTTTGGAGGAGCGGGGCTGAGAGAGAAGAGAAAGTCCGTGCTCTGAAATCAGAGCACGATTTCCCCAAGCAGCACATGGACCTGAGCCTTGCTCAGGATTTACATCTACTCGCCAAGCCAGGGTGGGGGGGCAGCCAGCCCCCACCTGAGCTCAGAGCAGCACTGTGCTCTAGTCCCCATAAATCCCAGCTCTCGGCAGGGGCTGCTGGCCCAGGCTCAGCACTGAGCTAACACAGCCCCTTGTTTCCTCCAGCCTTGGCTCACACCTGGGCAGCCCGGACAGCCAGCAGCACGTCCTCCCACAGAGCACCAAACCTCCACACATCAGGTGCTTTGCAAACAGCTTCGCAGTCCGATGGGTTTATTTTTGATTGCACACGGAGGTTTTTGAACCAGAGCAAGCTGGAAAGGAGCTTTCCAAACAAGTTGTGCCTGTCATGCATCTTTGGCTTCAGGAGGGAAGAAAACCACCGCTCGTTACCAAAGCCATCGCAGTGAGTCACAGCCCCGCAGGACGAGAGCCATCTGACAACAATAGCGATCTGGCAGTTTGCATCTGCGAGTTAAACAAGCTCACGCGCCCTAAAAATAAACCTGCTAAGCTGCTGAAGTCGTATTTTCCTACCAAATTTCCTGCTGAGCTGTTCCAGCCATCATTTGACCACATACTGCCTCATTGATAGACCTTCGTGGTTTATTGCAGGCAGGGAGATTTAATTAGCAAGCGAGGAAGCGAGGAATTCCTGTTGGTGTTTTTTCACAGGGGGAGTTGGAGGGAAGAACAAATGAGACAAATTATGAACGATGTGTGCCTTTTCCTGGCATCAGAACCACCTCAGGATAAATGCGATCCTACGAAACACACCTCCTTCCTCCTCAGGTCTCTCTTCCTTCCCTTCATACAGCGTGGTTTAAATAAAGAAACATCTGCAAAAACTCTGCAGCAGATGAGCCTTAACCAGATGAAGATAAACACACATAGGTGGGGTGCACAGAGAGGTGCAGGACAGCCAGGGCTTTGTGAGCAAGGGGTCCCAGGCACTGGAGCTGCAGAACAGAGCTGGCAGGGGCTTCACAGAGCCAAGTGCCTGTTCCCAGTGGGGAAACGTGCTGCAGCACAGACACAGCACGGGGAGAGCTATGGGAAAGTACACGCTGAATATCACAGTACGAAAATGAATACACAGACAACTCCAAAAAAAAAAAAGGAAATGCTTCGAGACAATCTAGGTAGCAGACATAAGGGACAAGTCGCTGATAATGCAAAGATATTTGTGGTGTGAGCAGCACACAGCCAGAATTACCCTTCGGTTCCAGAATGACTTTTTTTTTAATGCGTGGGAGCTCTCAGAAGCAGACCCTGTCTGTGTCTTCCTGTCTGGGCTTAGGGAGAATCCAGGGCAAGAGAGTCCCAGCCCCAAGCAGGAGTTTCTCTGGGAAATGAGCTATCGGGGTTCCTGTGCCAGGAGGTGCTCTCTGGACACCTCAGGAGAGCTCAACCTCCCCTGATGCCAATTGAAGACCCAGTTTATCTGCAGCCACCTTAATTCATGCCGTGCTGTTTTGCTGTGCCACCAGTGCAGCAGCACTACAGCTGTGTCTGTGCCTCGAACAGGAAACGTACATCACAGGGCTCTGTGAGCAGCAGCTGCTGCTGTCAGTGCTTCCCCAGCTCCCAGCACTGCTCCTTCCCCTGCTGTTCTGCTAGATGTCCCACCTGGGGGGGATGGATAATGCAGCACACATAAAGCAGCTCCTCATAAAAACAGCTCCATTCCACTGCTCCAGGAGAGATATTTCATCTGGTGGAGCTGAGCAGACAGTTGCAGCTGGAGGGGGATGAGACCAATGCCTTGCACTGAATATATTTTTACTGGCTTGGTCTCCCTTGACTGCTACAGAAAGAAACCTGAGGGCTCTAGGAAAGGACTAGAGATCAAATTTGCTTCCTTTTCTTGAAGAGTTTAAAGCAAAAGCACTAGCCATGTATGACTGCAGTGGATGAAGACCAGAGACAGGGCCTGGTATCCCTCTATCACTGACATTACACTGGATTGCTTCAGCTACAGAGTTCCAGAGATGTGTTAGAGGGCACATGTGCAGGAAGAACATAACCAGATAATTGCTAACATGCTTGGCCGAGGGCTGCAAGGACTCCAGGTCCTGAGCAGAGCCAATGAAAGCTGTGCTTCTCAGCTGCGTAACGCCAACCCAGAGCCATGAGGTGCTTATCAGATCGAGGCAGGTTGTGCAGCTCAAGGTCACAGCTCGCTCTGCACAGAGCAACGTGGCTGGGCTAAGGAAAATGGTGCCTTGGGATCATAGAGCCCCCAGGATTGGAAGAGAACTCCAACCATTCAGATGTCACCAATATTTCCTCACTAAAGCACATCCTTCAGTACAACACCTAAATATTTCTCGGTCCCTCCAGGGCCAGTGACTCCACCAGCTCCGTGGGCAGCCTGTTCCAGCCCCTGACCACTCCTCTGGAGGAGAAATTCAGTCCATCCTTTTCTCCAGTCAATACTGCAGCGGTGAAGCCACTATCACAGCATCTCACACAATAGTTCCAGACCTCAGGTGATCACAGATCACCAGGTTGCCTTTTTCTCAGGGAAAAAACACTGATAGGCAGCTTGTTTCTGATGGGCACTACTTCCTTCACAATGAGAACATGAAAAGCAAGTGAGGGAGGAAGCTCCATATGAACAGACAAAACATTTCAGCTAAGGGAACACGGGAGAAACCAAAAGGCAAAGGGATGCAGATAATCTAGGAATTGAATTATTGCATTAGCCAGCAAGCTCCTGTCACGTTTGGAAACCATCCTAAAAAAGTCTATTTATTCCCAGCACCGCAGCAACAGAACATTGGTTCCCATCAGCTCCCCTTGCACTGCAGCCACACTTGAAGTCTTGTGCCTTGAGCAGGAAATCAGGGAAGGAATTTTGATTATAAGAGAGCACAGCTGAAGATGTGCCTTGGGATAAAAAGACTTCTCAGCCAGCTCCTTTTGTTTCTCAGCTCAGTCAAGCCCTAATCCTGTACATAGAGCCTGGCAAAGTTGGATTTCCATAGCAACTCTTTCATAGGACAGCAGAGGAAGCTGGCAAAGGGGAAAGGTCATGATTTAAATACCTTCTTGCAGTTGCTACTACAAGAAATTGGATGCCAAACACACAAAATCAATTGGATTTTTAAGACTGATCTATTTACCAAAAAAAAAAAAGCCTCCTCCAGTGTGAAAACCAATCCTTTTAGGATCCACACCTTGGCCCCACCCAGCATCCTACACTCCTTCACTGTCTTGTTTCTCAATGATCACAGCCCCACTGCATGCTTCAGCTCAGGCCAAGCTGTGACACAGGACTGAAGCTGACTCTTAACACAAACTTCACAGTCCCATGTCACAAAGCCAAAGGGAAAAGTCACCTTTAGAGAGCTCTGCTGAGCTGTCCCAGAACTATTACAGACTTGGAAGAGTTGAGCCCTAGTTCAGAAGCCATGGCAAGATGCCTGATCGATGCATACTCTACTTTATATATAGAAATTGAAACTGTTTGCATAAGGTGTTTTTTCCACCAACCGTGGAAACAGCAGTTTTTCCTTTAAGAAGCAACAAAAGCCCCACAGATGCTGCTCTGAGCACTCAAACAGCAAGAAAAAAAAACAATGCCAACAAGGTATTAAGTGCACACAGCCCTGCAGTACAGGCACGGAGCAGCAAACCACCACCTGCCCTTAGCACAGGGCTTCGTGCACGAGCACGGCTGCAGCATCCACTGTCACAGCTGAATGCTGATGCATCATGTTTTTCCCCCTCTCAAGGCCAACATTTCCATCTAGCAGCAGGAAGGAGGCAGATGGACACTGCTTGGCTGTGAGTGCCCAGGCGTGCTGGGCACTATTTCTGATGCCCAGTCATCCCACTGTGACCACTGAATGTCACTAAGACACCAACAAGTTTGACTTCCATTCCGAATCCCTAAGGCACCAGCTTTACACAAAATACAAAGCATCTTTTCCTTCCAGCTTTTGTGAGCACTAAAAGCACGGTGTGTCTGAAAGTGGCATCTTCACAGCCAGCACCTGTCTCCTTACCTGCACTCCAGAGGCACGATGCTCAGCAGTATGGGATGCAGTCACTGAGTGATGCCAGACAGGGTCTGCAGACCGACACGACTCCCTGCACACACTGCAGGACTGATGAGACAGGGCCAGGCAGGAGGGTCACCACAAAGCTCTCTGCCCGTGGTCTGTAGGAGGATCCTGGAAAGGAACACACTCATTAGCAGCCTCTATCTGGGCATGTGTTGCTCTTCGGGCACAGAGATGTCAGCTGCTCTTGGGTCCTGCTTACAGTCTTACTCTATCTTTGGAGATTAATTCAGTCCTGGAAATACAACTAGATTCTGTCTGGCAACTCATGGTCCCAAAACACTAAAGTTGCCGCCTAATTTGATTTTACCCAATTAAATGCATTACCCTGCATTAAGGAATCAGAACTAAGCCTGACATCAGCTAACACAGGTAGGACGGACATCTTGAACTGAACACTTCCACTTAATCATAAGGTTGAAGAGAGAGAGACTGAAGTCTTCCAATGTCCCCAGAGAAACAGAGATAAGAAATAACAGACAGGGAGAATGGGACAAAGATACAAAGGTGCCAAGTGAGCTCAGGCAAATAAGAAGTAGTAGTGCAGAAGTAAACCTGTAAAAGCTCAAGAAAAGGAGAGCAGTAACTGGAGAGAAAAGACAACAGGGCAGAAGAGGAAAGTGGTATAGGACAGACAGGAAGGAAAAAATCTAGAACATAAAACATGAAACTGGAAGAAAGGTTAAACCATTGTGAGTCACTTGTTTGCAGTCCCCCAGCCATCACATGCTGAAGCTCTCCCACAGGGCGGACACTCCTGGGTCCAATTTCCCCTGTGAAATCCCACATGCAATGATGTAGCTTGCCCAAGAGGGCAGACCTCAGCCCCTGCATGCACATACACAACAATTCCTAAACAATCACCTCTCAGCAGGCATTCACTGGGGTGTTATTCTGCTACAAGTTTATTACAAAACTGAATCCAGTTAATTTCATTTATTCTCTCCTATCAACGTGACCTGAAGCTTTCCCCACTCACAGAAGCCACCCAAGGCCATATGGGAACACCAGCTCTGCATGAATTCCCAGAACACTCACACTCCTCCTCTCCTGCTCATCCCACTGCAAGGATGCTACAGCAACACACTCTGCGGGAGACACCTGGGAATAACTTCTAGATCTGCATTTACTGCCATTTAGATTAGGGCTTCTTCAAATAACCTCTTTGAGGCTGAAAGCACTTTGCTAAGACTTGCTCACAGCATCTTTGGGTCTTCAGCTGCCTCTTCCAAAGGTAGAACAGAGCTTAAACAATTTCCTATTCTTTTACTGAGTACAGATCTCAGAGCTTTTATTTTTGTAAGGCAATCATTGTAAAAGTCTGACTCTCACAAAGATGCTCCTGGTTTTGTTGGGGTCTGTTTACAAGGAAAGCATTCCCCAGAGACAAGTGACTGCATCCACATGGCCAGTTCTTCTCCAGTGCTTAGAGAAGCAGGGCTGTGCTCTGCCCTTATGTAACACAGGAGAAGCTGCCCAAGGTAATGGCCAAGCTTATGGCAACAAAACCAGAAGCTCAGCTGTGAGGGCTGGACCCAAAACCACTCGGTGACACCGGGATCCTAATCCTGCTGAGAGCAGCAGCAGAGGGCAGCCGTGGGACACGGAAGGAAGATGCAATCAGAAGCAAAAAATACGCAGGGCTGAGAGTTTCCTTCCACAAATTCATCTCCCGACAGAAAGCTGAGGTTGTCTTTAGGGGAAAAATACTGTTGGTACTCAGGTGACCCCGTGAGTAGAGGAAATAAGGAAAAACAATCATTAAGGGGCCTTAAAAAAAAAACTCAGCTCATCCAAAATCATCATCTTCAGGTCACTTCAAATCCTAATGAGGCCCACTGCCACGATTTATTTCCCCACATCCACTCCTGAAGGTGCTCTCCATCTGAGCTGCTTTTTGCCCCTCCCTTGGCACATCCCTCTGATGAAATGTCTGCCGCTCCAAAGCCCCAAATGGCTTTCCCCATTGCATCACCTTGAGCTAGAGAAGAACTAGGAATTAATTGCATTTTTATAGAGGAAAGGAGGATGAGATTTTGGGCACGTGGAAATAAATAGTTCATTCATTTCTTGCAAGCCACCATAAAGAATAAGGATTAGAAGTTTGCATAATGTTTTAAATTAAGTACTGTGACTGTTGCTTAAGGCACATACTGCCATCGTGTGTTGAGGAAGGACAACGAGAGAGAGCTCCGACCTGAGCAGCTCCGTGGCTGGAAAATCACTACTCCGTCGGATCCTCAAGCCACCACATGACATCAGCTGCCCTCTGGCAATAGCTGCCCATTCTCATCACTTCTCCAAGCAGTTCAGCTCCTTTTCCCAACTGAACTCTAAAATTCCTCTGTAGAAATAGTGGGTTTTTTAGCATGCATCCTCGGCATGCAGCAAAACACTCTGCTTAAATAGACGTAGAGAGAAGTAAAATGAAAGTACAAAGAGCAAGAAGAAAAGAATTGGTCTACAGCTGATGTTTTAAGCAGCTCCTCTCACAGGCATGGCATCTCTCCACCCTGCTGCAGACCTAGGAGCAAGGCTCCAGCTGCACCTGCCTTCCAACAGTCCCCCTCCCCATGTCACCACGCTCCATCCTTGCCATAAGCAGTTGCCCACAGATTATCAAACTGCTCTTGGAACTGCAGTTCGGAGTCACTCTTTGACAATAACACTTTTTGTTACTATGGTGGCTGAGACACAGTTACACAGTGACCTATAGATGCTGGGAATTAGAGTGAGGCACTTGAGAAAGGTACTGAACACACTCGGTGACTTTCCTTATTACTCCCCTGAACCAGAGTGCCATCATCTGAGAGGAAACTTGGTCATTCTAGGGATGTTTTCCAATGCTTACTGCAGCAAGATGGACAGACTGTTACTCAAGAAGTCTCAGCTCACCTCTTCATAACTGACTGGAGTTGATCAGGAACAGTAAGAGAGCGGGCAATCTGAAAGACCCCTGATTCACATGAGAGCTGATGTGAAACTGAGCTCCCAAGCACACCCAGAAGCTGTTAGCGCTGAGAGAAGAACCACCTGTCAAAATGTAAACCCAAACCAAATGATTTATTCTTTGAGGTTTGCAAGAACAAAGTTCTTTCTGCCCCCTCCAACTTTCACACCTCTTAGAAAGACATTACGTCATTCCACATTGAAAGTACTGGCGGTTTGCTTGGACCCCACTAACGTCACTGTCATAGCATTGGCTTTTTCCTTTTCTAAGGACCTATTCTAGCTCTATTCCTACTCAGGCTGCAGTGCTTTTTTGCTTTACTGGGAGCTCCGTGGACAAGACTCACTTACATGGCTCATTCTAGCAGGAGCTACCTGCTAGCAGCCAGAAATCTTCTGTGGTAATAAAGGGAACTGTTCTAGATAAGACTCCCTAGAGGAGAAGAAAGGGAAAACTGGGGAAACATATGTTTGAAATTCACTTATTAACATTTATTAATTGCTAACAAATCTTCAGAGAACACATCTCACCATAAGCAACAGAAGGACATGCTTTTGCACTGAAAATTCAAATGGAGATATGGATGTAACAGCTACAGCCACATCTTTAATTCTATCAAGAGCAAAAGAAGGGTGGGAGGGAGAAAGAATAAAAGAGCTGAATAGGTGGAACAGAGCCTGGAGGCCTGAAACTGGAGCTGGTTGTGAAGGATTAAGACTTTCCTAGAGAAAGATGAAAGATTTCAGAGGCAAAAGAAAAACGTAGATGAGAGGTAAAGGAGATGAAACAGAAAATAAAATGAGAGCCAGCACTGCAGAAACAGGACTGGAAACAAGTGGGCAGTGTAAAGATAAAGGAGTTCTTCCTGTGTAAGGGAGAGGTCTACAGCACTGAAGAGAGCAAGGAGACAAATACTGGTTAGGAGAGAAATGAGAAGAGACTGAGGGATTTATGAAAACTGGGAGAGGGAAGGTAGGGGAAGCCAGTGAAGAACAAGAGGAGGAAGATGGAAAGGAGCACATCTTTGTTACCAGGAGAGCTGCATGGAGGGCAGCAGCAGCACACAAGGCTGTGACACTGCATGGGCTGACAAAAACAAGAAGTGTCCTCAGGTTCAGTTAACAGACTCCTTCCTTCAGAAACCATCACTGAGGCACTGGGGCTGCTGGCAGGGGTGAGTCCTCACCACAGGCAGCCCTGGCTGCAGACACCCACTGCTTCCCCTCTGCCGCCATGGGGCCGCCAAGGTGGCCACAGGAGCCCTTCCACCCCCAGCAGAGCTCTGTGAGCAGCAGCTGAGGGCAAATGGTCCCAGGGTAACACTTGGCTGCACACAGAGCAGGCAATGCCCCATCACTTGCTCCTGGAGGCAACTGGGAGCCCCACTGCTGCCTTTTTCTCCATTCCCACCACACCCTGCCCACGTCAGCCACCATTTCCTCAGAGGGTATCACCATGGGGAGAAGCCAGGCAGCACAGGGTCCTCACACTGGGCCTACAGCAGGGAAAGCTTGGCATTGTTATCTTTAATTAGAGCAAGATAATTCCCCTATCCAATTATAGGGGAAAAAGACAATTCTGGTGCAGTTCCACACGTGCCTTATTTCCAGCTCCACATCTTCTCTTCAAACAGTTCAGGACAGGGACAGATTTCAATGACACATGTTGAATGCTATACATACGAATGCTTTCATTTCACTGAATTGCAGTAGTAGACACTGTAGCCTGAGGCAAATAATTGCCTGCCGAAGATGCTTTAGAATCTGAAGTGGAACTGAAGCTTATTGTTACAAATAATCACATAATTAGGTTAAAAGGGAAATAAATCTTCACAAAGTCAAGTTCCTTCCTGTTCTGAACACACGTGTGCAGCAAAGGAAAGTTCATTTAGCCTGAGCTTAAAGCTGAAAAATAGTCTTAAAATAGCAAGCGAGCCCAAGAAGATAATAAGTCATAATTACAATTAACCCTCTAAACACAAGCACATGAAGCTGAAATGAACTCCACAGCCATGTCTGCTTTGGAGCAAGAAGTGGGTTGGATGTTGGCAGGGAAGGAAGCCCATCACCAGCAGTTTCACAGATTAAGGAAGAACAGCAGTGACACAGCTGTAAGGGCACAGGTTGAAGGAGAACAGTGCTCAGTTCCTGCTCTGACCCCCTCAGACACACCACGATAGGTCCAAGTGGCTTTTGGAAGCTCACTGAGGCAAAAATTAGGACCTTAAATCCAAAACCACGATCCTACAGCCTTGTACAGAGCTGCCTGAGCTCTGTAGGTGGTTCTGATCTCAAGCTTCCAGTGGCTCCAGACAGAGCATACGAGGCAACTTACACAACCTTAAATGCTAGTTAGTCATTTAGGCTTTCCCTTTAGTCCCTAAAGAAAAACAGACAAAATGGCAAAGCTTATCTTTGAGAGCAGGCAGTTAAAACAGTCACACCCTAACCATACCATTTCTCCTGGGTAACTAAAGGAGCCAAGAGCTCTGCTGCATGCCTGAAGTCATGGAAATCATCAACTCTACATTTGCCTAAAGCAGTCTTAATCAAGTGCAGAGCACTCTTTCGGGCCCCAACAGGATCCCTACCAAGTCTTTAAGGGCTCTCCCCGGGGGCTAGGTACCTGCACTGCATGGCTGATGTCCATCCTAGTGGTGTCACCAAAGATGAGGCTGAAGGTAAGCATAGCTGCACTCAAGGACAAAAAGAAGCTGGGAGTCTTGGCCTTGAGCTTAAATAGGGCCATGGCAAGCGTGGGTAGCCCAGGTGAGTCTGTTAAGGGCTATTAAGGGATAGCATAATAATGAGCATAGTGAGTTTGTAATTGGATGCAGCTGCTGCCAAGCATCACTGCTATGAGGTTTTTGCCTGTAGAGCCCTGCAGCCTTCCAGACTTCTATGCAAGACACTGAGTCACTATTACATCAAGCTTCCTTCTGGCAGGCCCCTAACAACCCTTCTTCCCTTTCCAGCAAACCCAAGTTCTGTTAGCACAGTAGATGCCTCTTCTGTCTCCTCACCACCACCACAACTTTGACCACAGTCAGAGACTGCGGCCTTGTAAATGTGGGGCTGACCCTCAGCAGATCTCCCTGGCTTCCTCAGAGCACAGAGACAGGATGCACCTGGTGACAGTTTTTGGTGACAGTTTTCATCTCCCGCTACTCCGGCTCTGCAGCCTCCTGCGTGCTGTTGTACACCACGTAGCCTACCCACTGCATAGCTGAGGTAGGGAGGAGACCCTGCAAAAGCAGGGGAGGTTGAGAGGGGCATGGATTACCACTGCAGGAACCATCAACCACAACCCCAGCAGCAGCAGGAGCCAAGACCCGAGCAGCTCCTGACAGAGCTGTGGGACTGGTGTCCCTACTTCTTCCTGGCCACCTGAGCAGCTCCCCAAATCCTCCAGTGGTGCTTGGCACGAGGCTTTGATCCACTTCATCTGTAGCCCTTCTCAGACTCTTTTCCAAGACTGCTTAGAAAAAAAAGCTCTAGTCAGAGCAAAGGAAGGATGGCACAACCCAGGAGCCAGCCCTAGTGACCGTCAGGTTTGGGACAGCAAGCACAGAAAAGAGGAGAGTTTCCTGTCCTGCAGTGCAAGGTGTGCATCCCAGTGCCCTGCCAGCTGACTCTCTAGAGATTGGATAGAGAGCCAGCTGCTGTTTTGGAAGTGATTTGAGACTGCTGTAATATGTTGGACACATTCTGGTTTAATGAAGGGTAAAAGGGCCTAAAGTCTATGAAGACCTTGCAGAGCTGTGAGACGATGTGCTGGTTTGTCACGGCTGCATCCATCAGCAGAGCTGCAGAGCAGTGAACTTCTGCACGTGGGATTCTCTTGCTCGGGCAGGCAGCTGCAGAGGCAGAGCTGCATAAACACTGATGAGAAAGGCTGAGTGGATAAGGAGTCCAAGAACATGAGAAATCAGAAGCCTTTTGTCTCAGTACTTCATATTTCTTGCTCTCTTGGTGCAAAATAGAGCTAATAGCACTGCCCTGCCTAATGCTGAACACATTCAAGAGCACTGGATGCTCAAATAATCCATCAGGGATGTTACATAAGTACACAAACGAGTCTATACTGCATCTCACGACTCAGGAAGGTCTCAACCTGCTGTTTGGGGAGCCAGTAACAGTCACAGCTGCATGAAACAGCGTGGGCTGTAAAGCTGCCCACGGCACTGTGATAAATACAAGGAGGCAGCGCAGCACAGAGCTGTGCTGTTACAGCCACACTGCTCGTTGTGCTGGAGCTGAGGTCTGAGCACAGTGCTCACACCAGCAGCCATGGCTGGTGTGGGTCCCAGCTGGGGCAGCCACACTTCAGTCTAAAAGATGCAGTGGGGAGTGCAGGATAAGTTTACACGAGAGGATAGAGGGCTCCCAGGCACATTGCTCTGAAGCAAAAATGTTGAGAACAAATGTGAAATCTCTGTGGATTTGTACCAGGTAAACCTGCTGTTGTGCAGCTGCTTGTTTGGCGTTCTAGTGTTAGTAGTTTTTTGCCCAAATTTACTCTTTTAACAAGAAACAGGCTGAGAGAAATGTGGATTATTCTTAAAGCTCAGTTTGGTGACCTGCATGAGGACATCTCTCAATTGCTTTCACCAGTGATCACCTTTCCATCAGCAACCACATGGCCAAGCACTCAACATGATCTTGAACTAAGGACCTGGGCTTCCTAGAAGTGGTTTTGATCGAACAAAGGTACCAAAAACTGCAGCCACATACAGCCACCATTGCCCTGGACGACCCTCGCTGGATTGGGCTGTGCTCAGAGTGCAGCTGCAGAGATGCTTGAACTAAACAAATGGAAGCCATGACCTTGGCAGCTGTGGTGGTGCCCCTTGTCTGCAACACCAACGGAGCTGGCATTCAAGGTGGGCTCCCACCCACATCTCATACCACAATGGAGACTGCCCTCAATGCCACGCCTGTCATTTATTGCTTGTAAAAAGGAAGGGTACCTTCTCCACCCTTCCTTTCTCAGCTCTTCCACTTGTGCAGCCAAGAGTCCAAGACACACTGAGTCAATCGAAGGAGGGAGAGGTCACGCTGTAGGCTCAGCTTTTCCTCCGAGCTCCTTGCCTTGCTCTCCCCTGAGGCTGGAGGAGAATCCCATGAGATGTAATGAACAGAGCTTGCTTCAGTGTCCCAGCACCAGGCACAGCAGTGCCTGTTGTGCAAGGATGGGCCGACGTGCTGGCTCTAGCCCATGGCAGAAAGCAGCCACGTACGCCTTGGCCAGCTTCAGAAGAGAGTTATATATAGCTGTGCCTGCAGAATTAGCTATGAGATGAAGGGCAGCCGAGACTCAAACGTGTAATTTTCAAAATACAGCTGTAACAGATTCTCTTGGCTACGGGAGGAGACGAGTTCAGATCTTTATGTGAAAGGGCTCCCATTTAAACTGCACTCAGCAGTGGAATTTAAATGCCCTCCCTCCGTTTCTTGGCATAGAGGACAGAAAAACAATGAGTTCTCTCAGCTGCAGAGTTCCTCTGGCTTTAATCTATGTTTCAGGAAGAAAAAATAATGTTTTTTGCCATCGCCCATTCACTCCTCAGGAGAATAGGTTTAATTACTTTTACCACTTTTAACAAGAAACCATATTGCCAGCAAATAGCAAACATTTCCTGCCTGCAGGTTTGGCCAGACTGCATGTGAAGTCAGTCCTGACTCTCTCTCCCTGTTCTGCTGCTCAAAGCAGATTCCATCATCCAGTGGCTGTGCCCAGCACCGTCTCAGTGCCAGACTACACACGCTCACCATCCCTCTCTTCTCCTGCAAGCTCCCCTGTGCACTGCTCAGGATTTGCTCATCCCTTCCAGCACACAGCACTTCCTACCTGCCAGAGCTGTCTGAATGTGCACAGGTCACCCACGGCTGTGGTTGGAGTGGTGAAGCCCTCCCCAGCTCTGCCCATACTCCTCTCCTTCTCTCTGTGGAATTTGGCTGCTGCTCTGACACACTGCTTTGCAGCTGTATGCTCCAGGGAGGGCACCTCTTTCCTTCCTCTGAAGCATCTGCTGAGGCTGCTGACAGAAGGCAGGACACTGCTCTGATGAAGCACGATGCCTTCTGCTCCGTGGCAATCTAATAAATACACACTAATAGAGCTAACTTGAAATCCTGACTCCGACCGTTCAGCGCTTCTTCCAGTTGTTAGTTCTCCTTCCAGTCAGAAAGGAAAAAATAAGATTCCCTCAGATATCTTTGCACCCCAACACCTTTGTTCTGCTGAACAAAATTCTCACATCACCGTGCGTGCCTTGACCACAAACCAGGGCTGGTTTATTTTAAAAGAGCTGCCTCGTTGTTCTCAAAGGAGGACGGTTGCTCTGTGAGTACGTGAGAGGCAGCTCCCCGAGGCAATCTGTTCTGTCATCTACGGTGGCGAAACATGTTTTTATCTCGGTGCAGAGGTGCTGAGAAGCAGGGATGGGGGTGACATCGGTGTGGAAGAGGAAGCTGAGAACTGCTAGCAGGCCTGGGAAATGTCCGTGTTCTGCTCAGCAAGAGCAAATAGAAAAACACACCCTGAAGGGCTTCGGTAACACTCAGCAAGCCAAGCAGACAGGCAAACCAAAACCCACAGCCAGACAAAGCCTGCTAGCCCAACCTGAAAGGAGAAACTGCAACAGCCACAAGCAAAGCCCACCGCCAGCTCACAGCCAGAGCCCACGGCACACTGCGGGTCACTGCATTGCTGCCCAGGGGTCGGAGGGCTGCTGTGCTGCTTGGAGTGATGGGGCTCTGTGCAGTGCCCCGTGACCACGAGGCATCTTCCACTGAGTTCAGGGAGGAGGAGAATCAAGAAAGCATGCTCTCAGCCTGGAGAACAGGCTTCAGAGCACTTCTTCTCTTGTACTAATTCTTGGGACGTTCTACGCATGGAGCTCCCATGGAAGGTGTCAGATGAAAAGGCATTACCTCAGTCTCAAAGGTTTTCTGCCATAAATCCCAAATATCCTCAGAGGTCTTCGTTTTAAAGCAACCAAACCTGAACTTGATAACGCAGGTAGAAGCGTGAGAGATACTTGGTTCCTCAGGGGGTGTAGAGGTGTTGAGATCTGGCTGCTCAGCTGCAGTGTGCGTGGGAAGTCATCTGCAAGAGCTGTTTGTCATTAACACTGTCAATGTTGGCACACGCAGTTCAGAGGCACTTCTGTGCAAGAATTAAGCAGTGCATCAGCCCTAGGAACTGCGTGGAGCGTTTGCACTGTGTTCTGGCAGCTAGAGCTCTGCTCTCAGCCCCAGGGAGGCCTCGAGGCAGTGGGTCAGGCACAGTGCACTTTCCCTCTGCACATGCCACTATAATACAGAGAGGAAAATAAATTTAGAGTGACTCAAAGGAAACAAACATTTCCTTCTCCCTGCTCATTAGTCCTATATGTAATCCTTTATGCGTAACAGCAGAGACTAGACTCCAATCCTTTAGGGTAGACAATAATAGCCCAGCTTCAGCAGTGCTGTTTAGGGAATCAGTAGTCGGATAAAATCCAATTTATGGGTAGAAAATAATAAATAAAATAGAAAGTGAGAAAAAAGATAGAAAACGGTGATCAAGGATGAAAAAATAGATGCAGCTGAGTCGTGTCATCCCAGAAATTGAAGGGTGTACTCTGCTTCAAACATGGCAAAACTGTGGAAAGCTGAGATGTAATTAAGAAATTGTGTTGCATTTCCTCTTCAATTGTCACAGAAAGACTGTGTCTGGTGAGTGAAAGACAAAATCAAGCAAGAAAAGGGGGGGGAAGGGGATTAGGAGTCAGCCTAAATACGGGGATACTGGAGAAACCATCAGAAGGAGAAGTTGTGTCTGAAACGAATCTACAGGGCCAACGCACTGCCATTGCCAAGGAAATCTTGACTCCTCCGTCCAGACAAGACTGCCCATAACCACACAGGCTTACTCATTGCTTCCAGCACACAGACAGAGCTGACGGTCTCTGAGAGATGTGAGAGAAGGACAGCACACTCCAGGCTGGGAAGTGGCCCCAGCCCCGACACACATCCCCTTGGCTCCTGCCCTGCTGCCTCCCACCAATTTCAGAAGCCCAGATCCACCTTGCACCAGCCAGCATCTCCCCCAAGCAGAGCTGGAGCATGACTCCTGCTGTCGATGGCTTTGTGGTGGTTGCTGATGCCGTCAGACTTGTTTTTGTTCTCTGAAGGGGTTTACATCCTGATAGTTAGGCACGTGCCTAGATGCATGTTCATGTTTGTAAGGCAATTTGTCTTACACATCTCCTGAGCGACCTCTAACTGCACAAGTCCAGCAGAATGGTGGCAGCTCTGCACGATGGCTGGGGATGCAGACCTCCCTTGGGACATAACCCATGTCTAACAGTCCCACAAAGCAGATATGCAAAATGTTTCCACCACAGTCTGACTGCTCCCTGTTCATGTATCTGTATCCCCCCTGCACTCTCATCAACTCCTTTCCTGCCTGGGCTTTGGGTAGAGCTTTCCAGCCTGGATTCCTCTTGGCCCTGTGGGGGTCTTGGCTCCTCTTGGCTCCTTGGGCCTCAGCCTGTTGGCTGCTACATGCCTGAACATGGCTCTGAAGGACAACCAAGGAAGTTACAAAGGACTTCATCCTCTGTCAGCTGCAGGCGGCTTTGGTTTAGGGCAGAATGTAGGAGCAGATCTTGCAGGGGATCTGCATTACTGCCATGCCTCTGCCATTACTTCACTGCATCAGTGTAGTTGACTTGCTTTGGCTTTCAACGTCGCATGGTTTCATTTGTGTACCGACCCCATCTGTGGACGTTAGCAGTCTGACCTCAGTCTTGCCAAGTGATTCCTGTTTTTCGATTTATTCAAGTTCTCTGCTCAAACCTTTGCTGCTGTCTGCCCAGCTGAAGTGAAAGGGGAAGCACAGCCTGGTGTGATGAAGGACAAAAGCTGAGGGGCTCCTGGCTGAGGGTATTTTCCAGCCTAGGGAATCCCCCGTGGAATTAATACATTGGTTTTGTGTTCCAGTTCACACAAAGGTGCTTGCTTTTCACTTTGCAGGCAGCATTTAGGACACTGGCACACCAGTGGCTGTTGAAGCATCGTTGTTTTCCTTCCAGCCTTCTCAATGCCCACTCCTCTGCCTTTCTGTGCATGCCAGAAGCATGCTGTGTGCTCTGGTGCTTGTAGACAGCATCACATAACAGGTGAGAACTCCTCTGGCCTGTTCTTCTGAGAGGAAGTAATGCAAACATGCAACTCAGAGCCATGGATCTTCACACACTGCTTTTATGAACTTTCCACAGCAGAGCCAGGCTCTTCACAGCTACCAAACCTGCTGCCTCAGCAGGAGCAGGAGCTGTGGGCAGGAGGATGCCCCAGTGGTCCAATAAAGGTTGAAAACCTCATTTTCTGAAAGCCAGCTGCAATACTCATGTCGGTTCTCAAAGGCAACAACCTGAGGGCTGTTGCTGTTGTTGAAAGCTGTGCACCAGGTTCACATCATTAACGCTCTTCTTCTAATTGTCTTCCCAATACTAGATGGTAAGTCACCAGCACGTACAAGTTGCCACAGCTGGCAGGTGGCTGCTTGAGAGCTGATTTGGTTCCTTTGATATGGTGATCTGATACTGCGAGGTGGGAAAAATCTCCATGCAGAAGAGCATGAAGAGCTGAACCCTCACACAGTGCAGTCCAAATCCTCTCAGTGACACTGAGCCCTCCAGGAACACTGCTGGCAGCAAGCACACTGCTCCCAAAGCCAAGCTGGGATGCATTCAGGACATGGGCAGGTAAGGGAACACGTGCAGGAGTGCTGGAGCTGCTACTGAGCACGGGTTGCTTACAGCTGCACAGATACCCTTAGGAGCAGAACTTTCACCGTAGTGGGCAGAGCAATTAAAACCATCATGCTGTGATAAATAAGCAAGCATTCTCTCCAGGCCTCTCTCTCCTTTTCTTTCATCCACTCCAAAAAGCCAATGTACCACCTTGGGGGATTCTGAACTCTGAAGGACAGCAATGAGCTTTCAGCCCACACGATGGATAGACCTATTTTCAGTGGCATGGAAAATGCCCCTCAGAGGCTGTGGGGTGCTCCAGTGTAAGACACATCTCCTGCTTCTGAGTTTCTGCTGAAAGAACAGAACTTCAGAAATAAACAGCAAAAATGAGAAAACATCCACTCCGGTGGATAACTGCGTGTGGCTGAATTGGCAGCAGCCTTTTCCTGGGAGGAAACCTCAGTGGCATTCAGTTCTGGGGATCAAAGGGCTCAGCTGGGCTGAATAAAGACTGGGCTGAATAAGGGCTGGGCTGAATAAGGGCTGGGCTGAATAAGGGCTGGGCTGAATAAGGGCTGGGCTGAGCTGCCAAGGGTTCACGGCTCCGAAACTCTCCAAGATTTCCCTTCTGTATTTTGAGATCAGAAAGGAGCATTTGTATGACTGTACAAACACATCATATGAACTTATATGAAATTATTGACCATGGGATTTAACAGTGCTCTGCAGTTTGGGCTCTGTAGCAGCAAAAGAGCCAATAGTGAGCAGTGGTATTTCAGCTGCTACAAAAATTTTAACAGGTACCCCGAAATCCCAGGACATCCTCTTGTTGCCTCTCCCCTATGGCTGCCTTAATTTTAGTCCTTCAAGGGAGAAACGATTCCCATTGGGGGAGGGGAGAGGGCTGGAAGCAGCAGATTTTGAAATGTTTGTCAGCGTTCCTCTTTCTGTTATCTGATCGAGGGTGTTTTGGATTAAAGAACACATTCATGCTCTTCAGTGTCCACATCTGCTTTTCGCTTCCTGATTGCACTCCTATAAATAATTATAACATATGAGGATGATGTATGCGTGAATAATGTGACATATGTATATTGCCTGCTACATGTTGCATGTGTCGTACATGATATCACAGACTCACAGAACTGTAGGGGTTGGAAGGGATATGTAGATATTAAAAGCCTTATATATAATTTATATATGAGGCATAGAATAACTATAATTATATAATATCATTACAATAGTAATAATAATTAAACCCCACAGCTTCCCAACCCCAGGTAGTGCTGGTGGCTGTGCAAAGCCTCACTGCTGAGGCAGAGGACAGCAAGGTGAGCAGTGCTGCACAGCTCTCCTTTCCTACAGGTCATCCCGTTTCTGGTGAGCCAAACTGGGAGAGGGAGTGATTTCCAGCACAGTATGCAAACTGAAGTTTTACCTACAAAATTAGGGCAAACCTGTGGGGAAAGTACCTCTGTAACCAGCATAACTGTCTACAAAATCCCTAGAGTAAATTTGGCTTTATCAGCAAAAAACCTGCTTCCTCGCTCCCTGCCTGCATGTTAACCTACATAGGAGGCTGATACACAATGCAGGCAAGCGAGATCTCTATCCTCCATGTTCACATCACTGCCCTGTCCTAAAGCTGAGCATCGTTAGGAGCAGTGGTGCAGAACTGGAGCAGTCACCCAAAAGGGTTTTGGCCATATTATTTTAGCCAACACTGACAAAAGCACAGACAACCAACATCCCTCTGTTTCGGACAGGTGAGTGCCATCCCCACCTTGCAGCTGGGTCAGCTCCAGCGTGAGGAGCTTCAGCAGAGCAGTTCTGAGGTGCCCGTGGCTGGTGCTGTCAGAGCTGCAGCACTGCTGTGCTCTTTGTACATCCACTGCACTGAACTCAGAACCATTCCTGTGCAAACTGCTGAACTGATCTATGCAGCAGTGGTAGCAGTGCCTGTGCTGCAAGTAGAGCTGCTCACACACACGCAGTGCACTTTTCCTTTTGGTTTTTACCAGTTTTTCCTTTTGTTAGAGCTCATTTTTAGAGCTGGACAACGTGTTTCATGTACTGACACGTACATGTGCAGCTCTGGTTAACTCCATCTCTCCTTTGCCCAAAGAGCGTGGGAGCCAGTTTGCCAGGTCTATGAACTGAGCAAAGCTGAAAGGGCTGCAGATGGAGACTCGTGCAGACATCCCACCCACTGGAAGGACACGGTTTGTTTCCCAAACGTTGCTCAGATCCATCACTGAGCTCCTTTCCCCAGCCAGGCTGGCTGAGCTGCAGCGCTGAGCGGTGTCACTGGTGACTGCTGAATTCCAGCTGCTGTGAACAACTTGCTAAACAGATAAACAGGATGTTCTGATAAATGCTGCAGTATTGGCCGAAAGCTCAATATTGCTTTTTCATCAAGCCCCTGTAAATGGTTTTAAAATAAACATCTGACAATCTCCCAACTTCCAGCAAACTCCTTTGACAATTCGTGGAAGCAGGGCAGCCCATAACACACAGCAGGGCGCTTTAAGGCATGCTCATTGCGGGCCACAATCGCCTGAATTAGAGCCATTCGTTTTCCATCCTTCGATGCCCACTGTCCCCAGTCAGAACGTTGGCACAGCAGTGTTCCCCCACACACTCTTAAAACTCAATAGAGTGAAGAGCCAGAGGGCTGAGCTGCATTTAGCCCTCAGAATAAAACCGAGGTGAGATTTCACCCCATGGCTGGAAATGTTTTAAGTAGTGCCACCACTTGACATTGCTGGCAGCAGCTCCAGCGCATCTGGTCCAAGCAGTCTGCTTATTAAAGCAAGAGAAATGTCAAGCAAGGCTCAAGTGAGCTCTATAAAAAGCCATGGGGAAGTTGGGCTCCACTGGGAACAGGAGTGGGTGAGAAGGAGCAGCCACAGGCCAATGTCTGAGCCGTTTGGATGGGAGGCAAGGGCAGAGCTGATCACTGGAGTGTTGGGATCATGTCCTGGTCAGCTCTGTGCTGTGCTTGGAGGGCAGGCAGGGAGGCAGGGCTGCTCTGCTTGGGACATTCTGCAGCATCACGAGCATGCCAAACCACCCTGGAGACAAAACCCCAAAGACAGAGGCACACGGACCCCATTTGGGGATAACACCCATCCCAGACTCAGCAAGGCAGGGCTGGGAACCCAGCAGTTGGGTCCCCCAGCACAGAGCCACTCTCTGCAGGGATGCATCGAGGCAGCACCTTTCTGCACGCTGTGATGTCACGCAGGTTGCCACGCTGGTGTAAACAAGGCTGCTGCGGTGCTGAGAGTCACAGCACTTCCTCCTGCCTGCAGCTCTGCGTCGGCTGGGTCGCTGCCTGACGAGGTAAGGCTGCTTTTACGCTCTCTCTTCATGATCTAGAACAAGCACTAATGAGCTTCTAGGGTCTCTTGTGAAGGTGGTGCCCCCCTTGACTTTTTCCCTGAGCTCAGATCTTGCAGGGATAGGGTCTGGGGAGCTCTCAGAGCGGCACAGCAGCACTCTAAGTGCTCAAATCCTCTGCATGAGCACACGCAGGAGACCCAGCAGCAGCTGCACGAAATCGCTGCCACCAGAGCAGGCAAAGGTGCAGAGCATGGGCAGCTCCCAGTGCTCCCACTGCTCCCCAGGACCACTGCTAGGCCCAGATTCCTTCCTTTGAATGATTCCTCCGAGAATATCTTTTACTTTAAAACGGTTTTTGACAGTAAGGGGAACTGTCGTAGATCTGTTTGGGTGTTTAGATTTCCTTCTTTTTTTTTTTTCCAGCAGCTATTTACATTGCCACTAAAGGAATAATAATTTCATGCAGCCCCTGTGGCATCCATGCTGCCCTTTGCCCAAATCACAACAGCAGGACGTTGCTGTTGAAGGCAGGGGACACAGCCTGACAGACAAGAGGGCTGCTTGGATGTGGCTTTGTCCTCAGGAGTGCTTCTCACAGCTGAAATTAGGAGTTTCAGTTTTTAGTTTGGACTGCAGCCGCTGGCTTAAGCTTAGTTGACTTCATTCACTGGTGCTTTTAAGCCACGTTCTGTAAGAAGAGCAATGGGATAGCATTCACCTGTGCTTGGGAGGAGCTCGGCAGCACAGCCCAGGGGCAGTTTGGCACTGACAGATCAGATCCACATCGGGTGGACCCTAAATCTGAAATTTCTTAAAGCAAATCAAAAGGGAAAAGCAAATCAAAGCACCAAGGGTGAGTCAGTGTCAAACTGGGCTTGCCACAGACCTGTATCAGAGAGGACAGCAGCACTGGGGCAGTGGGTGGTGCAGAGGAACAGGGTGCAGGGCTCCTGCTCCCAGCTCAGCCCTGCTGGTGGGACCCACTGCTGTCCCATACCTTCAGCACTGGGAATGGCACTGCACCTCTGCACCGTGGGACTGAGCACTGCCCTGAGCCGGGAGTGGGACTTAGAGCAGAGTGCAAAACCGAAATCATCACGGCCCATCCAGCAGCACAGATCCACTCCTCTTTTCTTTGCGGAAGAAGAAAAGCAGAAAAAAAAAAAAAGAAAGAAAGAAAAAGTACCTCTAACTGTAGAACTTTCCACTTCTGAGTGCAGAGGTTTCAGACAGAAGCGTGAGTGCAGAAGTGTGAGGTGCTCAAAGCCCTGAAACGAGGACAGAGGCATTTGTGCTGTGATCAGAGCAGCGTGCAGCGGGCGGGCAGCCAGCAGGGCACTGTGCTGCACTGAGATGAACAGCTTTTTCCTGAAAGTGCCATGCTGTGTTTCCAGACTGTCCAGCTACGAGTCATTATGGGCATGCTTCATTCTTTCCTTGCTGCGACAGCCTCAGAAATACAGGCTCTGAGTGAAGCGTACGAAGCAGTACTTAGATAATCCTGCATAGATTTACTACTGACTTTTTATTTTGTTTCAGTTTGAAACTGAATACTCTGAGCAAAACGTAGCAGTAGGAGCTGTCTCCCCGCAATGTGGTGTAAAGGACCAAGAAAAAAAAACACTTTCTGACGTGACATGTCGAGATGAATGTGATAAAATCAGCTCGAGGACTTCAGCCTTTGCAGTGACACACTGTGCAGCAAATGCCTCCGCTGCCTGAAGAGCTTTGCAGATAGGAAGTGTGATTGCAAACAGCCAGGGCTGTCTGTGTGTGTCTGAGTTTGTTCTCAGGGAGGAAGATGAGTGGGACAGAGAGGGAGTTACCCCCAGGTTGAGCAAATGGGAGGAAGGGGGCAATGCAGCTGTTTTTTCCTGGAAATGCCACGTTGAGTTTCCAAACTGTCCTCCTACAACTAATAGTGTGCGTGCTTCTTTCTTTCCTTGTTGCAACAGCCTCAGAAATACAGACTGTGCAGACCAGATCCCACAGGAATTGCCATAGAAAGTCCATTCTCACTTGATGTGCTTCCTGTCAAAGCCTAAGGACAGGTTTCTACATCAAGGAAAAGAGGGCTGCACTTGAGTTAGGGAGCAGGAAAGTTCCTTTTCGTTTCCTAAGACTTGAAATTACCTCCTGTACAATTTAGTTCAAGGGATAGATTAATGTCATTAGGTCTCCATGACTTCGTCATGAAATCACCACGCTCAGCAGGCACTGAGTGCCAATGAGCAACAATCACGTGCACACTGATGGTGGAAATGCAGTAGCACCCAGCTGGGTCATCCCACTCAGTCCACGCTCTTGGACATGCCCAGCCCTGAGGCCAGTGGAAGCAGAGCAGAGGCTGCCCCGGGCCCCATGGCCCCACTGCTGCCCAGTGCACCCCCTGCCCACCAGTCACAACCTTACACTTGCTCAGCTGTCGGGGCTGGGACATCTCCTGCCCTTCCACTGAGTGTGTTCTGCAGTCTGTGGGCTCTGGGGGCTGAAGCTCCCAACCTCCACCGCCTCCATGTAAATACCAGAACATTTTTTCCCTAATATCAGCAGCACAGGAGTTCCTCTTTTTGGGATCACCCTGGAAGTCACACACACAAAGACATGAGAATATGACCACACCACCACCTCTGCCCCACTTCTGGGTTAGCCCAGGCCCTTCCATCTCTCCCTGTGGGCTTAGAAAGCTGTATTCATCTGGGCAAAGAGAAGTTTTGATTAACTCTGACACCTTGTGGACAATTAGCAGATGAGGACGAAGCCCAGGGGGATCTCTCCATGCTGTGGGCTCCACTGTGGGCTCAGGCTGCTGCAGCCCACTGGTGCCCGTCCGATGCCTGGGCACAGCTTGTTGCCATCAGAGCATGAAGACTGAGATGTGTGACCAAGCGTGTGCATCATCCTCATGTTACAGCAGATATACATCTCAGACATGTACTTTTACCCTAAATATCTCTATTTGGTGACCACTTTGAGTCAGCAGCCTGAGCCTGATGACTCCGAAAGCTGCCGTTGCAGCTTGGTCCTGAGCTGTCACACGAAATGTAAATAAGCCTAACTGTATCTTGGAACCCCGACATGCAAACCCACTGCTGTGACTCATCTGACCTCAGCCCCACTGAAGATCACAGGTCTGTTGGCCAGCATTTGAATAGCAGCATGTTCTCAAAACGGAACGTTTTGCAAATGCACCCAGTGCTCTGTGGGGTCGGTGGCCATCTGGCATTGTGTTTGGTGAGAGCACAGAGCAGTCAGCCTGACCTTGGCATGCAGGCAGATAATGACTCTGACCATAGTGCTTAATGGCATCTTGGCAAAGTGGGAGCTCACCTGAAGGGTGATGAGGGAGCAGCACATGTCCAGCTGGGGCTGCAGGTGGACCTGGCCTGGGACACCTCAGTGTTATGGTGCTGTCCTGGTGAAGGAGGGGTTGGGCAGCACCCCAGTGACAGCATTCCTTTGGTGTTTGGTGCAGCAGAAGGATGTATCCCAGTTGCTAAACCAGTCCCTGCGTGTGGTGGGAGGTCATCTGCATTTTGAAAACCATGAGAAAATGAAACAGAAGTTAAAAAGAGAAGCAAATCTATCAGCAGCTCCTGATAATAAAGCCTGTAGGTGCAGACAGTGGTGACCCAGAATGAGCCACCTGCAGCCACGATCAATGAGCTGAAGAAAACCAATGCTATTTGTGCTCTTTGTCATTTCAGAGCTCTAATCTCTTTTTGTGTACAACACCAAGAAAAGAATTCTTAGTAACAGGGGATGAGTTACTAATATCTACCTACAGAGGCACTTCTTTTTCTGGCAAATACCTCATGTGAGTTTTGCTGTCAGGAAATGAGTCAGAAGCAATGGAGCAGTGTCTGCAGTGCCACATAATATGGGATGCCAGCATTCAATGTTAACCACAGTATTAGACACAGAAGGGAATCGCTATGCTAAGACTTAGGACCCTGTGGGGAAAAACATAATGAAACCAAAGTTCTGTAACCTAACTGCAGGTACGATCCAGTTGTTGGCATCCACATTTTGGTCACTGGGCTGTGTGGTTCTCACTTGCAGAAGTCAGGCTATGGCACACCTTCCCCCCATGTATTCCTCGCTAGCTGGAGACCATGTCATAGATGGCTTTGAGCTGCTGGAAGGACAGAAAGCTTCGCCTGCTCCTTCATGAGCAGCGTGGCACAGTTTCTCCCATGCTTATTGGAGCTGGAGAGCGTGGCAAGGGGACTGACACTGTGGTAGTGGTCCAATCTCCTCTGTGGGAGTAACAGGAGGGGGCAGTTTTGAAGAACATAACAACATGTTCTACACAATTCTAAGCCTTGACATCGTCAGATAGGAAATGTGAATACTGACAACTCCTGCAGTGCCTTTGCCTTTACGACCCTTCCTGTTGCTCCCCCCAGGAATGACCCGCACTCCCCCACCTGTGCCAAATGTTCCCAGCAACCCCATCATGATGCAGAGCAACTGGACCTGCTCCGACCCCAACGTAACGTACAAATCCACGCTGTACGCCGCCACCTACACCATCATCTTCATCCCCGGCCTGCTGGCCAACAGCGCTGCCCTCTGGGTGCTGTGCCGCTTCATCAGCAAGAAGAACAAGGCCGTCATCTTCATGATCAACCTGGCCGTGGCCGACCTGGCCCACGTCCTCTCGCTGCCGCTGCGGATTTACTATTACATCAACCGCACGTGGCCTTTCGGGAGATTCCTCTGCTTGCTGTGCTTCTACCTGAAGTACCTCAACATGTACGCCAGCATCTGCTTCCTCACCTGCATCAGCATCCAGCGGTACTTCTTCCTGTACCAGCCCTTCAGGGCCAAGGACTGGAAGCGCCGCTACGACATCGCCATCAGCGCGGCCGTGTGGCTCTTCGTGGGCGCCGCGTGCTCCCCGTTCCCCATCATGCGCAGCTTCCGCCTGCAGGACAGCTCCAAAACCTGCTTTGCAGACCTGGAGGTGAGGCAGATCGAGAGCAAGGTGGCCACCGTGGCAATGACGGCCACAGCGGAGCTCTTTGGCTTCATCGGGCCCCTCATCGTGATCGTGTTCTGTACCTGGAAAACAAAGGTCTCCCTTCGGGACTTCCAGATACCGCTGCAGAACAACAGCGAGAGGAGGAAAGCTTCGAGGATGGTGTCCACCTGTGCCATCGTGTTCTTCGTGTGTTTTGCGCCGTATCACATCAATTTCTTTTTCTACATGATGGTGAAAGAAAACGTTATTACAGATTGCTTCCTGCGCAGGATCACGCTGCACACTCAGCCCTTCTGCTTAACTCTTGCAAGTCTGGACTGCTGCTTGGATCCGATCCTCTATTTCTTTATGACTTCAGAGTTTCAGGACCAGATCTCCAGACACAGCAGCATGGCCATCAGGAGTCGGCTCATGAGCAAAGAGAGTGCGTCGTCAATTAAGGAATGAAATAAAGCCAGATTAAAAGAACTAAGATATTTCATCCTAATCCAGGATCTTTCAACTGCTAACTCCATTGCAGAAGACCCCTCATTTGTTCAGGGGACTTTTCTAGCAGTAGAAACACACAAGATGAAACTTTAAGATCAACGTGTTGGAGTGACCCAGCAGGCATTGACTGCACCTAACGTGGTGATGCCCACTCCTGACCCAGCTAGACTGGAAAATCCCAAAGCGTTTGATGGGAACAGTGGAAACACCCTAGGAGCTTTTCTTCCCATTTCTCCAACTCCAGGGGCTCTTTGTTCAGGCCAGATGTGATTATTCATCCATACACTGGCATATGCTGAAGTGCTTTCTCTGCACACTGCACCTACAAGAGCATGGAAGTGGCCAGTAATAGCAAGCAGCAGTCCTGCTGTCCGTGCTCAGGGACACAGATGTGTGAGCTTGCACCAGCACGGAGCCCCAGCTCGCTGCTGCCTGCCCCAGCCCGCAGAGCATTGCTCTGTTCACTGTTGCTTTGTTCCTTCCTGCTCTTTTCATCATCTTCTCACCCAGCTCCAAGCATGCTCCTTACCTCTGGATGCATCCTGTGCCTCACCCCTGCAGCCAGTGCTGTGAGGGTTGCCCACATTCTGCACAGTGGGATCATTCCTTCCTCCATGTCCCCCTCACACCCCAAGGGCCAGCACTGCTGGCAATGGGGACCCAGCATCAGTGCTGCTGGGTTAGGTGACCCCAGTGGCACCATCATCCCCATATGAGCGCAGCCCCTTCAGCCCAGCACTGGGACCACACTGTGAGGTCCTTCTTGAGGGGTTCAGGGACTCATCCACTGGAGAGGAAAGGTGCCCTTGCCTCAGTCACTGATATGTGACAACTCCTAGGCCAAATCCTTCCAATGTGGTCTCCCTGTGATAACTGAGGACTGTCTTGCTGGACAGAAGCACTGATTTATTCCCTCTGAAACATGTGTCTTTCCAAAGCATTCAGTGGCACCGTCATACATGGTGCTACAAAACAGATAAACCACCAGAGACACTTGCTGGGTGTGTTTTAGCTACACAATTCCACTTCATTCCTTTTTCCCTTACCCAACATTTTTCTGCATATTACAGTTTTTCACATGGCTGTTTTACAATAAACCAGGGGCCATCCAACAGCCAGGTTTGTGAAGCCATTACACTGGAGCTCTTCCAAAAGGCAGTGACCAGCTGCTGATTAAACCCAATAAGCTGCCGTAGTTCCCCTCTCATTGGTGAGAGGATGATTATGGATGACAGTATTATGAATTTCATCTTACAAGCAGATAAGTGAGAATGCCAAGAGATGCTGATCCAAGGAGAGTTTACATGGTGTTACTGCAGCTTCTGTAGCTTTGTAGTGAGAAGTGGAGCTGTTTGCTGTGTTCATTTCTCAGGTGGAAACAAACTGAAGGCACTGTTACAGCAAGTGTGTCGCTCATCCTATGTCGTTCCCTCCAAAAACTGATGCTTCAGAAATAAATGTGTTTTTGCAAGTGTAAGCAGTGTCTCCTCGTGGTCCCTTTCACCTTGCAGGACAGAATGTGATCGGCTCCTCCTTCACGTGGGGTCGTTATGAAGTGCACTGATTGCTGCCTAGTTTTGTTGTTCTTTAAGGATCCTCTCCAGCCTACAGAAAGGTGTGGGGTGCACCTCCAGAAGGGATAATGTTCCCATTCCCATGAGGGTATTCCCAGTGCCTCATCTTCTCCTGTCCCCCCATCTCCCTACCTTTCTCACCTCTGAGCTCCCTCAGACCCCACTTACCCAACTGATCCGTTGCACATCAGAGACCACCAGCCTGTCCTCTGCAAACCCATCCAAGAAATCCCAAGGTTTTATTCCAAGCCAAACACTCAGCAGCAGAACAGGCCCCCATGTGCCCGTGTCTTGCAGGGCAAACAAACAGTCCCTCATGCTGACTGATGGCAGAGCTGAGAGATTCCTCTCCTCCTTGGGGAAAGGTCCTCCTCTGTTGGACAGGAACAGGAGTGGGGTTACAACCCATGGGGTTTCTTGCCTTCCTGCATGTCCCCAGTGCTGAGCTGCAGGATTCTGTACTTCAGTTTCTTTCCCATTATGAGGTGACGTCTCTCTGCAGAGAAAAGCAGCGATTCCCTGTAGATGCAGGAGAACCAGGAGCCGAGGATTATTTTCTGTAAAATAAATGCAGTCTTCCCCAAACTGCTCTCATAGAGACCCGTGTGCCACGAGGACCAGCCCAGCCCCACTTGTCAGCCCCATCCCTGGGCGAAGGAGAGCAGCTCCCCTGGGCCGTTTGTCAGACATCCTTCAGGTGCATCCTGTCAGACACTTCCCAGTGCCGAGCGCTCGGTGCGGGTGATGTGCCCTTGGCCTCCTGCCCACAGGATACCAGTCTGAAAGCAAAGCCAGCCTTCCGCTGGAGGCTCAGATGAAGCCTCACGTGGATATTGAGGAGTTCCTTCGTGTCTTCTGCTTTTAAAAATACAAACGTGCTGAGTGCAAAATGCTGGAGTGCTGAGCAGAGGGGAAGGGCTCAGCAGGGGTGTAGGGGGGAGCCCAGTGACCAGCGAGGCCCTGCAGACAGCTCCAGAAATGGGGCTGAAGTGGATGGGTGCAGGCTGGACGCGTGCCCTGGCCTCGGGAGGAGGACATCCTCTCAGGATATCCTGGTAAAACATCACTTTGCTTCGGGATCAACCTTTAACCTCCGCAGAGAGATGCTCTGGCATGAGTCCAACGTCCCCTTGTACAAATCTGAGCTCTCTGCATATAAATGCACACTGTTATTTCTCCATCAGCTGCTGAAAATGATCCATGAGGAGAAAAGATGAATGATGAGCAGCTCTTGCACCTTCCAATGCACTCTGCAGCGTTGGCTCCGGCCCCTTGGCTGGGGTCTTGAGCTGAAGTTGGTGTTACCTCTCCCTATCCTATCCTATCCTATCCTATCCTGTCCTGTCCTGTCCTGTCCTGTCCTGTCCTGTCCTGTCCTGTCCTATCCTATCCTATCCTATCCTATCCTATCCTATCCTATCCTATCCTATCCTATCCTATCATCCTATCCTATCCTATCCTATCCTATCCTATCCTATCCTATCCTATCCTATCCTATCCTATCCTATCCTATCCTATCCTATCCTATCCTATCCTATCCTATCCTATCCTATCATCCTATCCTATCCTATCCTATCCTATCCTATCCTATCCTATCCTATCCTATCCTATCCTATCCTATCCTATCCTATCCTATCCCACAGTTATGTTCTTGATCATTTTGCTGGGCCATAGGAATGTTGGAAGAAAATAAATACGGAATGGGGTGGGGTGGGGTGGGGTAGGATAGGGTAGGATGGGGTGGGATGGGATGGGATGGGATGGGATGGGATGGGATGGGATGGGATGGGATGGGATGAGGCAGGGTAGGATAGGATAAGATAGGATTAGGATAGGATTAGGATAGGATAGGATTAGAATAGGATTAGGATAGGATAGGATTAGGATAGGATAAGATGGATAGGATGGGTTGGGTTGGGATGGGATGGGATATTTGAAAATGACCTACAAAGATCATCAAAGTACACTTATTTTCTACTGCACATTAAGTACAAAATGAAAGGGGAATGTGGCAGCATCCCACCTCAGCTTCCCCAGCCCTGGGGTCAGAAGGTGCAGCGCTGTGAATGAGGCTGCCTGGAAGTCACACGATGTGTAGGTGTGCCAGTGCTCAGCAGCTGAGAAAGGAGAACATTGTCAGCAGTAGGGGAAGTAAAAATTACAGATGTCTATAAGGCATATTGTCTAACTGAAAAGAAATAGGGAAGGATGGGCATTCTGTTTTTGTAAAAAAATGTACAGTTTGTGGAAAATTTTTATCTTAAGCCATCACACTGCATCATAAATAAACACCAAAGCCCTATAGGCCCCAGCCTGTAGGCTTCACCATCGGAGGCAAACAGAAATCCCAAGGAGATGCAAAGAAATCAGTGCCTCCCAGCAAATTTCAGCTGACCCAACGCTAGGTTTTCCTTTCTGTAGGTAACACTTTTCCATGGCAGAGAAAAGGAGAAGCAGAGTGGCCAAAGCTCGCACTCCCACCACACAACATCGGAGCAAACAGAAAGAAAAGCTCCGTCCCGCGGCACCGAGCGCAGTGACATCACCGCCCCTCCAGCTGTTCTCACGTCACTCACCGTACACATTTTGTGTGCTGGAGGGAAGCGAAATCCAGGATTTCCTGTCCTGCAGCCGCTGTGCCGGGCTGCAGATGCCGGCAGGATTCCTTCCAGAGCTCCGAAAACATGTGGGAGTTTGGAGGAGAGCTGCTGGAGCCGGGAGCGCTGCGAGGAGCGGCCGCAAAGCAAAGCCGAGGGCTCGCTGCTCCTGCAGCCTAGCATGGATGGCAGCCCCACGCAGGATGGGAGCTGCAGGGAGGTAAGCCCCGTTGCTGCTATGTGGTTGGGTTTTTTTTTCCAGTAGATAAAAGCTGTGGCGGTTCCGAGCAACGCTACCGCGGTGGGTTTTGATTTTCTGTTTTATGTTTTTGTATTCAGGCAGTGACGGGGGCTGCGTAGTTCTGTGTTGCTGGCTGGGAGCGGGGAGCAGAGCACTGTGCACACGAGCAGGAGGCAGCCTGCAGCAAGCACTGCCTCCCAAAGCAAAAAACTTCAGCTTTGTTACAGGCAGGAGCTGCTGGAACCGAGCAACTCTGTTTACTCATTTCCCACCAGCACTTGGATTAAACAAACAAAACAACTGCTTGAAACACAGGGTTCAAAAAGCCTCCGCTACCTGAAATCAGCAGCTTGCTTCAAGCCAATTGTGTGGGGTTTTTTTTCTTCTTCTATTTCTTTTTCTTAATAATTTCTTTACTCAGCTGCTTCTCCTTCCAGCATCCCCACATTGAAAGGACCGCAGGGCAGCAGATCTGCCGTCCTGTCCCATATCACCCCATCCCTCCCAACCCCGTCCCTCCCGATCCCATCCCACTGCAGCCAGACTCCAGCACAGCTCCGTCTGTCCAACAAACCCGTGGAAAGGATGAGGACGACTTTGCCAGTGGATCTGGGAGCACTAAAAGCCATACCGCAGAAATGCAGAGCTGGGTGGGGCAGTGATTCAGAGCAGCCAGGAGATTTCCAATGTACGTGTCCAGAAAAAGACACTGCTCACACGCTCTGAAAAGCACCGCGGTGCTGGGATAGCAGCCTTAGTGCCCTAGCAAAGCACAGAGTTAGCTGGAGCTCAAAGCCCCACAACTCTGCCCCCTCTCCCCTCTGCATTTCCAGCTCTAAACCCACCAGGAGGTTCAGCATGGAGCCGGATAAATCTCAGCTTTGCCATGGATAAAAGCCCACCAGCTCCTGTCTGCATGCGGGGAGAGGGCATGATCTGTTACGCCAATAGCAAGAAGAAAAAGAAACATCAAAACGATGAAGGATTTGCAGGCAAAGCCCTGCCAAAGCACAGCAGCATCCCTGCTCCATAATGAATGAAAACCTGGTGCTGTCAGGAGCTGTGCTGGATGAGCCCTAGCAGGACCCAGTGCTGCTGGCTGCAGGGAGCTCCTCCTGCTCTCACCAGGTGTGCTGGCAAGAGCTGCCAAACCAAAACTGCACATCCAGGTGATGGCCCGGCCAAGAAATGCTCACTGCTGAGCTGCAAGCAAAGCCAACAATTAGAGGAAGCGGGCGGTGAGGCTCCCCCTGACCACAGCTCTCAGGATGTGGGCTGCAGGGACAGGAGAACCCCTCTGGCACATAGGATGCATACGTAGCATCCTATGAACCTCGATGGAGAACTTAAGTACAGTGTCCTATCCATCTATATAGACCCTCCTCTGCGTATTTCTATCATCCTTTATATCTGTATAGAGAGCAACCTGTGTACATATAGAGCATCCTCCGCACACAGAGGCATGCCAGCCCCCAGCATGACCCGTTAACACCCCCGTTCTGGGAGAGGAGAAACAGGCACAGGGAGGGAAAGAAACCCTGCTTGCTGAGAGACAGATGCATTTATCTTCCTGTGTGTCCTGCTGCTGGAGGACCGCTCCCGTTGCTATAACACGATGCCTGCACAGTGCACCACAGGCCCAAATTGAGTTAGCAGGATGAGCAGAGGGGCTGGCGTGCGTTTGGCCAGCTATTAGTTTATAACCCAGCCCTGAGTCTGGAGCCAGAGCTCTGATGGATCTGTCTGCACTTCCCTGGCCTGCCACTGCTCTGCTCTGCTGCACCATTCGTGGGTGCTGCCTATTGCTGGGCTGCCAGTTTGCAACGAACCTCTGCACAGATCCAGAAAGGCTCCCTCATAGCCCCTCTCCATTTGTAGCCTTGTGGAAACCACTTGTTGGTGTACCAGAGAGTTTGACAGAAAGCTCCATGCAGTAAAAGTGGTTCTGGAGAATGCCTGGAGAGACGAAGATGCACTTTGGCATTAGCAATGGCAATTACTGGGCTGGGAGACACAAAATCCAGCTGTAGTTTTGCACATAAAATCTTCTAGGAGCATCACTGAAGATGCCCAGAGTCAGAATGGTGTGTTTTTATTCAACCTGGGGAGACACGATGAGGTTTTTGGCACTACATGGGGATGTGGATTAGTGAGCATTGCGGTGAGGGTCCAAGGGTTGGACTAGATGATCATGGTGGTCTTCTCCAACCTGAATAATCCCATGATTGCACACACCACCTGTGTTTGCTCCTCGCAGGAGGCCTCCATCCACCTGAACCCACTGGTGAGCGCAGAGTCCGGGCTGCGATGGAGAGCAACGTGTCCTCGGGGAACTGCAGCCAGCCCCAGATGTCCTTCCAGAGCACTCTGTACGCCGCCACCTACACCATCATCTTCATCCCCGGCCTGCTGGCCAACAGCGCTGCCCTCTGGGTGCTGTGCCGCTTCATCAGCAAGAAGAGCAAAGCCGTCATCTTCATGATCAACCTGGCCGTGGCCGACCTGGCCCACGTCCTCTCGCTGCCGCTGCGGATGTATTACTACATCAACCACACGTGGCCCTTCGGGTCCTTCCTCTGCCAGATGTGCTTCTACCTGAAGTACCTCAACATGTACGCCAGCATCTGCTTCCTCACCTGCATCAGCATCCAGCGGTACCTCTTCCTGCTGCACCCCTTCAAGGCCAAGGCCTGGAAGCGCCGTTACGACGTGGGGCTCAGCGCGGCCGTGTGGCTCTTCGTGGGCGCAGCCTGCCTGCCCCTACCCATCGTCAGGAGCCCGGCCCTGACCAACAGCACCACCGCCTGCTTCTCCGACCTGGCCGTCAAGCAGCTGACGCCGGGTGCCTCCATCGCTCTGGTGACGGTGGCGGAGCTCTTCGGGTTCGTCATCCCCTTCGGCATCATCGCGTGGTGCACCTGGAAGATGCGGCAGTCGCTGCGGGAGGGGGGGACGCAGCTGCAGAGCGCCAGCGAGAAGCAGAAGGCGCTGCGCATGGTGCTGATGTGCGCCGCCGTCTTCTTCATCTGCTTCACCCCCTACCACATCAACTTCCCCATCTTCATGATGGTGATCGAGAACATCATCAAGGACTGCACCGTGCACGGCAGCGCGCTCCGCTTTCACCCCATCTCCCTCTGCCTGGCCAGCCTCAACTGCTGCCTGGACCCCGTGCTCTACTACTTCATGACCTCCGAGTTCCAGGACCAGCTGCTGCAGCATGGCTGTGCTGCCCTACGCGCTCGCCTCGCGCGCAGACGACGCAGCCTCGCCAGGAGTGACGCCGGCCACGACATCCGCACCAAGGGCAGAAACCTGCCGAGGTTTCAGTTTTGGACCCTCCCCAAGTTCTTCGGGAGGATAAACAGCATGGAAATCCCCCCGATGCAGCCCGACGAGCTCCTCCTGGAGTCCATCTCTTGAAAACGAGGCATTCCTCTCCACCTTGGCATTCCCGTTGCTTGAGTGAAGATTGTGTTACGTCTCCAAGTACGCATTAATAGATGTTGGTCTCCAAATACGTGTTGAATTACCCTCATGGATGGCAGGAGTGGGGACCAGACACGGGAGGACATTCTGACCAAGGAAGGCTTGATGTTGCTGTTGGGGACGGTTTGCCTTACAGCATTCCCCATCACATCTCACCTAAAATATCACAGCCACCACCAGTGTCAGTGTTTGTCCCACGCTGGACTGCGAGGAGCTTGTTGTTTCAGTGTTTTACCTATTTATCAGCTAGAGAAGCCCTTCTGCTGCAGCCTGGCTCTCCACACACTGGGATCAGGACACGCAGCGATCTGCACGCAAAGCAAACCTTTCCCCTGGGAAAACCAACAGTGTGGGCAAAACCCAGCCAGGCTGGGACCTCAGTGCTGCAGCGGAGGAGGAGGAGGAGGAGGAGCCCTGTGCTTCCCAGCACTTTGCTCGGGCATCTGCTCACTGATGCAGATGCTATGCGGTCTCTCAGTTCTGCTTCATGACCCAGAAATGGTCCCAGCCTTCACTGGGGACCGAGAAACGTTTACAAACCCAATCCGAGTGCATCCTATGGACCTCAAACTCGGGAGGGGATGGAGGTGGGGAGGTGGAAATAAAATGTTCTCAAGAAATCTTTGCACTCCACGGGTATTGTTTTAAAGGCTGCCTCTTGCAAATATCCTTGTGGTTGTAGGGACCCCCAAAGAGCCCCAGGCACTGCGCTCAGGCAGCATTTCCATCCCATGCTCTTCTCAGCAGCTGCATTCACTCCGTTTATCAGTTTGCCCCACACCAGCTCTGCTCCCCCAGCTCCAGCGGTGCCCACCCCGATCCCAGCACCATTTGTGCTGCAGCTTTGCTCTCTCAGACCGAAGCACTGGCGACTGCGGTGCCAAAAACCCTCGGAGAGCCACTTCACCGCATGTAGGCAGAGGGCTGTTGGGACGGGATCTCCGCGCTTGTTTGGAGGGAAAGGGCTTTTAGGGCTGAAAATCCGCGCACTTTGGGGTGGACTTTCACGTAGGCAAACGCGACCTCTCCGCTTCCTCCCCAGAGAAAACAGGAAAAAGAAAACAAAATCAAAACCAGCAGCGCCGTCACATGCGGACAGCGGCGGCCGTTCCGGGGCGGCCCCGTCGCCACCGCAGCCCACGGGGAAACCGGCCCTAAGAAACCGTCTGGGGCTCCGTGCACGGCCAGCTGTCTCTGCTGCTAAAGAAGCAGCTTTAATAATTTCCTGAGCAGAGAGATGACGGGAGGGGACAGCTCGTATTTTCAGTGAACGCTCCTCTCGTTGCCGTCACCGGTTCTGCTCCGGCAGAAAAGGATTTTTGCCGGGTTTTACCCAAACCCGAGGAGATTGCCTTCCTTCTGACGGCTTGCTTGACAGGAGCACGGGAAAAGCTGGAGGTTGGGGGAGCGAGGGGTGAGGGCTCAAACCCACAGCAGCGCATTCAGCTGCGGGTGAGCAGCAAAGCTGTGCTCCCGGCGTTTGGCACCGCGTCCTGAGATCCCACGCGCAAATCGCCGGGCTACCCACGGGCAGCGAGTTATTCCACCCTCGTGCCGTTAATTATACACCCAACTTTCTGCAGCCCTTAAACAAGGACTGCCCAGGGCGATGCCTCTCGAGCACAGCACTTCCGAGGGCGCTGCAGGAAGGGAAGGACGGCCGCTTTTCCTCCCTCTGTGGCCACGCACTTCCAGCCCATCCCCACGAGATCCTCAGCAGTGAAGTGGGGGCAGAATTCGCACCCCCTCCCCCAACCGGGAGCAAAGCTCAGCCCCGTGGTTTGGCAGCACACTGCCCGCCCCTCACACTGCACTTCGGATGCACAGACAGCAGATTTTGCTGCTTTCAACCAAACCGAGGCAGGGAGTGGTTTTCCAGGCAGGCGTGATTTCATCCGACCCACAGCCAAGTTTTGATGCACGGGCTCAGCCCCCGCCCTGCAAAGCTTGTGTACCACCGTGGCATCACTTGAGCAACGTGACGTGGCAGAGGGAGCAGAGCAGTGTGGTCAGCCACAAATCCCTGCTCACACCACGAGGTTAATAGCAAAGGGCTGCGGTGAAGTGCACTCACTGCTCACACTTTGCGTCCCTGGGACACCACACACTGTGAGGGTCACTGCTGCAAACCAATGCAGCCCAGTCCCACCGCACCCAGAGAGGCTTTCCCAGTAGGAACTGCCACACTGACCCACAGGGGATTTTTTTATCTGCATATATATATATATATATAATCATCATCATCATTATTTTACAGAATATTTCCCACAGATAGGCAGAGAGGGAGGAAATTCTTCCCTATGCAGAACTGTTTGGTTATGGGATGGTGAGAGCAGCGCCAGCTCCCCCTGCACACATCCCACCCTTCCTGGGCTCCTCCTTGCTAAGCCGGCACCGAGCAAACCTGCTCATTAGCAAACCAGCTCATTAGCACCATCCCGGGGTGGGAAGGCGTGCAGCCACCCTAAACTGCAAAGCCCAACGTTCAGCTTCTGAAATGGGACACGGCTCCGTGTGAGCGGGGCACTGCCAAAACAGGATATGCTGATGCTCCCAGAGATGGTTTTAAAGCAAACAGTTCATCTGTACAGTAAGTGCTGCCCAAACAAGGGCCATGCCTTCTTATAAACGGGCTGGCTTCTGCGGAAATGAAAGCATAAAGCGAAGCATCCATTGTGCAGCTGAGCAGGAAACAAACAAAAAATACATACTATTTTCGGAACCTGGGCGTTATCTAGATGATGAGGGTTTTTTTTTTTGGTGCTGCCCTATTCCTGGCACTTTGCTGACTTTCAAAGCAGTGCCCGAAGCCGCAGGATGGGGGAGCAGAGCACCCCGAGCTGTGCAGCACACCAGGCTGCTTCCCACGCTGCCCAACCTGCCCCATTTCGGGGGGTCATTCCTCAAACCCCGGGGCTGAGGAGCCTGGGGGACTGCCAGATTTTACATCCCCTGGTTTTGGGAAGGAAAGGATGACAGAAAAGGGTTTGGATGAGAGCACCCTGCAGGGAGCACAGGCCGCTGCCAGGAGGCGCAGCGCGCTCAGGGATGTTCCCCATCGCTAAAAGCAACCACGGAAACATTGCGGGACCGACACGACCAAGGGAGCACCTCCCCAGGGCCCCCGAGGCCACCAGTCCCACAGGAGCAGCATAACCCAACCCCAGAGCTTTGATTCCAAAAGCAGCAGTGGATCGATCCAACCCTCAGCCCAAGGGACAGCGCTGCGGTGAGCGCAGCGCAGCGCTGACAGCTCCCACACAAGATTAATTACTGTGCATTAAGTAACCACCGGGCTTCAGAAGCACTGCCTGTGAGCTCTGGATATTAGGACATGAGCTGCTCGAGCAGTCAAGCACCGTGTGCTTTGGGAGATGCAAGTCCTGCACAGGGCTGTGCCACCATGGGGAACAGAGCGTGTCCCTGTGTCCACCAAAACGAATCCTTAGTCCTTCTTGATCTCATGGAATCACAGAATAACGGGGTTGGAAGGGACCTTAATGCTCCCCAAGTCCCAAGCCCTGCACTGCAGGCTGGGTACCCCCAGCTCATCCTGCACAGGGCCCATCCATGGCCTTGGGTACATCAGGGATGGGGCACCCACAGCTATAACTGCTCCCTGAAATCATGACATCACAAAGCACCACAGAGGAAACCCCTGGCCCTGGTGAAGCCTTCCCCATTGATCTCAGTGCACCCACAGCCAAGGCGATGTCAATCCACGCTCATGTTCATCTTTCCACCTCACCCTTCAGATCTTCCGTTTCTACATTTGCCATCAGCAAAGGGAAAAAATGCTTAAAGAAACACAGAAGTGAGCAAACGCTTCTGCATTCTGCATTAAAAGAATGTGAACTCTCCTCCCCACAGGGCAGGTCTGTGCTGGGCACCGGTGAGTGGGGTGGCATGGGGAGAGCAGCCCCAGCCCACATCCCTGTGCTGGAGAAGGCAAAAAGAGCAAAGTCATCTCATATGAAGCGTAGGATCACCGTGGTTGTAAAAGACCTCAAGGATCTTCAACCCAACCCCAGCCCATCCCACCATGCCCATCCCCACATCCCTCAGTCCCACATCTCCCACAGCTTTGGGACACCCTGGGGACAGCGACCCCTCCCTGGGCAGCCCGTGTATCATCGCTCTGAGAATGAATTTTTCCTCTTATCCAACGTGAACAGACGAGGGAACACAGCTCTCAGCCTCGTTAGTCCCCTGCCCTTACAACGAGGGGCCCTGCAAAGAGGTGACAGCTCACTGACCCCCAACTCAGCACCGGGCGTGAACCACTGCTTCCAAAAGCCACCGAAAGCAGCAGCAGCACTTCCTTAGAAGCTCCTGACCACAGAAATAAATAAATGGGGGAAAAAAAGGAGAAAAAACACAAAGAGACAGCAAACCCCCCACGCTGAGCTCTGCCCCGACGCCATGAGCAGCAGCAGTGAGGTGAGCTGTGCAGGGAGGGCCCCGCGCCGGCGCAGCCCGCACGGCTGCTGCAGCAGTTGCACTTTTGCTTTGAGCACTGAGAGCAGTGGGAGCACAGCCGGGCACTGCAGCCGTGGGTCTGCCAAGGTAGGAGCGCGCTGCTCGGCTCTGCTGGGCTCGGTTGTGCTTTTGTTGTTGTGAGTGCCAGGGTCACGGAGTGGCTTGGGTTGGAAGGGACCTTAAAGACCAGCTAGTCCCAACCTCTTATCGAGGCGACTCGGTGCCTCTTGCAGTAGGAGAGGACGGGGGATGCTGAGCAGAAGGGAACCGTCAGAAATCTTCCAAGCTGAGCGACTAAAAGCAAGAAGATTTGATGGTTAAATTTCGGGGGGGGGGGGAAGAAATGGTTTTTCTGTGCTCGCTGTGCCTTGGGGAGGCTGCTGAGGGGTTGGGGTGGAGTGTGTGGAGCACCAACTCTGCTCAGCTGGGGGCATGCTGTGCCCTGAGGCTGTGTGCCAGCAGTTTGGGTGGGAAACTCATGGCTTTGGTGACCAGGCAGCCACAGTGCACCAGGGAAAGGAGAACCCCAGCACTCCCTTGGTGTGCATTTTCCATTTTTAATGTGGATAAATGCCAACAAGGGAGGAGAAGAGCTTGGGCAAATGGCAAAGAGGGAAAATGAGAGCATCTCACCGGGAATTAAAGTGTTTACATTTTCACGCACATCAGTGGGACTTACCCAGCTGAAATCCCCCTGCCTGCCCCAGCTGCTGCTCCTGGGGCAGCCCCAGCCAACGCTCCAGGGACCAAGCATCCCATCTGATCTTCCCCAGAAGCAGTCCCGGGGGCAATGGGGGAGTTACAGTCACCCACGGGGGCTCCTCACTGCTTGAGCTGGCAGCCAAACCACTCCCAGCACTGCAGGGATGGGGCTGGCAGCACTCACACACCTGGGGCGTGAGCAAATGAGAGGTTAATGAGGAACGATGGAAGGAAACCTCATTCAGCTATGCCAGTGCCCCCCAGCCCTAACCTGTACAATCTTGGCACTCACTGCTCTTCTTCTGTAATGAGCACTTGAGTGACTCACGTCACCACAGGCGATGATGAACGGGCAGCTGCTCTGGTGCTCTGCAGCTGAATCAAACCAGAACAGCTGTACCTGCCCTGAAAACAGACGGTTAGCAAATATTTTCTGACTACCCGAAGCAGGGGGGGTGCTCAGCTCAGAAGAGATGCTGCATGAGATGGATGCTCTGGAGGCTGCTGGTACCGGGGCTTGGGGCACAAAGCTCTGCTCCCAACATAACTCCAGGGTGGGGGCACAGGGGTCAGGGCACACCTGGCTCCAAGCACAGTGATGCCAAAATACGTGAGGATGGCCAAACACATGAGGACCTGAGGATGATGGCCAACAAAAACACAGCGGCTCCTGGGGGCAGATGTTGCCAGAGAAGAAGGAAAGAGAAGCACCTGCATGGCTAACACAGTGAGATGCAGATTTGCCCCTGGAGAAGAAGATATAAACTCAAACATCTGCCAGAAAACCAGCTCCAGAGAGGGAGGACTTCGTTTCCACAACCTAGAAGCAGTCTGATATAATTATGAGATTACATTTCCACACCTTCTACTTGTTACTCACAAAGTACCACCAAAAAGCCTCCATCCAGCACCCTAAAGCGCCTGTCCATGGGGACTGCTGGCAAAACAAAGAGGGGGCAGAAGCCTGGGAGGAAGAAGGAAATCATGCCTCACCCCCACCACAGCCCTGAGCTGCTGTGAAACAAAATTTCCCCTTTTTGCAGCATTTTTTTTCAGCCTCTGGCTGCTTTTCATGCAGCGTCCTGTCTGAAGCACTGTGCTCAGCGCTGCGGCTGCTGGGATTTCCGAGGAGCAGTTTCTCACTGCACCGGGGTCCTGTGGCTGCAGAGCACCCCCCAACCCCAGGTGGGCAGCAGGAAAGCCCCTGGGCACCCACGGGGGGACCCTGCAGCTGTTTGTCCTATTGGCCCTCTGTCCCTCCTCCACGTGATGCTGAACCCCACGGGTGCCGCCAAAGCCTGGTCCCATCACCCCACTGCTACTGGTACCAGTACAGCAAGAGGCAGTGGGAGCCCCCAGCCATGGTGAGAGACCTCTGTGACTCACACATTACTCACACTTCTGGAATTAATCGTGGCTGATGGTCAACCTTGGAGCTAATATAACAACTGGGAAGTCTTTGCAAAACGAGCCCATGGCTCAGTAGTGGCTGCTTCTGGAGTTAATGGGATTATTGCCCGTGGTTACACTGCACATTGGCTCCCTGGAAATACACATCTCCATCTCACTGGGCTCATCTCTCCGTGGTACAAACAAAGGGATGCAGAAAGCTGCCCCCACAACTGTTTCCTTAGGCAGATTTTCTCATTTCATAACCCAAAGCAGCAGCACAGCCACGCTGACACGTGCTAGGCGTCAGCTTTGATCGCAGACTTTGTATTTTAGCAAAGGAAGAGGCACAGCTCAGCAGGATGCAGCTCTGCAGCCATGTCCGCTGCACCCACGTGGCACCCACACTGTTCCTACTTCAGTTCTTCACACTGAAGCAAAAGCCAAACCAGAGCAATACTGGTCAGAGGGCTGAACCCCTCCAGCGTATTTATAACTTCTGCTTGCTGGGCTTATTTTTGTTCTGATGTATTTAGGTAAGACCAGTCTCTCACCATGCAAACAAGTCCGCTTACTTGCTCGGTGGGGAATCGTAACGTGCTTTGCTGTGAGCGACACCATGCAGTGCCCTAACCACATCTCTTTGTCTTTCAGCTGCATCAAGGAGGGTCTGCAGTGCCACCCAGCGTGGGTGCAGACTGGCACGGGGCTGCCCACTGCTCCAGCAAGTGATGATGTGTTTCTGCACAGGATCACATCCTGGCCAGCACCGCCAGCAGCTGCACTGACATTGGGCAGCTTCGACAACACAGCAGCACAGCTCAGACCAATGCACAAAACTCCTGGCCAAGGACATGGGGCGGTTGGGTCTCTGAGCCTCACACACCAGCACTGGTGCTGGAGGGCCTTAAACCTCTTGATTCCAGCCTCAGGTCAACCCGGTGAGGATGATGTTACCACGCTGGAGCATCGACCCCACACACCTACACAGCTACAGCAAAATTCATGAAGAGCAAAGGCAGATGGTGCCCGGAAGGAGGGGAAGCAAAGCTCTGGGGCAGGGGCAGCACTGAGCTCACAGCCCCCAAGGCACAGTAGGACGGGAGCACTGGGGCCATGGAGAACAGCTCCAACTGCTCCACCAGCACCAACCTCAAGCCCTATTATGCCATCACATACGCCCTCATCCTCATCCCTGGACTCATAGGAAACGTGCTGGCTTTGTGGGTTTTCTACGGCTACATGAAGGAGACGAAAAGAGCCGTGATATTTATGATCAACTTGGCCATCGCTGACTTATTACAGGTCTTATCCTTACCCCTGAGGATTTTCTACTACCTGACCGAGACGTGGGAACTCGGGGGAGGCCTCTGCATGCTCTGCTTCTACCTGAAGTACGTCAACATGTACGCCAGCATCTACTTCTTGGTGTGCATCAGTGTCCGGCGCTTCTTGTTCCTGATGTACCCCTTTCGATTCAGCGACTGTAAGCGCGTCTGCGACGTGTACATCAGCATCGTGGGCTGGCTGGTGGTGTGCGTTGGCTGCCTGCCCTTCCCCCTGCTGAGGCTCACCCAGAACAACACCAACGCGTGCTTCGCAGACCTGCCCGTGCAGGAGGTGGACCTCCCCACCTCCATCATCATGATGACCATCGGGGAGCTGGTGGGCTTCGTGACGCCCCTGCTGATCATCCTGTACTGCTCCTGGAAGACGACCCTATCGCTGAAGGAAGGCAACTCTGCTTCGCCTGACCTCGGGGAGAAAAAAAAGGCTCTGAAGATGATTCTCACCTGCGCTCTGGTATTCCTGATTTGCTTCGCTCCTTACCACGTCAGCTTCCCCCTGGATTTCTTCGTCAAAACCAAAAAGATTAAGAACTGCTGCACCCAGGAGGTGATCTCGGTGCTCCACGCCGTTGCGCTGTGTCTCGCCAGCCTCAATTCCTGCGTGGACCCGGTCCTCTACTACTTCACCACAGATGAGTTCCGCAGGCGGCTGTCCCGCCAGGAGACGCAGGACAGTGCCACACTGCACGGCCACAGCCAGCAGCACGTGCAGGACACGCTGCAGGGCAACGTCCCTCTGCATGCCCCTGGCCAGCAGCGCGTGCAGGACGAGCCCACCGACTGCTAGAGCAGGGCTGCCCGTGGTTTTGGGGTTTGGCCACTGAGTTCAGGGAGGATTTGAGCTTTAAAAAAAAAAAATGAAACACTTGAAAAACTCACTGCGCTTTGATATTTCGGCTGAAGATTTTCCCCTGTGTAAATATCTCCCGTGTAGCTCCCCGTTTCTGAGCTGGGCAGCCAGGAGCGGGACACAGAGCCATGCCTGTTGGCACCTGGCCACATCGCAGTCACATCAGCACCACGCGAGGGGCAACAGAGATTTGGGGGTTTCTCTACACAGATTTTGGTCCTAAAAGGGAGTGTCTGGCCCAGTGGTGTATTCCCCTGAAGGATAAGGCCACAGAGCAATGCTATTCATTCCCATAGGGTGCCCGGGGCTCACCTCGTGCCATGCTGACAACATCCAGGAGCCTAACGTTATTGCTGTGCCAACAGTTACCCAGGCACCCCTTCTGGGGGTGCACCAGATGACAATTCCCCAAATCACAACATCACCCAAGTGCCCAGAGACTATTTTTCTGCCCTGTTTTCTACCACCAGTCGTTTTTCACCCATCACTTTATCAGGGTAAGAAGTAGCAGAACACCACCAGCAAAGCCTGAAGCCCTCTTTGCTGCCTGTGATAAGCTTTAAGCACAGGATCCTGCTTCGAGGGTATTCATTCAGGCTCCAGCAAGCCTCCCAGGCCCCCTTTTTTTTCCCCCAGGAATGGGACAAGTGGCTCTGCACCACCCATCCATCACTGTGCTACCATCAGCACGGCACCGAGCTCACCCCAAGCCCAGCATCCAGAGACTGCAATATTTGAGCAACTTCCTGTAACCTCACAAAGGTCATTTCATGAAGTTCAGCCCCTTAACCCCAGCTTGGCGGAGCTGCTGTCAGAGGAACCAAAGCTGTCTGAAGGTTAAAGCAATAGGAACCCGCTCTTTGCTGAGCCCAAGGAGCCACATAACTGGCTCAGAGAGAAATATGCAAGGGTGGGGGGGATTTCTAATGGTAATTTCTTTCAAAAACTCAAGCAACAGCAGCTTTGTGCTCAACTGGCACTTCATTTGCACCTTCGTGTAAAATTGCTACGGGAACATTTGAAATGCTACGTTTTTGAAACATAAAAATACTGTGATATTAAGACTTTATTTAATGCTAATGCTGTTTTATAGATTTAACTTATGAAAACATAAATATTTCGTGGAAAAATGATGTGAATTCCATTTCTTTGTTGTTCTAAAACCCTTCCGTGTAATAAAAGAGGAGCCCACACCAGCCTGCGTACTTGCATTCACCACGAACTCACAGAGGCCAACAGCACACTGTAATTTGTTGGTGGCAATGAGAACAACTTCTTTTCCAGTATCTACCTGCATTCCCTGGGGCACATAGTAAGCATTTCCCTTTTTCCCAGCTTTCAGCACAGCCCTTGGCCTGCTCTCACCCCAGCACACACCACCAGCTGATGCCTCAACACACAGCTGCAGAAACCCAGCTGGGTACACAGAGCATCTCCCAGAGGATCCAGAGACATCAGACACACCTCACTGCAGCACTCACCCTTTGAGATAAGGCAGATTTTAAGCTCTTTCTCCATCTCATGAACACACATGCATTTTGGAGCAGCCCCATACGGGGCTCTTGCCCCAAGTCCGTTGGGCTGTGATGGGGCTGGTCCCATTTCAGAATGGGAATGAAATCCCCCAACCCACACTGGCTGACATCACCAGCCCCGGATGCGTGGGAAGCAGACGATGGGTGCCAGAAGTTCAGAAATAGATGAGAAAAACTCACTGTGCTTCAGTCTTCCCACCTAGGAAATACTGTAGGTGGGACAGTGCTGTGGGTTATTCATATTAGCACCAACGGTCTCCTCATACAGGAAGTGCTGTCACACTGTGTGTGACATAAGCCAGGTTCAGGGCTCTGCATTGCCCTGCAGCCCAGCAGTGCTCTCTGTCATAGAATCACAGAATCATTAAGATCAGAAAAGCAGCCTCAGATCCCCACCATGCCCATCACCGTGCCCCTCAGTGCCACGTCTCCACAGGTCTGGAACACCTCTGGGCATCCTGTGCCAGAGCATCACCGCTCTTTTGGACAATAGGTTTTTTCCTAATGTCCAACTTGAGCCACCACCTCTCATCCTACCATCTCACAGCCTTTATCTGATGCTCCGTGGACACCTGGAAAGGTCTGTCCCCTTCTTGTTGCAGCAGTCACATTTCAGGAGAGCTCTCCTTCATAGAGCAGTGGAAGAAGGCTCCTTCAGGGATTACTGAAGGTATTTTCCCTGCAGGGAGCACTTCCAGCTGCAATTGAGCTGAAGTTCCCACAAGGTCTGCACTGTTTCTGCTTCCTCACGCTTTATATTTTCAGATCGCTGCACTAAGTTTATTTTTGACTTTGAAGCTTTCACCATCACCCTAAAGTACTCCAAAAACCTCAGAGGAACGAGGATGGCTTCCTGAGAAGTTCTGATCTTATCAAAAAGACAATTTTCCATTGATTAAAAAAGTCCAAGCATTTTCCCTGACCTTGTCCCAACACTCTGCCTGCACTCGGACCCCCATGCTCCACCTGAGGCTGCATCCCACCCGACCCCACTTCTGGCAGTAGCACAGAACTGAGGAAAAATAGGTTGCACGGGGACTCTGAGGATGGATGCTGGGAAATGTGGAACCCAGAGGGCACGGTTGGGCTGTGGGTCACAGCAGGGCTCTCATCTCACAGCCCTGCTCCCACTCCCCGCAGCCCTGCATGCCTCTGACCCCAGCTGCAGGAGGTTCATCACCAGCACTGCCTCACTTGGCTTCCTCTGTGTCAGGCACCAGGCAGAGGCACAGCAGGGCATGCACACTGAGGCCTGAAGCTACAGCGGCTGCAGGAAATGAGGAGCGTGCACCTGGGCTATCAATACTGGGGCTGACATCCTCCCCCCACAGAGGGCAATCCTCAGCCAGCAGATGTCCAGCCCAGAAGTATCAATCTGGTTATTAAGGGCCAGATCTAAAGCAGGACTGTGGTTTTAGCAGCACGTGAATCTTGCTGACCTAAAACACAGGGAAAGGATAAAGTTGTCACTGGTCCTCCCTGAGAGTACAGGACAGGAAATGGTTAAGGTTACTCCTTCGTCCAAAAAGGGATCTGAAACCCTGCTTCCTCGTGCTGTGAAAATGCTTTTGTCTATTCTGTATGAGGACTATGCTCCTCTCATCAAAGCAGTGGAGAAAAAGAAAAGCTGAGTAGTGCTGGGACCAGGGAGCACACACAGACACAGCTTGGAGGGGTCAGTGCCCTCTGCTCAGAGGGGAAGGAGATGGTTCCTGCTGCAAGCTCTATTTCTGTACCTGACATCAAACCAACATTGGATATGACCCACGAACATCATTTTGGATATTGGGGCACGGGGGGGGGGGGGGGGTTGGTGGCAGGAGGCACACCCTGCTAAGGGATCCCCAACCCGCCCATGGGTGTGGGGTGTTTGAGCAATGCTAGCAGGGAAGTCAGCTTGGCACCATTCACAGATGTCCCCGGAGCCTGGGCAGGCTGCAGCGCATTTGGATGTCAAAACAGCCCTCAAACTTAAAAACAAACCCACAAAAAACCCTCAGTTGGGTCAAAGCTCGTGCTCACACACGTAGGTGTCAGCACAAAGCTAAGGAAAGGGGAGATGAAGCTCCTTGCAGGCTGTGTACCTCTACAGTTAGCAACTGGTTGAGCAGCGGTTGTCAGGATGACAGCTCTTGGTGCAGTTCTGATGAAGTCTTCTTCTTCCCCACTGTCCCAATCCCTTTTTTTCTCCCCTTAAGCCTACAATTCAGGGAAAGAAAAAAAAAAAAAAAGCAACAGCAAAACAGAACATTAAAAACCAAACCAAACTTTGGGTGAACGTGATAAACATAACTGATCACCACGCTGCATTAAGAAACTAAAAACTCCTTCGCTCATCTGCATACCTGACCGTGACACATAGACCTGGCAGAGCTCAGGTCAGTGAAGGCTGTGGCTTTTTACCAGCCATACCACAGCCATCCGTGGCCTGGTGCAAGCACCCAATGACCAGCCTCACCTCCTTGCCTGCCCTTCCAGATGCCCTAGCAAAAAAACCTCTACGTTGGACTTTCAAGGCCCTGAAGATCTGTCCCTGCCGACAAGGTTCTGTAATCTGCTGGAAGCTCATGTATCAGCCCTGTGATTCAGCGCCATTGTCTCACACAAACCCCACTATTACATGATGTAGTCAATATTTAAAGAAATGGTGAGTCCTTGTGGTCAGACCAAGGTCTGTGAGCTCAAGGGAAAGTTCCCAGGAGACCTGTGCAAAACAGAAGCTAACAGTGACATGGCTTTGGGCTTCGAGTTTAAGGAAAGGTTTCTTATTTAAGCAAATTAACATAAACCATCAAAGCCTCAAGTCCCAGCCAGTTCCTGTTGGTTAGCAGGCTATCAGACCCATCACAAGCCCACAGACACCTTCAGCACCTGCTCCACCCCACGTTTTCCCCTCTGGGTTTGCTTACCCGCAGGACTTTCCAATCAAACACTCAGTGGCATCTCTTGGGCTGCACCATGGTTCTGTGAAATCTCCTACAGCACTCACTGGCCTGGGACAGGACCAAGTTCTCTCTGTAGGACCAAGGAAGTATTTACCTTGCCATTATTTTATCTTCAAAGCAAGCCACATGCTACAAAAGGTTCCAGGGAACACACTGGTTGCAGGACAGGGGGTAACCTTAGAAGCACTGCTACAAATGCTAACCAATCCCTTAGAAGTAAAGGTCAGGCAGAGTTGTTTTTTATTGGTAGAAGGGATGTGGGGCAGCTGGTGCAGGGAGCAGAGGATCCCCTCTGTGCCTTCTCCTGAGAGCCAAGAGGTACAATGCTGAACTTGTGCCTGGAGAGGCAGGAGGAAAACCACCAGGGCTGCTCTGGATGGGGAAGCGTGATGGTGTAGGGCAAACAGCCCTGCTGCTCACTGGGCTATGGGGCAGCCCCACATCCCACAGGGACACAAGTAGGCAACTTTCAGCCCCAAACCAACATCGTTGGGCAGTGCCTGTTCTCCTGAAGCCACACACACCTCCCAGGGCACGCTGCTCTGTCCTCACACTGCTGCAGAGCCACCAGCTGGTTTGGGAGCCTGGTACCAGCTCTGCTCTCAGCCTCCCCCGTGGTTCAAGCTCCTTCCTTCAAAGCTGGACCATGATGGAGCCCAGCACTGGCTCTCTGCTCCCTGAGTAGGATGCTCTGGCTCTCAGCTCCCTTCCTCCTTCGTTTGGGGCACCAACAATTGTCTCTCTCCAGACAAAAGCAAACCAGGTGCTTCTTTTCCTCTTCCACGTCACTTGTTTCTCAAGGCTCCATGCTGCATACCTGGAGGAGTTTAAAACCTTTGGCAACAGACCATTTAATACTGACTGGAAACAACCTTCTCCTTTCTCTGAGCAGGGGACATGTGTGCTGTACTGGAGTGCACTCAGGCAGAACTCAGTCCCCAGATCAGTGCAGCCCAAGAGCAAAAATCTGATCTCTGCAAGGCAAACCCTTGGTAGAATTAACAAACAAGGACTACAACCACACTCATCAGAGGCAAAAGGATGAACGTAAAAGCAACACTGCAAAGTATCATGGCTGTGAAGAACACATCCACATGGCCACAGCCATCATGGCCTTTTTAATGTGTGAAATCACAGAAGAAAATCAAATGATGCTAGGAGGGAAACCAGAGTATTTTATACTGGGAAACCACTTGTTTCTTTAAGAACTACTAAATACTGCGAGTCTAGGACATGAAGATATTCAGTGCTTCTGCAAATAGGGTATTTATAGGAAAAATACAGAAGTGGTTGAGATCTGGAACTCCTCTCTCCCACACTCAAGGCACTCAGCCAGACACTTTGCTTTCCCCCTGTTAGCATGAGTCAGGTTGTGAGCTGCAGTGAGAGCAGGGCCCAGAAGGACAGCGGGGTCAGTGCTGGGAGGAGGCAGCACCCTTGGGTGGCCAGCCCTGCTCCTCAGCTATCTGTCCCATTCAGACGAGGTCTGCAGACTAACAGAGGCGATAACACCATTTTTGGAAGAGCAGAAAGAACTCACACATCAAGGAAAGCAGCTCGAACTGCAGCCCAGATGTACAAGATAAGGAGAGGTGCTTTCGTTTCTCTTCAGACTGTGAACTTACACAAAGAAAAAACAGCAGTTGCAGCTCAGATCACAGCCACGGAAGCACTGCTGTCTGCTTTGTGCGAAGGAGTCTGACTTCCTCTTCTACTGTAAGGTGAGGACAGAGCTCCAACGGCTGCCAGCACACTCTGGGTGAGGAGCCATGCTGCCAGGACAGCAGTCCTACAGATCTCCCACTTTCCTAAGCATTAACTTAGTGACAATGGCTTTCTAAGAAGCTGTAGTGACAAAGAAAGTAGTACAGTCAAGTGCAGAGAAGGCAAAGTACTGAGTTAGCAGTATTGAAGTGAAAGTGCTGAGTTCCAACCGATGCTACTGACCCAAAAGTGAGCAGCAACCCCCCCTGAGAAGGCAAACACACCCCACCTCCCCCAGATGAGGCATTTCTGATCGCCAGACCACCTGTAGGTTCCTGATGAACCCCACAGGCACTCTTAACTCCAGAGGAAGAGCACCTGGCTCTGCTCCAGCGAGGGATCAGGCTTACAGGAAGGACGTCCCTCTTCCAGAATAAGGTGTCCCCATATGGGCTTAACCTGGAACAACTTCAAGTGTCAACAGGCCTTAAAACGGAGCAGCCCGGTAGAAGCTGAGCCCTTCCGTAACAAACACAGCCTGCTGTCCACAGGCATTCTATCCACAGGCAGAATGATCCTTAAAAATCCACTCTCACGTTTGTTATTGAAACTCGGGAGTGGTGTCACTGTCCAAAGAGACAGAAAAGGAGCTCAAGGAAACAAAATAATTGGAACTGTAAGAAATCATTTCCTCTGGAGGCGGAGCGCTTGACAGCGAGACTAATTATTCCCAAGACAGGAAATACACCCATTTATACTGCCTAGGCAATACCATCAACATAAACACACAATAAAGAAATCATTTGAATGAAATAGTGTGACTAATTTGGCATACTTAGAATCATTTTGGTTAGAGTCTCAAAGCTGCAACGAGTGCAAGTGTTTGGGCACTGTGCTGCAGCTGGCAGGCGAGCCACCCCCCACACAGCTCAGGAGGAGGACAGGCAGAGCAGCTCCCATCCAGCCCAGCCTTACCTCGAGCAGTCCCCCCAGAGCTGTAATTCAGCCCCATGGCAGCAGACGTTTCACTGCAGAGGCTTCGTGAACTGTCCTGTGTTATCCGGCCCTGTAAGCATTAGGATTTTTAGTTTAGGGTATGCAAGGAGATGCGAGCTGAAACACAACAGATTAAGCATGTTTCTGCTCTCCTTTTACTTTCAGAGTGTTCTGTTTTCTTTCTGCTTACCTTTTCTGAGATTTTTCACAGCCATGCTAGCATGGTTTCGCTACAGCAGCCTGTGATACAGAGCTGAGCTTGAGATGCCAAACAGCTCACACAGGCAGAAGCTCTTACACCAGGTCGAGGCCTTTTAAGGTCTTAAGACTGTTTTAACAGTCCCCTTGCTGTTCCCATTTTAATTTCCCTGAATCTCCATCTCAAAGTATTTATATCTGCAAATAACAACTTCATTCCTATTAGTTTTTACAAAATCAAGCTGGACAAAAACCTTGAGTTCAAGCACAGACCAGCACCACAGTAATGGAAACACCACTATGCCACCACCAGCAGCCTGCACCTCACCAGTCACATTCAGAGAGCTGCCAGGCATCTGTGAAGGTCAGCAGCATCTCCTCGGAGTCACAAGCTCAGTTTTGCTCTTTCTTGCCATTGTCTCAGGTGTCTTTCTGATCAGAATACAAATAAACACAAGAAATCCTCACATGCTGGAACAGGAATCATCCAAAACACTAGGTTCCATTTTAACATTCCTAAAGGTATTTAAACATAACAGCTATTAAAATAAAAAGTGTAAGCTAGCATAAAGATAACTTGTCTATTAGCAAGTGCACAGATGCTTCTGGTTTTACTGTGTGTGTAGATTACTTCTCAGTAAACATACTTACCAAAGTGGCTTCTGTAAATGAGTCCATGTGTGCACCTTGGTAACGTCATCATACAGCCCAGATATCACATCCATGAGTGAAGCTAACTTTCACCCACATATTAAATAGCATTTCATACATTTACACAGGTCTGTTCCTTATTAAAGGCAGAACTCATGCCTACAAGCAGAGATGCTTCACACGAGATCAGGAAAGCTTGCACCAACCCGTTTTGAAGTTTAGTTATGGTAGTTCACTGGCAATATGCATTTCAGGCTAAAAAAGAAACAAGAGCAGCTTGAGTTCGCTCGGTGCACCCACCGCTGAGGCACCGAGGTTTTATCAGCTGCCCAAACCTCATGCCCCAGCCCCAAGCACAAGGGCTTGCTGACTGTGCCATCTGCTGGTGCAAAGGATCTTTCCAGCTCACACCCTTCTCATCTCCGCTTCCTGCAGAGCAGATGAAGGCAGGAGCTACTCAGACACAGAAACAAATCCTGGGGATCCTGGTTATTCTCCCAGAAACAGCCCTGAAACTGTGGCCCACAGAGTACAATGGTCAGGGCCACGAGCAGGGCTGGAGCTGCAGCTACCTTCCCAATGACAGCACACTAAGTAGGTAAGGAGAACAATATGTTCCTCTGAATAGGTTGGCTTATTGCCTAGAACATCTAATAAGTCTTTAAGGAACTGACTTCATTCTTTTCAAATCTTTACCAGGCAAAGGTAAGAGAAACTGTTTCAGCCTATCTGGAAGCATTTTTAGTATTTCTGTTCTGTGTCTCCAGACAGCTGGGGGCCAAAGCCTGCTGCAGTGAGAGCTGTCCTCTGTACAGTCACCCGAAGCTGGAGGGAAAAATCACCTTTTCTGTAAAGTCAGAACTTAACGCTGCGATCAGATGCTCCTCATTGTCTGCAAAGCTCTTCTTTCCAGACCTCTCCACTCGAGGCTACCAAAACAAACCAGACAAGCACCCCACCCTCGATATCCTCTCAGACAATCAGGAAATCGTTGCAACAGTAACTTGTCCAAACCCACAGCAAGTCTGTAGCAGAAACTTGCCCGGACAGCTCCCTGCCCACGAGAACATAGGCTTCACTACGAATTAAGAGTTTCCCGTATCTCAGTAAGAAAGTTAAGGACGTGAATTTTCTCCTATGCTTATATTTCACAGAGAGCCAAACTCCAGTTTGGAGAGACATTCTCTGCATTGCCGTGCACCTAAGGAGAAGAGCTGCATTAGTTTCCAAGGCAAGAACACAACTCCCTGCTGCTGTTGTCTCACTCACCAGATATTCAAAAATACACGCTCCAGTTCAGCAGTTTTCTTCACTACGTTCTCACGCCAGGAAGTCTGCTCAATGAATTCAGTTTACAGCATCAAACTCCTTTGGGGGATCAAGTCTGAAGTGACGCATCTTTTCCTCCCCCGTTGCTCGAGCTGGCCCTGCAGCACAACGTATTTCCACTGTTAACAATATGAGGAAAGCGAGCATGGCAGGAGGAAGGAGCCAGGGGAAGGAGGGAGAACAGCAGATGCTGCCCTGGGCCCATCGTGTCCCACGTCACTGCACTGCTCTCTGCCTCCGAGCACCAGGAAGTCACACAAACACCAAGTTTTTAGAGAAACATTTATTATAGGGTCGCAGAATTTATGCCAATATAAAGTCCCTTAATAAAACTCTCGTCAGCTGCAGGGTGCTAACTCCACTATCTTCGTGTGACAGCTTTCAGGAAAGAACAGCGCGCTGACTGCGGGAGTAATGCTACTTGCTCATAAAAAGTGGATCTAAAAAGTCTGTATAAGCCAGAGTCGTTTAAGTTTACAACTACAGTCACAGTCACAAGTGAGCAATTACCAGAACAGATTCCTGAAATAGGAAGGTACAGGATAAACCAATTCATAACCAAAATACTGACAAGCTTTAAGAGCAAATCCATCTGAATCTAACAACTAAATACCAAAACAAAAAACGAAAGGTAGAAGAATTAAATGTAAGCTCAGGGAAGGTTCCAAATATACATACGAATTCAATACAGTAATTGCACAAAAAGAAAGAGGGTAGTGTTAGAGGTTTATGATCACTGAGGTTGGATTTTACATGCTTCACAAATGGAGGTGAAAATAAACCTTCTAATGATACACATCAGGTTTTTAGCCAGAAAACTGAGTGCAGAACTACTCTACAGAACTACACAAGATGTGCAAACCACAGATTATTAATACATCGATCATTCTGTGAAAGTTAAGGTGAACAGAACTGGTTCCTGGTTAACATTTTTGTATATATATGTTTCTTCTGCCATTCCCAGGTTACTCTAGATCACACACGTTCTGTGGATAAACTGGTATTACCCTTCTAAAAACAAAACTTACTCAAACTTAAGTTCTACGTGAGACAACTAAAAATAGATATACCAAGGATCAAAGAAAGCTGAAATGGTGACTGTCTTTTTGAAATACAAGCAATACACAGAAAATGCATAAGGCTTTTGATTATCACTGCACATTATAATTTAAGAAGTCGACACCTAAAGCTCAGACTTCTCAATGAAGGTGTGAACTAGTCACCTCCCATCCAACATCTTTCACTGCTGGCAGATCTTCGTTTCAACAACGAAAGAGTTTTCAAAGTGTCTGATTGAATGACAGTTCTCCACTGAGCGTTTCTGCAGACCTGGGGAGGAGAGAAGATGAGAGCCTAAGTAAAGCAAGAGATCAGGAACTCTGCAGCAAGCATTCACAAACCTTTCCTTTCTAATAATGACAGTGACAAGTTACAGCCCTTCTGTGCCTACTGATTCCACATCTATGAATTCATGAATTGCCAGTTGAGCTGCATACTCCCTCACAAAACCCTTCCCATTTTCAGAGCAGTGGCTTAGGAGAGGACCAGACACAAACAGTGAATAAAGCAAGCAAAGATATTGCCATTTTTTCCTCGTATCCAGCAAGCATTTCAGTGACAGAACACTAAATTGACTCTCATACCTCTTAGTCCTTTCTAATCACAAAGGAAAGAAAGGCAAAGCAGGTTGGAACTACAGGGAGAGAACTGAAAAACTCTGAAAAAGTACAGGAAAAAGTTTAAAAGTAATAATAACAACGGTTGGTTATCAGCATCTCTCCACTCCTAGTGCACATTAACATGAAGTGTAACTCCACAGCACAGCTTTCACATGAGAATGCGAGATGAGGATTTGTCACACAGGTGATCACAGTTAAGGTGATTTTCTCTATTCTGGGACATGCCAGCACCAGAACTGATAATAGTTTACTTCTATCAGCTGTGGATCTTTAATAGGAGATAAGAACATAGCTGCCTTGCAACTAAAGCCAAGCTGATCAATTAAAGCATTCCAGTATACAAGAAGTAAAGAAAAAAGCTTTACAGCTTGTTTAATAAGCACAGAATTGTTCAGAGCTGCCTATAAAGTCTATGAGGATTCTCCCTGAAACTAAACACAGCACGAGCCCCCAGTGGCTGGACTGTTAGCTCACCCTTCAGCTCATCTCCATCCCAGCTTACACAGGCACCGGGGAGCTTCCAATGGCTACCTATGCAGACACATGAAACAGCAGAACGATGTGCCCAGTCTCTCATGCCTTCACTCACAGCTCTAAGAACTTCCTCACAACCTATGGACAGTCCAACCTAGCAAACCAATCCAACTCTGCAGTAATCTGAGGGCAAACAGCATCAGCTGAATGAACAGACTTCTTCACAGAGGTTACAGGAGTTTATCCTCTGTAGTCTGATTAAGCAGGATGGTTTTGTACATGCCAGAAGGTGTGCAAAAATCTTGTCTGGAAGGCAAGAAATGTTTTCTCCTCACCAGCAGTCTTCATTTTTCTAGATTTTTCTCCTCCCACCAAGGGCAAACAAGGTCAATTACAAGAAAGAAACCGTCCCAAGAAGCATTATTCATTTATCAGAATATTTTACTGGAAGTACTCTACAGCAGTGAAGCTGTCAGCAACAAGAACTGAAACATGCTACAGCAAGGTGATTTTAACAAAATACCATAAATACTCTTCATAGCACCGTCAGCAGACTGCAGCCACAGCAGCAGCCAGTTCAGACTTACTCACAGAAGCATGCTCGTAACAGCTAAGAAAGGCAGGCCTCTCCCTCCCTTAAAGGCAACATTTATTGTTTCTTCATCTGCTTTTGCTACACACTACCACTGTTTTATGTTTCCACATGCAGAGCCCTCCATCTTGTTGTTAAAAAGGACTTTAAGTCTCTAGCAAACAGCAGATGCAGCTCCTGACACTGCAAGCTGTAACCGGGGAGAGGAAAATCTTGCCCAACAGTTTGGCAGGAAAACTAGAGCAGAGAGTTCTGACAAACCCATCATTTGCATTCTGAAAGGCAGTTACAAAGGATTAGTTTGCTACACGTTTGGTGAGAGCAGCACACTACAAAATGCCTCAAGAGAACACAGAATCATGTGCCTGCACTTCAGTCCTCCTCCCAATGTCAAACCACTGCCATGAAAAACTCCGTCCTTTCCACAGAAGGGCAAGGGGTGGAACAAGGTAGGAACTCAGGAGCTCTATTTCTAAGAAGTCTTCTTCCTCTTTCAGAGAGGAAGCCTGGGATGCCCAGAGCCAGATGTTCCACTCTTTCAGAGCAAATTAACAAAGACAATGCTGTCATTTTTGTGCTCCTGTGACTCAGATTTAGAAAGGACAGTGAAAGAGCAAGTTACAGCTACAGCAAATCACATAATCTGATGGACCATATGAATCCTGAGGCCAAAATAATCTTCAGCTTCAATGAGAAGCACCGAACGGATTACATTTAAACCTGTTTTGGCCGTAAGTTTCAACCCTGTAACTGAAATTTTCTTTTACTTTGATTGAGTGAAACTTACATTTATGCTTTAAAGTAGTGAAAGAGCAACACACATCAGTTCTGCCAGTAGTCCCAGCTCAGAAGTCATAACACCAACAGATTTATGGGTATAGAAATACTGAATTCATAGGTACTTACTCCTACCCTTCCCTGATGACTTTTATTTTTTACTGAAGGAAACTTACCCATTATCTGGTCTCTGCGCTGAAGTTTGAAGGTCTCTTTTCCAACACAGAGTTGGTAAATGAAGATCCCCAGATCAGACACATTATCTATCTCCTCTGTAACCACCATTTCTTCACGCACGAGGTAGGTCTGAGGCAAGTAGGAGCCAGTCTAAAAAAGAGAAAGTACTTTGAGATATAGTGCAACACCTGAAGAGGGCAAATATCACTACATTCTATTCTCTGCTTTGGAAGAGCTTGAAGTCCTAGATTCCAGCTTCCCTTCTTTTTAATACTAAAGATATGAAGGTTCTCTTATTTGAGGCAATATATACCCAATACAAAAAGAAGCAGCATGACCTATAAAAGCTAAGTCTTCACCAAAAGGTTATAGCTCTACTGAAATAACTTTCTGCTGCTCACAATCAATTTCTGAACGCAGGGGCAAGGGAACACACTTAAATGTTGTCTTTATTAAGGTGAAAAAGAAGAAAAATGAATTGAACTAAACTAGATCATTGGACACAAGATAGTTCAGTACTGCATTTAATCAGAAAATAACTGCAGGCTCCATCAGCTTGACCTGTAAGTTAAATCCTCCTGGAAGAATACCACTTTCAGTCACTGAGAAGTCAAAACACTCACAGTGAGCTCGTAACCACAGTGATAGTGAAACAGAAGAACAATTGTCCTTTTCATGAAAACTCTTGCAGAGCAAGTGAGCCTTCCAGCAAGGAACTTTCAGGTTTAGGCTTTTACGGACACTTGGAGCCTCATAAAATGCCTTTATGATAGCTAAAGCTGACCTTACTTACTAGTTGCTTTCAGTTTTCACAGAGCTATGTATTAGTAAGAGCATTATGCATGAATCTGCTCAACATAATATGCACTGACAGCTGGCCTCCACTCCAGTACTGTGACTGAGCCAGGAGGATTATGTACTTCAATGGCAAGAGGGCTGTTCTAGCAGGAGATTTGAGCTCAAGAGCTAACATCCAGCATTCTTATCAGGAGTGATCTTGTCAGAATAGCTGAAAGTCCCCACATACCGCCAGTTTTGCAAAGAGATCCATCAGGTTTCTTGGTGGCATAACTATGGATGTGTTCAGTGGAATCACGTAGCATTTACCCAGTTGCAGGTCAAGATAAGCTGTCAAAAGCTATTTTAGGGGAAAAAGAAGTTTTCAGTTCATTAAGGGTGGCTTTTGATTATTAGAACACAATTCTATAAGGTCTAAAGAAGGAATCTCAAAATGCTGAAGACCGTGCACAGCAAGCTGAATGCTTTGACACGAACATCTAGTATAAGAACTTGGCAACCACTGCTCCTCCAAACAAAGCTGTTACCGTTACACTTTGCTCACATAGGATTCTGGACCAAACTGTGAGTGCCACTTCTAGACACGCCATGGACAACACTACTCAAAACTGCACATCACTGAGATACATTACTTGAGAAATAGTGCAGCAGATTCAGTCCGGGTCTGAACTTCTCTCATATAATTATATCATCACTTCCAGAAGTCAGTCCACTACTGTAGAGTTAAAAGGCAACCTACCCACTGGATTCCAAAGGTCAGATTTCCCACACTGAAGCCCAAACTGAAGGCAATGTTTGCACTGACAGTGAGCTTCAGCATCTCAGCAACTAAAACCCTGGAGCTACTATAACTACCACTTGCTCCAGCCTCCCAGTGAGCAGTGGATTAGCCATCTCTTGCTGCCTCACACGTACTCACCCTATCGAAGTCGTGAACAATCGCGGCCGGATCGCTGTCAGAGAATTTTGGAACGGGCACATCAATGATGGCTATGTTATCATCCTCTCGGATGTCAGCTTCTTCAGCAATAGGGAGGAAATAAGGTTCCACAGCACGATCCCGATTCTCATTCTCAAAGTAACACATCTCCCCACGGTACACCTTATGCTGAAAGGAAGAGCGAGAGCAGGTTTTGCTGTTAGTTTCTTTTACAGTGGATGTTGTTTTAAAATTGCATTTCCAGCACTCACGTGAAGTGCAAATCTGCAAGACCTGGAGCTTTCCAAGGACACAGCAGGCTTGAGGCAAAGGATTTATTTTGCAGAGGTAACCCACTCATAGCTACGCTTTTTTGTTTACTGATGCTTAAAGAGAACAAACTTTCACACTACCTTCGGCATGAAGTACTTGTAGATGCAGGCTCCACCAACAACAACTCCTGCCAAGATGAATGCTAAACCCAGCAGAGTCAACAGGCATCTTCCAGATGAGTTCTCACCACCCTGCGTGGCAACTTCTGGATCCTTTAACAAAGAATGATGAGGACTGAGAAGGTGTAGCCACTCATAATATAAAATAAGGAGGTATCAAATACTTCACTTTGACCAAAACCCAGCAGCTATTCTCAGCATACACACAGAAGAAACAGAAGTCAAGTGTCACACAGTAAGAAACCACCTGCACGAAATACTGCTCTATCATATTCAGAACAGTTTTCAAACAGCACTGAAGAAAGGATATTTTCTTAGAGCAAGTTTCCTAGACTAACCTCTGGTCAGACACCAAAGTTATTTGAAAAAGGCTATTTGAGTTACAGGAAATTTAAATAGCTGTAACAGAAGATAAAGTGCAGCAGCCACTACATGGTACAGGGAAAGCAAGATTTATAGAGCAAGGTCATTTTCAGGTACACCACGTTTTCAGGCCTGTTCCCAAAGCCTACTCCTCTTTCCCTATCAGATGGAAGAAGATAGCCTTACTTTTTCCCACAGAGCCAGACTAACAGAAAAAGCTGAGATGTTATTTTTTTCCTATTGGGAAAGAGACATCGATATAAGGCTGACATTCAGGTTTCAGAACTTACAGTTTGCACAAGCCCAGTTCACTGCGAACGAGAACTACTCATCAGCTCCAGCACAACTTCAAATTATGGCAAATAAAAATAAACTCCTGCAGCACATCCTACCTCTCAGCTTCACAGTACTCCTCCTCGCACGGTGCCACGGAAGTTGTTTCTTTTTAACCCAGCAGCCTAAAACTCCCCAGCTCAGGGCCTTGTTTTTTCCTGGTGTGCTCTCACAGAGCAGGACTGCAGCCAAGGGAAACGCTGATCACCATTACATAACACAGTGATCTCGTGTGTGATACAATCACAGACTTGGTGCTGATACTGGAGTGTTCATTTTTGCACACTGTTCTTTAGGCCTTCCTAGACTTTCAAGCAAAAAGCCCACGCAGACCCCGTGAGAGAAGAAGAAAAGCACTCCCAAACACAAAACCATCAAAAAGAGGCACTCACCTGGAAAACACCCTGCCTTTAGGTCCTTAGAAAGGAAAGAAAACCCCCACAAACATTGTGATTCTTGGTCAGGAACTCCCCTGTAATGATTGATGACTGCAGGACTTAACTTTATCATTATCAAGACCTGCTCTTTCACTTCCACACGCAGAAAAACGATTTCACATGGGGTGTGCTATTCCTACCTTCAGTGCTTAGATTTAGCACAGCAGCCTCCATGGCTGCTCTTAATCCCACAGTCCCCTTATGTGCATTCCTGCACAGCACATTTAAGTGACCTGTGATCAGAACAAGCCACGGTGCTATTACAAAAGCTGCACACATTCCCGTGCTCAGTGAGATACGTCAGCATGGAAATCAAACACACCGACTGCACAGCCAATGAAACAGCAAACAAGCTGCTTAGTGAAAAATCAGTGCTCCTACATTCCGCTCTCCCATCCTCCAAGCAGAAAATCGTTAGTTCAGCAAGATCTAAGCTGCTCCCATCAGCTGGTGAAGCACTTGTCAAAAACAAAATACCCCAGCAACCTGGTTTCACATCAGAACGGTGCCATCTCTATACACCACCACACAGAAAACATCTTTCAGAGCTAGTTTGGTGTTAGGATCATCTGCTCGTTCTGCCATCTTCTCCTACACCTTTCAGCCCTTCGGTTACTTACTCATCAAGCCTGTCATTAGCTGAACACAGCAGTCTGCTGCAGGTTTCGGCACTACACACACCCCAGCACTTGCATAATGTCAGCATGGCAGTAGCTACACTTGCACTACAGCTGTCTCAAACAAAGCCAAGCTATTTATCATATCAAGACACAATGTAGGAAGCCTGACTCTCAGAAGACTGACAGAGCTGATAAGAGAACACAATACCAAGAGTTTGCTCCAGGAGGTTACGCAGCCTCTGCTCTAAAACAATAGGAGCATAAAGAGGTGATCCTAAGCCGTGCAGCAACAAGCAAAGAAAGCTAGGAGCAGCACAGGAAAAAAACCACTCGCATTCACATCTGCAGCAAGGTCAAAAGACAGTGTGGACACAGCCATCCCCAGAGGACCTGCAGGGAGAGGATTGTGCAAGCTCAAGGGTTTTGTACAGATATCCCAGTGGGTTTTTTCGGCGCTGTCTCAATCAGCATTAGACACCAAGCTTGTTTGCTCTGCGCCGATATCCCCCCGAAAAGCAAATGAGCGTTGGAGCAGGTCAGCCTTTGAGCAGCACTGCAAACTCACGGCCTGCACGCAGCTCTGGGCCCTGAAGCCAGAGGGAAGAGTGAAAGAGCAACACGGGCGCAACAAAACAGCGCAAATCACGGCCGAGTTGAGCAGAGCAGCTGCGGTGAGGACAGGAGAGGGCATAAACGCCATCAGGACCGCGCTGCGAAGCCGCACGGCAGAGGGCTGCAGCACCGAAACGTGGCCTCGAGCCCGTGGGTTATCCCCCAAACACAACGCCCGCTGCCCTTCATCCTCCTCCTCCTCCTCCTCCTCCTCCTCCCCATCGCACCGACAGCCCCAGAAAGGAACAGCGGAGCAGCTCCGCCCCGGGCCTCCAAACCGCACCCGCTCACCCCGCGTCCCCCCCCGGCCCGCAGCGCTCAGGGCCGCTCCGACACACAGCGCTGGGCAACGGACACCGAGCACAGCAACGAGGGGCACCCCCACCCCTCCCCCACCCGGGGCCGCTAAAGGGCTTTAAAGCCCGGCCCGAGCGGCGCAACCCTGAGCCGCGAGAAGATGGCGGCGGCCTCCTCCGCCTTCCTCCTCCTCCCTCACCGCCTTCCTTCCCCTCACCCCGCGGCCCCCGCACCGCCCGGAGCACCTTGTCGGCCACCAGAGCCTCGGCCGCCTCCTTCTTGGCTTCGCCCTTCTGGGCGAAGGGAGAGCTGAAGGCGATCTTCACCATGGCGCCGACGCCGCACTCCGCCGCTCAGCTCCGCAGCCTCCGGCCGAAGGGGCGGGGCCTGTCGCCTAGACACGCCCCTCCCCCCTCCGCCGCGGGGCTCCGCCCACTGCAGGGTGCGGGGGAGCGCCCCCTAGCGGGCGGGGCGCAATCGCAACGCCCGCGCGCTGCGGGGTGGGCGAGGTCGCGGGTGGGCGCCCGTCGCGGGTGGGGGGGTTGGGAAGCGGGCTGTGCGCTGGAGGGCGTTTTCAGCCGCGAAAACATCCTCCGTCCGCTCGGAAGGCGGTGTTGCAGTGCGCAGCACCGTGTTGCTGGTGCTGAAAGCCCGTGAAGGGGGCTGGATCCACCGTGCGTGTGGGTGCTGTGGCAGTGCGTGGCAGGAGCGGATCCTGCGGCACGCGAGCTGGTCGTTAAGGCAATGAGGAGCTGAGATCAGCTGCTCTTGTGAGCCCCTGTGCTGAGCCCGAGGCCTGCCCTGCCCTCCGTGCAGCAAACTTTGATTCTGGGGAGCTCCCAGCGCTGTCCCCGATGGGTTCATGCAGCGCTGAGGCTGCACGTAGAGGTTCGTGGGCGAGGATCCTGTGTCATGTAAAGGTCCTGTGTCATAAAAGTGGCCTCAAATCTGGAGGAGGCCAACAGCAGGAGGTGAGGGGACGTGGTGGCAGGCAGTGCTCGCTGCACACTGCTCCCTCCCTCCTTCAGCTGTCATCCTCCTTCCATCCCGTGGATCATCACACGTAGGCACTCGCACTGGGAGCACACCACTGGTGCAGTGGAGGTATCTCTGGGCCCTATCAGCATGGCAGCAGGATAGGATATCTCAAGTCGAGAGCATCAGCAGGCACCACCCAGCTCTTGTGAAATATGGCCTGAGGAGTCCGCAGCTGGCAAGCAGGCAGGCAGGACTTCACCATTCATCCAGTGTCTCCAAAGGAGGGGGAGAAGAAAAGGCTTCATAGGTTGGACTGTCTGAAACCAGCTCCTCATTGGTATGATGAGGGTCCATGTCAGCCCCACTGGAATTTGGCTTTATGGCTCTAGAAAGGAATCTGTTTTGAATCTGGTGCCTGCCCTATTGAACTCGTCCCCGCAGACAGCTGTAATTAGACAGAACTGAACGCTATGCAAATATTGCAATAAGTAATTCTTCTGAGCATAAACAAAATGCGGAGTGTGTTCCAGCATTCAGAGCACGTTCCTGCTATTCTACAGATGTGATATCACTGTTATTTCCTTTCAAGATCACGGGTTTGATATTGCTGGCTTTCGTGTTGACGGGAATTTTACCTTTGAGTTTGGTCAGAGAAGAACACGGCCTTTTATATCTATGTAACCTGATTTTGGCTGCTAACAGAAATCTTGTACTTTGTTTTCCAAAGCACCGGCTAAAAATTCATTTCCAAACTAAATGGATTTAGTGTGTTGGAAAGGAGTCAAGCCATCCCATTAACACAGTCCCCAAAACATTTTAAAAGAGGTTACATCCATTTCCTGCACGGCCAGTGCAACATCTCTGCTCCACAAGCTGATGAGCAGAATCATTTCCAGCATCTTAATGTAGCATAATTGCTTTGTGCTTAAACAAATCGACTTTATTTTCTGATTACCCAACACTTTTACTGAAAACAACACAGAAATCAGGCTGGAATAGAAGCTCAGTATTTACTAAGGCTGCTGTCTGGACATCCTGGCTGCTTCGCTGTCTGTGTCCTGTGATGTGGTGCAATGGATGAACTCATCTTGAAGTACTCAGATTAAAATGCAAAACTGTAAAGGCTTTTGCACCCTCACGGTGAAGAAGTTCCTACACACGCACTCCTTCCATCTACCTCTCCTTGTGAAAAAGTCCAGCTATGTTTTGTAGGGCAGTCACAATTTGAAGTAAAAGTTCTAGGAGGACAAATTCCGCCCTGAGATGCACAGATGTAGGGAAGGTTGATTTTTTTGCCATCCTCTAATCATCAGGCCTGTTTTACCAAATGAATATTAGAGATCTCTGGGGATGACTTCGCTGCTTTGTCCATGGGGCGTGGTGTATCAGCCTCGTAGCACTGCCCAACCTTTCCTTTCGGGCTCTTCCCACGTGTTGGCTCCAGTTTAGGCTTGGAAATTCCAAGGCTTCCAAACAAATAGTGTCACTATTTGAATTCAGTAATATTTCTGATTCTCTTCCTACTAAAATATCCCAGGTTTAAGGTTTTTTTCTTTTGCTGTTTATTCTGAGATCATCTTTATCACCTTGGAAGGCAGGAGATAATCTCCTTATTCTTAATTATCCCTTTAATCCTTCTGGTATTTGTGATGTTAAAGCAACACTGCTCTAAAATGCAACAAATACAGAGATTGGATTGTGTTAGAGACCAGAAGAGTTTGGCCGAAGGAAGGGGGAGTGGTGTGCTGCAGCAGCTGTGACTGTTCCTGAAGGTGATTATTCTTAAAAGTGATATTAAACATGGACACCTCTCATTTCAGTGATGATGTAGGTAGCCCAGGCAGCCTATGAACTGTAAGGTGAAGTGCATCTTGTGTTGAAGCACTCATTGATTCAGAGGGTGATGTCACTTGAACCACCTTTCTGAGCAACGCTGCCATAGCACTGGAACTTATCTGCAACGTCTAGGAATTTTTCAACTGCTCCTATGTGTTTTTTTTAAGCACAGAAACATCACAAATTACGTCCGTGTTTATTCTGTCTCCTCATGCATGCCAGGAGAATGGTTCCTTACCTTCTGGGAGCAATGTGCTATTCCATCTGTCGTAGTTTGTATTCTCAGACTTCGAAATAGGAGGTACTGTGTGTGTGTGCACAATCTCCAGCTGCATACATTGCTCTAGTTCTAACAAAACTATGAGCAAGAGGGCTGCAGCCTGGCAAGATGTGTAAGCACACGCTTTACATTTCAGTGGTCACTCCCAGCTAATGCTAAGCACGTGTCTAAGGGTTTGTTAGATCCAAATCCATGCACAGTGCTGAAGTGCAGAATCAGTCAACGTGGCTTGGGAGCTCTTCCTGCACTTTACACAGGTTCACATGAACAGTGACCATCCCCAGTGAAACACATGCATGGAGCGTTGTGCTGTCGAGCCCCAGCCTGGAACCCCATTAAGCACACATAGAGAAAGAGTAATTAATACAAGTAATTGATTATAATTTTAAATATACACAGCATCTTCCAATTGAAACTCATTATGAGGAGGATAATTACTGGAAGAAGGGCAACAGTAAGTAAACAACAAGTATTCATGTAAGACTGTTAAAAACAAAAGAGAAAGTGCAAGGATGACAGCACTGCAAAAGGAGTCCATTCCTAATTTTGACTGCTTAGAATTATCCAGATGCCCAAAGTTCTATCTTTGAGCTCCAATCCCTTTCATCCCTCTTCCTAAGTCTTCCTCATTCCCTCAGCTCATCTTCCTTTGCTCTCTAACTCTGATATTCTCCGTCTTCACTACTTCTCAAATCAGTGATCGCTGTTCTTTCCTCCTTCAGTCCCTCCATGTGTACCTCAGTCGTGTTTGTGAGGCTGCTGGTCGGGAATCTATCTGCAATTCAGACTGTGAAACTGTTGTGATGACAGCTGCCAGCACAAATGTTCGCTGGGGAAAGGTGTTCCCATTGAGGGTGGTGGTGAATTTGGGCCTTGGACTGAGCGTATGTTTCTGGACAGCAGTGACTGTGTTTGCCCCTCCGATTCCCATGCTGCCTGCAGTGCTTTTCTTTACAGTACAGTTGCAGCAATATTTAGATTAATATCTGTGGCAAAACCAGCGAGCATTACTCACTCCTACTGATTGCCTCATTGCCAAATACTGTAACAAGAATATTAGTTAAATGCAAAGTAGCCCATCTGCATTCAAGAGAAAACCAAGAGTCCATTTTCTCCTTAGTGACAGAACTACAAGGAGCACAAAGCCCTGAAGGAGACAGGGATGGAGAGGTGACACCGACAGGGAAGCAGTGTCACCGGCGTGTCCCCTAGCACTTGGGCTGAGCTGAGGACCCGGCTGCCTACACAGCAGTTGCCTCACCGAGCAGAATGCCGCCAGAAATTCCAGTCCTCCAGAAAATGTGCAATGCAAGCAGCATGCCCAGAGTGCCCAGCGAGCCCCAGCGATTGCAGGACCACGTTCACTCTGGTGTGGCTGCAGTGAAGCAAGCAGAATTCCACCAGAGAGATACGAGGGAGCCAGGTCTAAAAGAGTATTGCTTATCTCTGTTATTGGAGGAAAACCAATAAACACTCAAAGCTCAAGCTGTCTCAAGCAGAACTGACCAACATCCAGCAACGTCCGTCCTCGCTCATCAGAGGCAGCAAAACAACCACGTGTTGGATGGGTGTGATGAGCCCTACGTATGGAAATAGTACCTATAGAGTCAAGTCACCCCTAAACCATGCAGATGGCTGTTGTGGAGGCGTATGATCAGCTTAACATTCATTAAGGCTTTCAGTGACAGGCAGTTCTGAAGGAAGCCAAGGAAGCAGAAGCTCTCCTCTGCTCTGATTGTTTACATCCATGTGTGTTGCATGCATACTGTTTCCATACTGAACAGCTGTGTCTGTTAATAGGGCATTAATAAGGGTTGTATAGCTAGACAACATTCCAGCTGGAGGCTCTTCCTATTTGCAAGGTGATGCAATCAGATGCTCAGCCCAAGCACTGCACCAGGAGACCGTGGGAGACTACGGGAGATTGTGGGAGACTATGGGAGAAAATGGGAGGCTATAGGAGACTATGGGAGGTTTTGGAGCTGAGGTGAAAAATCCCAGGTGAATCTTCAGGGGCTTTGACAGAGTTTTGTTCATTATGCAGTGTTATATCAAATTCAGAACTGACTGTGCATATCAAAAAATCTGTGCTGAATTGATAGAGATACTTTTCCTACACTTTTTCACTTTTCTATCAAAGAGTGAGAATACATTTCAGACACAGCAGTGTATCTAATTTGTAAGGACATTAAAGAGCAAAAATACTGTTGTATCACCTTACTTTCTGACCTTCTGTGCATTAATGCTGACACAAACCACCCTTGTACTCTCCTTGGAGTAAAAATGCCTTGCTAATTTTCACAGCCAGTTGCTCTGTGCTTCTGCTTTCTTTTAACTCACAAAATAATGTGATTTTTCAGAAAAGAAGCACTTATGGCAAATGAACCTTCCCCCACCCTCATCAGCTCCTCTGGGCATTTTTTTTTTTAGAGTACAGGTGTCCTTTTTTATCTGCCTGAAGCTTAGACTGTCAAAAATAGCAGTACCACAGAACACCTGTCCTAACAGCAGCTCGGAGTACAAATATTATCAGTTAAAGAGATTTGTTGGCTTGTTGGTTTTTTTTTTATTTATTTTTCTTTTTTTTTTTCCTGCAGATTGGAGGAGAAGTTGTGTAATGGGCTGGAGATTTTTCTGTTAAGGAGCAGAACAGGTGACGGCGGTATCCTGTTACAGTCTTTATCTCTGAGCAAGGGGACTCACAGCCCTGAGAGGCAAAGCCTCATCAAGGTTGTGGTATCTGCTCTGGGTGAAGATGAAAGCAGCTCTGTAAGATGCAGGCTGCCAAGCTCAGCTTGAGTTTCCTCACTGCAGTGCAGAGAGGAAGAATCACAAAGGTAGAAAGAAGCACAATCACACGCACACACATACAAAAATACCTGCCTACACGTGCTAAGTTTGATGCTTATATGAAACATTATGTTGTCCAATAAAATTATTCTGGTTTTTATCATTATTCGTATGAAGAAGGTCGCTCTTTGTGGTCACGGAAAGGAAATCTACCACCTGCATCATTTTTGCAGGCTACCAGTTTTACTGCAGAAGATGTTTTCTGTACATCCGATACCACATCACAACACGGGAAGTCACTTGTGGCACTTTATTTTCCTCTTCCAAGAAATCTCTTCAAAGAATTTGTTTTCACGCTGAGGAGACACCTGGTGATGCTAGAAGGCTTTGATGAGACCCCGTGCAATGCTATTTTTGAACATGTTGGGTCTCCAGCAGACAGCAGTGTAAACAGCACTCAGATCTTGAAGGAGTGGAATTTAGAAATGCTTTAAAACTGTGTACTTTTTCCTATTGCACTTTTGTGTGAAGCTCCCCGGTTCTGAAAGCAATTCAAGATCTCCTGAAATCTTACACACTGAAGCGAAGGGCGTGTGTACTGGCCTGAATTCAAGATCACAGAAACATGGAAATGTTTGCTGGAGGGGAATCCTGTTGGATGTTTGTTCCAACCTCCCACCCAACAAAGGATTTCCAACAGAGTTTGTGGGGTTTTGTGCAGCTGAATCTTGCAAGTCCCTAAGGATGGAGACTCTCCAACGGCCTCAGTGACCTGTTCCAGCACTATGCCACCTTCCTACTGATCTTTCTTTTCCTAGTGTTCAATTGTGTCTCCCAAGCCACAGTTACTGCTCGTTGCTTGTCTCTGCCTCCAGGCCCCACACACGCTGTCTCAATGTCCTTGGCCTGAAGTTGAGCTGCAATAGAGCTGAAAGAAAGGCCTCGCTGAGTAGAAAGCAGTAATGGTTTCCCTCACACTACTGCAGGCCAACGTGTGGTTTTCTCTGACACAAGAGCACTCTGTTGGAGTGCTCTTACAGACTGGGGTCTGCTGTAATCCCCAGGTGATAAATATTCTGAGTTTCTGGTTCGTGTGCTCAGTAATGCAAAATAGAAACAACAACGACAGCACAGATTAACCCAAACCAACAAATGAACCCAAACCTACAAACCAACAGAGCCGCAGCTCACTATGGTCTGATCGGAATATTCACAGCCCAACCAGTGCTGGGATGTGAGCTCAGCCAGAGCCCTGGGGAGTGGTGGGAACAGCACTGGGACACAGAGCAATTGTGGCTGCTGTTACAGTGGGCTCTGCTCTGTGACACTGTGGCCTTTTCCTTCGCCACCTCCGCTCGCCCGACTGCAGTGATGTGGAGGAGGTCACGTTCCCTCTGCCCTAAGTCCCAGCTCTTCTTCCATCCTGCAGCTGAGGATGAAGAGTTTCCATGAGCGTGACGGTTCTGTCCAATCAAACACAGCTCTGTTCTTCTCGAATTGGACAGTTCCTTAGAATGTTGGTAGCCCTCTGCAGTGCGGATCATTTCAGGGCTTGGTGTTGCATTTCCTGGGGATGGCAATGCAGTTGCCCTACAGGAAGAACCGTGCAGAGCCAGCAGTGTGTTTACTTCCTCTCCTTCAAGGATTGCATCACAGAGAAATACAGCTCTTGACTGTTATGTTGCAATGTTTTATTCTTTGGTAATGCTCACATAAACTCAGATCCAAACTGTTTCCCAGCTTCACGCAACAGTAATGAAATTCATGTGCTGGGTGTACACAAGGGACCATTTGCCCAAAGGGTTAAGAGCTCCTGATGATCTCTTGGGGTTTTTAGTATTTTCCAAAGCGAGCACTGCTCTCACTTCCCCATAATGGGATGTCCACATCCCTGCCACACTCAGCAGGAAAATTACCTCAGTCTCAGCACTACTTGGGTTTCCCATGATGCTGTCTGGAGAGTAATGACCTTATTTCTAGGTTATTTTCTCTTACTTCTTCCCAGGTGAATATTCCCACCTGCGAAGGACGTGATCTCCCCTGCTGTGTCCTTCTTACTCCATCTCATCTACCAGAGGCCTGGAGACATTGCTGTCTTTAACCCAAATTTAACCCAGTGTCATGTGTGCACTGCCACTTTCCTGAAATTTAACCACTTTCAGTAGGTGGAGCTGGATGGTGATTCCCATGACAAAAAGTTGCCAATGAAATGAGTGAGAATTTTAGAAAGCACTTGCATCCTGTATAACCTACTGGGGATAATAATTACACACTATATAACAAATAGTAGTGCCTTTGGAAGTGCTTTCTGAGAACGTTGCTTCAGTTGTTTGGATGAGCTGCCTTTTCACCTTCACTAGCAGAACTGTGTCTGGTTCATTTCAAGATTTATTGGAAATTGTTATTAACCGAGGGCAGTTTCTGTTCAATTACTGCAGCAGGAGGGTGAGGAGCAGCTCCACTGCTGGTTTCCATCCTGCAGACAGTGCGAGTGGACATTCCACTGAAGCTATTGCACAGATCATTGCTTTCATAACAGTGTTGCTCACCGTGATTTAATCAGCAAGAAAGGAGGGGCTGGAAAGTGCTGTGCAGGGCAAAGAGCTGAGGAGGAAAGAACAAGGGGCAGGAGTGGGAAAGTGGTGCTGAGCAGTACTGGGGAAGGAGGAGCTGGGAAGGAAATGCTTGCTCAAATGCAAAATGCAGTGCTGTTTGAGAACATTCTACCATTCACATAGACATTCTGATCCTCTGCAAAGCATTGCAGCCATCAGGCAGCGCCGGGCTGAGAGTGGGATTGGAGCTCTGCTTTTGTGAGGAAGCACCGAGCCCATCACTGTCTCTTTGAGTCCACGACTTACACAAGAAGCACCATTTGCAGACAGAAAACAGATAAAGGGAAATAAATGATTTCCAGTGCCTGCAAATGAAAGTTTGGCACCAGCACCAGAGGACATTCAGCAAACTCAGCAGCAATACAGGAGTGTGTGTCTGCTCACGTGCTACAGACGCATTATGGACCCATGGGTGCTGCCCCAGTGCTCCTCTTTGCTGTGACCCCAGCACTGCCCCACCACACGCATTCCCAGAGTCGGATGCTGCCTGTGCTGCCTCCTGCCTGTGTTTTCTTAAGGCTAACCCACCCAGCAGAAAGACACAGGTTACAAAAGGTGCCGTTAATCATCACGCTGAGCTCCCCCACGCACTGTGCATTTACCTCTTCAACAGCTGAACGCTTCAGGGATCTCATACTATCAGCTCTGCATTTTTATAAAGGAAAATAGAGCGAGCAGAAAAGAGCTGGTACAGGAAGGCACTGGTTTTCTGTCTGGAAAGGAAAAGACAGAGGCAGAGGCAGCAGAGCAGTGACCAGAGGAGCTTGCTGCCTTCTCCTTGCTGAGCTGAACCTTTTTCTTGTCACTATGGCCCTAACGAGGTGCACTGAGAGCCTGGCAGACCTTATCAGCCCCCACCTTCTGGCAAATGCTGAACTGCATCCAGACATTGGGGTTCTCCTCCAAACTGCCCTGGCCCCAGTCCCAGCAGGGGTGGGGTGCAGGTGCTGACACCCAAACAGAGGAGCTGGTTCCTCCAGCAGCATCACACACTGCCATCAGCTTTCAGACACTGCTCCAGAGCCCGAGTGCTGTCAGAGGAGCACCAGGGCTGCATTGCTTTTCCCAGCTTCTTCACAACAGCTTCAAAATAGAAGACAAAAAAAAAGAAAGAAATGAACAAAAACACAGAAATGTGCAGTGCAAAACAAAACATTCGGTTCCTCAGGGCTGAGGGGCAGTGAAATCAAAAGGGAGATGGAATCTCGGGGTGTTTGGGGACGTGGCTGTGGGCAGAGGCCAGGGAGGAGCACGGCAGATGGGCACACAGCGGGCAGGGCAGGAGCAGCTCTGCCAGTGCCAAACAGCAGACATCTTTTCCATTGCCCTTCAGAAATAACAGTAGGATATCGAACGGGGGCCTTTTTCAGAAGTAGAATTGAACCTGAAGGTGAACAGGAGGGAAGGACGGCCTGCTTTCAGCCCCCGCTCCCACCCCAGCCTATGCACAACTGTGGCTGCTTTGTCCTTGCAGAGTGGCATCGAGCACGGTTGCCTTGTTCAGCATCCTCCTCTGCACAGCTGGGCTAAGCAGCAGCTATTTCGGCAGCTTTTGCAGTTTCCTCGAATCTGATAAACGAGAGATGATGAAAAATATGATTCATTAAAAAAATAAAATACAAACATCGCAGCATCACAGATAATAATCGGAGAAAATTAAAGACGTGCGGTCTCTGACGGCGGCTTCATTGCCTTCAGTAACAACCAGTCCTACTGCAATGAGCTCAATCTGAAGGCTCCATCTCGTGGCAAAGAGCAGCAAGTTCTCTTCCCCTGGAAGAAATTAATACCGGCGGAGGTGCGAGCTGCTCACTCTTGTGCAGAAGTTCGGTTCAACACCACGGAGAGCAGCAGAGGAGCCCCGACCGGTGACACCGACGTCGTGCCCCAATGGGCAGTGTGTGATGGGAAGGCAGAACTGCGGCACGGTCCCCTAAAGCCCTCCCCCAGTCCGCCAGCACCGCGCTGCCCTGTGTCATCTCTCTTTTTCTTTGTTTTCTTTGGTATTTTGTTTTGTTTCATTGCTAAGTATAAACTAATGTACAGTAAGGCTGGCATGCACCATGCCCGGTCATCCCCTCCTTCCTCCCACACCCAGCAGCATAGGGGGCACACAGCCATCAGCTGTCTTTGCAGGACACGTGGAGCCCCACTTGGGGCTAATCACACTGCTCCAGATGTATTCAGCAAAGCAAGGCATCGCTCTGCTCCATGCCTTTCTATATTTTTCCCTGCTCCTTCCAAGTGACAAATGTACGCCCTGCGATGTAGCATTAGGTTTAGAGCAGCGTTTTCCCATTGCTGTCCCTCACAAGTCTTCATAATGATCTAATGATCTTCATAGGAAATATTTACTTTGAGGACTTTGGTTCTGAGCGTGCCAAGTGATCAAAACCAGGCAGCGTGTGGCTTGCTCTCATATGACTTCAGTTTTTCCTGGAAAGAAAGAAAAAAAAAGGGGGGGGGGAGCAAAAAAAAAAGATCTTACTTTCAAAATTAACACAACTCAGCTTGAAAATCAGCTTGTCCCAATAAATGAACGTGATGTTCTTTCTCAGGCACTCTCTTTCTCTCAGGCCTTTCTTGTGGGAGCTACAGAGGAAACACTTCTTAGCTAAGCTCACAGCACCACAGCATTTCTCCTTCTCCATATTTCTTTCCTGCAGACATACTAAGCTGAACTCACACTGTTCTCCATGGAGCTGCCCTTCAGACGGATGACTTTGATGACTGTAGGATTCTGTCCTGCTGATTCCCTACCTTCCCTGCCTGCTACTTCCCACAGTGCACGGAGCCTTCTGAGGGATCCTCGTGCTGTCTGCGATGCAGTTTGCCATTTAATTTGTTGAGGTTTTGCCCATAAAGCAGCAGAGTGTAATTATACCCTCCAACCATCCCCACTTGAAAGCGCCGTGATCCTTCCCCTGTTCTCCATGAGCTGTAACTCAATGCAAAGCCCTCTGTCGGTTCCCATTTTCGAGCTCTTTCATTCATTCCCACTGAGTAATTAAAAATGGCTCATAAATAAACACCGGGGATGGTTTCCGAAATGTTCTGTATTTCCTTGCAGGGCTGGTACTTCTGTCATTGGCCCACTTAAGTGATTTTGAAGGGTTGTATACGGGTTCCTTTTACAGTGTATTTGAAGTTTGTAATCCTGCTTAAATACACAAAAATAGGAAGGATTAACAAACTGCCACACTGAGGCCAAAAGAAGACAGAGCTAAAAGCAATCAAGGAGCAGCCTATCAGATACATGAAATAAATTGGGGGAAAAGTGGAAAACTGTCAACAAAAATAATACGTTATGGATCCTCAAGCCTTTATGTTTATGCTAGAGGAAGCCTAAAATAATCTGTGGTTTCTGGTGCTTGATTTAGTTTTCCACAAGCCTAATTAACACCAGATTAAGCTTGCTGCCACTATAGTTTATTACCGAGATTGACAAATACTCACAGTTCATTTGTTTTCTACAAAAAATGACTGGAGGCAATAACAGTATGACACAGCTAATAAGCTTGAAAACAATGCTGTAATATTCGTTTCTATAAACTTCATCTTTAGGAAGAACCCAGTGGCTTTCCATATGGAAGTTCTGGTTCTGCGGTCCTTTTGAAGGAAAAAGTCCCATTGATTGGACATCCCGTTGTTTGGATTATCCCATTGATTGGAAGTCCCACAGATTTTTGTGAGTCCCTTTGACTGGAAGGCCCTCTGATCAGATGTCCCATTGATTTAAGATACATCCCTGGATGTGCCCGAGACCAGGCTGGGGGGGGGGTGGGGTCGGCTCTGGGCAGCCTGATCTGGTGGGGGACAACCTGCCCACATCTGGGCTTGGGGCTGAGAGGGCTTTGAGATTCCTTCTGACCCAACCATTCTATCATTCTGGGATTCTATGATGCTATGAAAGGAATACGTATACGAATAACACCAGGGCAGGGCTCTGGGGGTGAGCAGGTCAGATGAACTCTCACTTTGCAGCAGATCAGGGCCAGCCCCGCTGCTGGGATTTCCCTCTTTAGTCCTCACCTCTCCCTAAGGCATAGCAGAGTCCCAGCTATTTCTGGAAAGCATGAAGGGATAAGCTAATGCCAGTGCCTGATGAGAAGGGGCAAATGTCAGGATTTAGTGGCTATCTGCTGTTTTCCACTTTGCTTTTAAATCACTGCTGGAAGCAGCTCGCTCGGGTATGACACGGGCTGTGAGGACACAGCTCGCATCCTTCTCTCCAGCCACACAAACCAGAGGTGACAGCTCTGTGCACTCTGCACGGGGCTACAGCTCTATTCCAGGTGTACCTGGGAGCAGCTATTACCACGTGGCAGTCTGTCACATCCCACCACGTTGTTAATTTTGCTGAGAAGCAGAGTGGACAGGCCCAGGCTGTGGAGCCATTTGGATTTAATAATTCACTTCCATTCCTTCTTAGCCCAGATTTCTCAACCAACTGTGCAAGGATTTATCGTTTGAGAACTGTGAGTGAATTACTGCAGGGTAACCCAACCCTGAGGAGGGGGTGATATCCTGCATATGGCTGCAGAGGGAGGGGGGGCTGGGGCTACGGCGTGAGGGAGTGTCCTCTGTGGGATGTTATTTCCTTCAGGGCAAAGAAGGGGAAAAGTAAAGGATGGAGACATGGGTCAGCACCTGAGAGCAATGGGACAAAGGTCTGCTGAGTGGTATTGCCCCTTGTGGCTCTGGCTGAGCCCAGCAAATAGCATCCCAGCCAAAAGTGCCATTTTGTAATTGAAAAATTGTGCTTCCGTCATGGGGAGAAATCCTGGGCTCCAGCTCAGCCTTCATACCATGGGGAGACTTCCTTTTCCTCCTCCCTTTGCAGTCTGTGTTCAATGTCTAATGTTCCTCACACATATGCTAGTAGGCGGCCTTGAGAAATCTTGTGGCAGTGAGATCCAGCAGGTAATTAAGCTCTTCTCCTCATCACTGTAGGTGCTCCCTCGGTTTGGTTGGTTCTTCCTGTGTTCCAGTGGAAGAGCAGCCACGACTCACGTGCCACATCATGTAGGTGTAGCACGTGGGGACACGGGATCATGGGCATGGTGGGATGTGCGGACGGTTGGACTTGGTGTGCTCCTGCAGCTGCTGAGCCATTGCAGCCCCTGAGGACTGGTCCCGATTTTGCAGGCAGCAATGGGGCCCAGGAAGTGCAGAGCACAGAACAGTCACCCCTTCATCAGCCCGTGGGGCAGCACTGCACGTGGCTCCCACTGAGTGGCACTACCACTGAGCATCTGCTTGATGCAGAACTGGCCAGCACCGAAGTTCAGCCCTTTTGCTCTCCCCCTCATTGCACACTCAGTGTTTCACGTCAAGAGAAAGGCAAGAAATGCTGCAGCAGCTTGCAGCTCGTTGCAAGGCTTGGCTGGCCCTGCAGGCACACAGCCCAGCCGTGAAAATCCTCTTTCCTTCTTGTGGGCTCTGTCCACTTGTTCCCCATCAGCCATTGTAGGCAGCGACCCGCGTGCTTTCAGCTTTCTGCTTTAATTGCCATGGAAATTTGATAATTTCATTCTGAAGGAGAGCTGAGGAAAACTCAGGAAGAGCTCCGATTACTGAAAACTGGAAAAAATTAATCTTGATTAAAGCACTTCCCCCCTGAAAATAAGGACCTCCTGAACCCCGCAGAGCTGATTGCTCAGGAGCTGACTGTGCCCGTGCTGTACTGGTCCTGCAGCAGTGTGCGGGGTGCAACCACCACGAGGCAGAAAGGAAAAAAACCCCCAAGGTGTAATGGGGTGGGATGTTGGCAAGAACTTGCTTCAGTTCCCTTCCAAGGCAGAGCCAAAACGCAAGTGTTACCCTCCCAAGCCATGAAGGTCACACAAATGCCTATCAGCTGTCAGCACCCACAGAACTCCTGTAAAAATAACAGGGTTCGAGCATCAAAGCTGTTCTGCCTGCTCAAACATCCGCTTTTATATTATTTTCATTATTTTCCTTTGTTTTAACTTTCCTCCCCTCTGTGCAATGAGGAGCTCCCACGCTGCAGGGCCCCAGCAGCCCACCCCACGCAGCCCCATTCCTGGAGCAGGACTTTGCCCTCACCCCCACCCACACTCACTCAGCCCCACAGATGCTTGCAATTATCCGCAGATGCAGAATGTGAATGCAGATTTGGTGGTTACAATTTGTACCCCCCAAAATTGTCCTTTTGAAGAGTTGTCTCCGAATTTCTCCGGGCTTTCAACACTGTATTTATTTAGCAATTGACTCGCAGCAGAAGAGAGCGAACGTCACCCTTGCTCTGAATCCCCTTCAGCAAGGGAGTTCTATGGCACAATTATGCAGAAATGGGCCGGATTTGCTTGGAGGAAGGCACGTGCAGGGCAGGAGCAGCAAGGTCAGCCTGGCCTGGACCTTCTCAAGCCCAATTGCATGGAGCAGAACTTCTGGAGTGCTGCTGGTGCTGGGAGTGTGCATTTGGAGACAAGGACCAGAGGATGGAGCAAGGCGAGCACCATGCTCCTGAGCACAGAAGATGAGCTGACTGACGCTGCAGATCAGTCTGCCAGGATTCTAACAATTCAGCTGCGTATTGTTGTCATTCTTGTTCAAGGTCGGATTATTTTTGCGCTCTCCTAAAAGCTTCGGGATGGTTTGAGGTGCCACAAGAAAGATTTTGCTGTTTCAGACATGGGAATGCTTCTGGTTTGCCTTCAAACCTGCAATATTTGGGTTTTATTCCATTTTGCTTGATAGCAGCTTCCAGCATCTGTGTGACGTGGATAAAACCCCGCAGCCACCGACACAAAGCTCAGCAAAGCAGCCCTGCCAGCACTGCTCACATTCCATCAAATCCCCTCTACAGAAAAAGGAAATCACTGCAAAAGGGGAAGATTAGGGCAAGGAGGCATGTGTCCAGGGTGGGAAACACTGCACGCTCCTAGCAGCCGTCCATACCAGCTACACTCAAGGATCTTAGTGCTACTCTGTTTGGAATTTGGCTTGGTTGCTATTGAATAGATGTCAAAGAGACAAGATAAAGCCATTCTGACTGGGGCTTTGGGTACCTGAAGCTCACTGTTAAATGAAACGACGGAAATAGAAGGCAGCAGAACACCCAGGGCCACACGGTGGAGATATGCACACCATCAGATTTTGCAGTTTCTTTGCCCCAGGGGAAGCTCAGCACCACAATTCTGCATTTCCCTCGTGCAGCGTTTTGCTGTGTAACTCCCAAGAGGGTCCGTGGGTGCATATTCACACCCTTGCCTTCACTGACAAGGTCCATGTTAAATAAGGACACCAAAACGCAATAGCTGCAAAATCATCTCCTGCAGCATCAGGTCTTCTGCACGAAGCTGTGAGCACGAGGGTGGTTTTCAGCATCCTGAGGAGCGAGGAGCAGCTATGAGGGGAGGAGATCCGTCTGCATGGGAAGGCTGAGACCTTCAGCCCCCCTGGGCAGGATCCTGAGGCCCTCTCTAATCACCTCCTCCAACATTTTCCTCTTGATATTACAGAACCATGGACTCGTTAAAGTTGGAAAAGACCCCTAAGATTATCAAGTCCAACCACTGACCCCACCATGGAAGATCCCGCAAGGCACAAACCCACAGCCAAGTCCATCTCCTTTCCCATCCATCACACCGCTCAGGGTCCACACCGTTGTCCCCAGGGGCGACTTGAGGTGATCCTCATGCAGGCAGCCCCTCCTTTCCCCTCAAACCCCCAGTGCTGGGAGCTCCACCAGTCCCACAGCTCTACAGGACACCCCTGAGGGGCCACAGCCACTTCCCCTGGACCTCATTATTCCATTGACAGCAGTCGATATCTCCCTGCATAGGAATGTATTTACTTATAGGCACATAAGTAATTCATTTATGAAATTGAATTATCTGACTAGGGAGATTGTGTGTTTTGATTGTGTAGCTGTACTTCTGAAAGCGACTTAGAATTGATAAAAGCCAGATGGAAAGCGGAAACCGTCCATTTCATGACTCCTTAAACGTTTAAGTTGGTTAACCCTTGTACTGCACCAGTTTTGATGTTGGGCCAGAGTGTGGAAGCAATTTGTTGGTGAGTTCTCAGGATGCAAAGGGGCTGCGAGCGCTCGCCGGGTTGGGTGCCGAAGGGAAACGAGCAGTTGTCCTCCAGCTATGGAAACTCGGGGGAGAAAATGCTGCAGAGCAAAAGGTGTCACCACGGGGGCTGCTGCAGCCAAGGAATGTCTAAAGGAAGAGACAAAATCCTGACCAGCAGGAGGGCTCCAGAGCTGTGCTGAGCAGAGCCAGCTCCCCGCACTGCACTTCCCTTCCTATTTTTTTTCTGGAGCTTGCTCTTCCCCAGGGCCACGCGGTGCTAAATTTCCATTACTTCTCAAATTACCCCAACCTGTCCAAAATACACGCCGGTGGTATTACAAACCGGCATCACATTCCCTTAATAACTGAGGGAGAACGTGACCCGACGGCCCGAGCCCGCTGCCCGCGGCACATCTGGGAACAGCTGCACCGCATCCCATCCCGCAGGTGTCGGCTCCGTGCACTGCCTGAGCTCTTCCTTCCGTGAGAAGGCCCTGAGGTTAAATGGCCCTGCATTGGCTTACGGCCCTCCTTCTGCTGGTCAGAAAAGGGAAAGCAGGCCAGAGCAAAACGCTTTACGATCCATTCTGTTAATATTTTCCGAGGTGGTTTTCTTGCTTTCCCATTGCCAAAAAAAAAAAATGCGTGTCAGGAAAAAGTAACATAACTCACACAGCAATGTGAAATGAAACGATGGCTTCTGCTCACGGAGGAGCAGAACCCCGGTGCTGCCCTGCTTGCAGCCTGTGCTGCAGCCCTGTGTTCCCTATGCAGAGGGATGCATCACCACCTCAGAGGTTTTGGGGCCATCTGTCCAAAATGGGTGTTCGTTTTGCTTGGAGAGATGATGTTTTGTGGATCCTGGCAGAGGTGAGTGTTCTGTTCCTATCAGCCCAGTGCACTGCACTGCTGGGTAAAGAAAGCAGAGGGGATGCAGTGGGGGTGCCAGAGGATCCACGAGTGGAAAACTTCCCTCTGTCTGAAGTTACTCTTCTCAGGGCTAAAAGAAATGACAAATCATGGTACTGCGAAAGGAAAGTCCTTTTTAGTGGTGTGTGAAGCAAGGGAGTGGGACAACTTCATATCAAGTTCGTTCAGCAGGAAAATTAGGTAAATTGTGGCTTTCATTATTATTTAAATACAGAGGAAAAAAAATAAGTTAATTCTTTAGAGGTTCTTGGTGGGGACTGGGATTGACCAGGAGAGCAAGGAGGAGAGCAGCTCCTCACATCAGTTTTCCTCACAGCACTCCCACCGAAATTTGGGCAGATTTGGAAAATTCAATCAAAGCTTTGGGTCAGAAAAGCAAAGTTCTCAGTGACCCCCCACCATGGGAAGGAGGGCTGATTCTGGGCAAACACAGCCCCAAATGTGTGCTTGGGTCCCATCCCCTTCTGCGGGCTCTCGGTGCTCGCAGAGACACTGAAACCCTTTGGGAATTGGATGGAGAACATATTTTTCCCTGTGATTTTCTAACACAGAGTTTAAAGAACCCGATCTTATAAATAGCATCCTATGATTTTTATGTTTATCAGAAATGAATTCGTGTTTTGTAAAACATTCAATTTACAACCGGAGCAAAGCAGACTGAGCAGCCAGCAGTTCACTGGGGCAAATATTTTCCACCTCTGCTTCAGGAACAGCGATAATTATCCCTATTTTCCAATTAAAATCCAGGACAAAACCCTCATGGGGGTTCAGCAACTGCCTCAGCGCCAGCAACTGCACCCCAGCATCATGCAAACAGAGAATGGCACTACCGAGGATCACGTTGTTTCAGCTCAAAACCTGCAGAGCTGCTGCTTAGCAAGGCACTTCTCAGGAGCGTGGAATAGTTTCTTTACCAAGGGGAAACAAAAACGAGAGGGAGAAAGGGAGAGAAAGGAAAAGAAAATTAATTTCCTTCCCTCTGCTTGAGTTTCAGAGGAAATTCCGCGCTGTCCTCCCAAGGGAGAACTCACCAAAAAATAAATAAATGGGGAGAAAAACGTTTCGGTGTGATGATGGAGAATATTGGGAGTGCTGGGATGGGAGCGAAGTGCAGAGCGCGGACGGGACGGGACGGGACGGGACGGGACGGGATGGGACGGGACGGGATGTCCGGTGGAGGGGGATGGGAGGCTGCATGCAGAACCTGCCTGAACGCTGCATGCACAACGAGGGGGGGCTGCAGGAAACGCAGTTTCCAGGCTCCGGCCTCCAGGTGGCAGGCAGAGGCCGGGGTGCTTCGGGCTCTGCATCCTCCACCGAAAGGCAGAGGTGTTATCGGTGCGGGTGAATTACCGGGACGGGACGGACGGCTCTGGGTCCTTCGGAGCGTTGTGCTTTGCATCCGTTACCCCCGCAGGTTTTAGTCTGCAGGTGATGGTACCTGGTTTTTTTTCCATCTCCATGCCTGCGTTCTTTTCCTACTTCAGTGTTTCCATAGATTCATTCCTCGTCGCCAGCCCACGGTTGCTGGAAGTGCCTCCCATCCTTCTGAGGAGACCAGGCACTGATCTCCAGCATCACACCGCGGTGGAGAGAGGGCTCAGGGGTGGATGAACAGAGGGCAGGACACCCCATTGCTGCCCCTTAAAGCACCTTCTACTGGGAGCATGCACCAAAAGGAGGAGGTGGGGCTGCCTGGCAGGGGGTGCCCCTGCAAGGCACCATTGGGACAGAACAGCTCACCTTCCCAGGATTATTTCCCAGGGAAGCCAATTGCATGACATGTGTTTGATTACTGTTTATAACCAAAGGGGGGGGGGGAAATCACAGAATAGACATTTCCTCTCATGAAAGCCTCTTTTCAAGGGGCAGAAACTGGAAATTGAGCAGGATGATGGGCACTGGCATCCTGGTGCCTCACTGCTGAGCTCAGCTGGACAAGATACCATTCTCCTGGGTCACCTCTGTTCTCCTGGGGTTGGATGTGGGGACAGAGAGATTGCTAAATCCCTCAGGGAAATGCAGTACCATTTGTTATTAGTAACACCCATCTCATTCTCAGTGCTGTTTGGGTACTGTGTACCACAGAGCAGATGGGGCTCATTTGAAGCCCTCCAGATTGCAGGGGTCCATGTGCAACTGATAAAGGCCCATTTGCAGGGGGGGGTGCTCTCCAGGCAAGTCCAAGCAGGACGCCCTATATGTTTTCTAAGTGCTAAACTCAAGGGAAATTACTTCATCAAAACCCGATCCAGACCACAGTAATGAAGACTGTGATGTAGCCAGTGTTCAACCATGTTGACTTTGCAGCACTGGAATTAATCCATCTGCATTGCAGCTCGGTGAAATCACTTCCAGCCCGCAGCAGCTCTGGGGCTGACTTCATCCTTGCAGCCCCAGATGTGGAGCCCTAGGGGCCGAGGGAATCACAGCACAGTGACAGCTGCCCATCCTCAGGGGCACTGGGTTCCTGTTGGGGCCAGGAGGGTTTTGGTGGCTGGGAGCTGGTGTGGGCAGTCATGGTGCCACCGCTGTGCTTTGTGTACCTTGGCAGGTTGGCTGCTCTGTTCCACCAGGTGAAAAAACATCCCAGAAACCACAGAAATCCAAGCTTCAGTGGGGTTTCTGCAGCCAAACCTTAGGAACTGCTGGATCCTGATCCCAGGTGTGGGGATGATCAGCACAGATCACCACCAAAGGTGCACAGCCTTCCTGGCATTGCACTGCTCGTGCAAAGCACTCACTCACCAGCTCTCAGCTTTTGGAGGGGCTCTCTGTTTAATCTGCCAGCACACATAAGGAGAAGAAACAAAACAGGCAGCTCGTGCAGCGCTGCAGGGCAATGGGATGAGCCTTCAGAACCCACCCTAAAAGGGCTCAGGTTTTAAGGAGAGGCTAAGTACATCTAAAGGCATTTTTCAGCCCTGTGTTCTCACTGCACTTTTTGCAGCCTTACCTTAACCCCAAAGCGTAATTTAATTAAGTTTGTTTAATTTTTTTTTATTTTTATTTTTAATGCATGTGGGACTAGTAAACTTAATTAAAAAGAAACATTGTTAAGCAGCCTGATACACTCATAATTTGATTTAAAGCACTGGATGATACCAACATTAGAAATGTAAACTGATACATTACAGAAAAAAAAAAAAGGGCTTTAAGTGGAATTTTGCAGTTTCTCCTCATTTGTGGCAGCTTTAGGATAGGCTGAATTGCAAAGATCTCTTCCCCCATTCACTGCTGAAAAGTGAGGGACATTTCCTACCCAGCAGAGCACCACTGGCTCGCTGAACCACTTGCAGGGTGGTACCTTTGTTCCTGTAACCTGGGATCCCAATTTGGGAAGCAATCTGAGACAGAGCTCCCCAGGAACCCAGGGGCCCAAGGGGAGATCTGGGTTTGCTCAAGGAGCAAACAGTGGGGTTTCAGAGGGGAAAGCTTCTACCCAGCACGAAGGAAGCAACTTCCACCCATCCAGCTCTAACACTGCTATAGATGTGCAGTGCAGTACACCTCATTACACAGTGCACTCCAACTCACCACTGCTCACGATACTCCTCGCTGTTGCTTTGCTCAGGTTGTGCCTCACAGCTCATCCACAGCTCCACGCTCAAACCCTGCCCAGGGCTCACTGCTGAGCCAGGCCAGGCACCACACAGACACCGAGGCTGCAAGAGGAAAAAAATGGGGCAGCTCTCCTCCAGTACCCCAACCCCTTCCTCAGAGGGGGCTGTGGTCAGGCACAGAGGATGAGCAGCCCCAGCTCCACACCAGCAGTATACACAACTATTTTCTGGCTGACCACAAGAGCTAAAAGCCTCACGCCCCCATACCCCCAAAAAAGCTTATTTTAACACTTTTTCTCCAACTATTATTAGGATTATTTAACCCCTTATTCGACAAGCTTGCAGAAACACCCACCCTCCATCACCCCCACCCCAGGGGCTAGGGCAGCACCACTCTCTTTTAACTGCTGTGGCCCAGGTGGATCCCATCAGTCACTACAGAGGCAGTGCTCACCTGCAGCTCACAGCTGCTGCCTCCGTTACACCCTCCCTCCATAGGGGACAAAGGGACGGATGAGGCCCTGCACAGTGCCAGGTGGGCCCAGGAGCAGAGCAAACAGAAGACAAACAATTGAACAAAGGTTGAATAGCGGGACTGTCGATGCGTTCATCTCTGTCTCTCGATTCCCCGAGCTGTTACTTTACATCCCCCAACAGCTCCGGGGCTGCGGGCTCCCAGGAAGGCTTCGTTCGTGCACTCATTTCCATCTGAAATAAACCTAACTCGGATAAAAATTCTAATTGACCAAGTTCCGGTTGTTACACCCCCCACCCCAGCTTGACTTCTTTTCCCTTTCCCCCCATCCCTTTTACAGCTGAGCAGCCCCGGAGCCCCCGACGCGCGGCGGAGAGGAACCGTCAGCGGTCGGAGCTGCGATGTGCAGTGCTGCGGGAGGGGCAGAGGCACTGCGTGTCTTTAACTGTGCTTTCCTCCCTGAAAAAATAAGACCTGATCGAGAGCGGGTGGCCGAGAAGCGGTCCGGGCTCTCCCTGCTGCGTGCGGGACCCCCATGGGAGCTCCCAGCCCCGCGGTGTGTTTGCTGTCACCTGCTGGAGCGGGCGCTGGATAAGTGAAGGCTTTGCTTTTTGTCCTGCAAATTATGCTCGATGTGGCCTTGGTTTTGTGCACGTAAACAGAGCGCAGCCGTTTTCGGGCTCTGCTCTGCTCGCACAAACGGGAACGCAAAGCCCCTGTGCTCGGGTAGCAGTGGGGCAGCAGCAATCCCACAGCTCTGCGCGGGGCTCTGCCCGTTTCTCTGCCATCCAGCTGCATTTGTTGGCGATGGGGATTAAAAGATTCGACTCCGTAAGCTTTTATTTCCTATTAGTTTTCTGCTAATCTACTTGCATTTCATTGGTATAAACGACAGAAGAACAAATCACGGCACTGCTTTGGGGTGGGTATCCCTTTCTTACACTCCCACAGCTGCATCCTGCTCCCAGGCGCTCGGAGGGTATCACACCTCTCAGCCCCCTGACCTCCAAACTGCATCTTCCCGGGCACAAACCACGCTGAGCAGCGAGTGATGCTGGGGCACGGATGGCGGTGGCACACCAAGCGTGGTTCCCTGCCCTCCCGCAGCCCGGGCAGCTCTCCTCATCCGCAGCCATTCACTGCTCGTGCGGTTTCTCGGGGAGGTCTCAGAGATCCCGAATTAGCGTGGAGCAGAAACCAGAGCTGCACGCGTTGCTTTGAGTCAGTGTTGAGCTCCGGAGTGATTTGCATCGGTCCCATTGTATGTGGAAGTGCCTGAAATCTGCAGAGTAAAGGAGAAGGGATGAGGGTGAGGAAAGCACATCTGATGTGCGTGAGCCGTGGCAGGCAGCGGGTACAGGCAGAGGCTGTGCACCCAGAGCCGTTGGAGCTCCTGAAGCCATCATGCCCTGAATCACGATCTCAAGGAAGATTTCAGGGCTCTTCTGCGAGCAGGCAACCTTCCCGGGGATATTACTTCTTTGTTCCTATTTTATAAACTGCAACTTAGCTACAAAAAAATCCAACAGCACAGCGGAGGGAGCAAAGACCAAAGCATCGCGCAGAGCGCCGGCACCGACGTTCCCCTCTGTCCTCCCCATTCCACACTGGGGGTTCCCACCAAAGTTGTGTGCAGATCACTCTACCCCACGGCTCCCAGCCCCCACCCCACCCATCCCACCTTGTTTTCCCATTACCCAAAGTCTGAGAAGCTTTTTCGGAGCAAATCCCCCGCGAACGTTGCGGGGCTGTGGATTTATGGCCGCGGAAGGCACTGAGCCACCAAACCAGATGGTTATTTGCTAATTTTGAAGGCCTGGAGTGGTTTTTGGATCTCAGCAGAACTGTCCCCGTTTGCAAACAAAAGGAACCCGTAAGTCGAACTGCTTCGTCTCTTAAATCCCTGCGTGTTTTCCTTCTTTCTTTATTGGAAGAGACCGTTCGATATTTTGCCGTGTAATTTACAGTCTGCAGTCTGCAACCCGGTGCGGCCAGAAGGAAATTTGGGAAGTGGAGATAAGACAGATTTCCCTGCTCTCTGACCTGAAGCCCCCACAAAGCCCCCCTGCCCAGTTCCCTTCGCTCTGCTTTCCTTTCCCACAGCAGCAGTGGCACTGGGTGCACACCATCGGCACCGTTCCTTCACCGAGCTCACACGGCTCCGCAGCCGCCATGGGGTGGCAAGTCCACAGAGCTTATTTATTACTTCCAAATTAAAACCAGAGAATAACATCCCTCGTCCCTAAGGGGAAATGTGAAGAAGCAGAGTTTCACCCAGCTCTGCGTGGAGAGTTCACGTGGTTTCAATTTCAAATACAAAGAATATATATAGCTTTGTTCGGGGGTGACATCACTGTCCTTCGAAAACCTCTTGTGATTCACTTTCCTTTTATTTTATTCTCTTGCATATCTGCTGATAGATATTTGTATTGGCAGCTCCCATGGAATATTGAGATCGTATCTGTTCTGTCTAATTTCAATAGTCGCTTCCTGCCCAAGGTGTGAGCTCACGGATCACCAGCACTTCGGTGCCTAGAAAAGTGAAAGCTTCCTCACGCACTTTCTGACTCGTTGTCCTCCTCCCAGATGCATTCCCCTCCCTGAGCTGCTCCTCTTCCCTCTGATGTTCACTATCACACCAAAAATGGCTGCAATACCCAAATGGAGAACGCCAACAAAGTGCTCAGGGACAGCAGCGTTAGGAAGGGCACATCCTTCCCCACTGGGCTCAGCTCAAGGCCGGGAATCACACTCACCTTGCAGACGTACAGGGGCAGAAGTCTCCAACCGGTCCCCAAAGGACAGCCAGGTCAGACTGCAGGGTGTGCACGTCCCCATCTGCACCATGGGGCACCGCTGTCCCTTCCTGCACAGGGCTATAGGATAACTCTTCCCCAGCACTGTTTTTAATTTCCCTTCTCTGCTGCAGTTCCCCTGGCATTAAACCAAGAGCACTCACCTCCCCTACAAAGAAAGCCCCATGTGAAGGGGGGTCCCTGAGCCTGACCCGGCCCCAACCCCCCGGGGCATGGTGGGACAGGACGTGCTCTGGTGCCATTCCCAAAGTTTTCCACTCCATCCGTGTGGTTCAGTTTGCTCTCCCCAAATCCTCTATGATTACACATTCTTGCAGTGTTTTCTTTAAGTATTACGAGGAAAGTTCGCCGCAGCAGAGCTTCTCCCCTTTGCTCAGCAGTGGAAGGGGTCGTTTCTTGGATAGATTTTGTGCTAAGGAAAGCCAAGGAAGGCAGGACCCCGTTCCCACAAGGCACAGACACCTCTCCCAGCCCCATCAATGTGCCTGAACATCTGGCAGAGCTCGGAAAATGCCCTGCCCCGCTGTTTGTTAATGGAGCTAACAACCAAGCAGTGCACGTGCTCCACACAGTCCTCAGCTGCAGTCACTGACACCAACCAGAAGGCAGGAAATGGACTGGGAAAAGGGACCAAAGAAACCTCCTTTGCAGCATGGAGCCAGTAATTCTTGCTTTTCCCCCAAATACATCGGGGTTGCAGTGGGATATGGGCCCTCAATTGCTCTGCCCCAGCCACTGTGGTGGGCTCAGGTGGCAGCAGGTGGACACAGACCTGCTGGGACAACAAAATGATCCCCGGCACCAAATTCAGCTTAACTTTCCCCCAAATGCTGTACGGATTGTTTTTGCTTCACTGAATCATTTCCTCAGGGCTTAATCCTACTCCCTGTACAACTCTGTGCCGATGGATAAAATAACATAACAGAGATTCATTTTAATATATCCTCAGCTAACGCTGTGCATGTGGCAGGACAGGAGGAAGGCAAATCCAATCCCAAAGTGCTGCGTTCCCGTTCTCCAGAGGGAAGGGGACAGCTCCCTGTCCCACCAGCCGTGATGCTGGTGCCCACCCACTGGGCCATCCCGGGCTCAGCACTGCCCCTTCCTGTGCCCACAGGTCCTTCAGAGTTCACGATGGGCAAACTGGGACGGGGGGTGAAATCAAAGCCATGCTGTGGGACCTGACATCCGAGAACGCAAGGGGAAGCAATCTCACCAGCGCCGTGCTAAGCTGCTGGGAGTGTTCCTGCCAAGTTTTGCTCAGTCTTTAGGAGTGTCCTTTCAAGCCGTTGTTTGCTGGAAATATTCGTTGATGTGATGAGGAGCGATGGCTCGGTGATTCAGACGAAGTGGACACACTCGGAGAAATGGAAAGTTGGTGTGTGTTTGTCCACAGGGCACATGGATTCTGTCTCGGGGTTGCTATCCTGTAACTCCATTAGACCTGACATCATCTCATCCCCAGATTTATAGCCGTGGTCTCACATAAACTCACAACATTCAGGTGGAGACACAGGATGGCAGTGTCAGAGCAGAGCATCCAATCTCTGCATCTCAAACGTCAGCTTTGCGTTGTTTCCTTCGGTTTGGTTTCGCTTCGTTAAACACAAAATGAAGGTGGGTGAAGCCGAGTGCTGCTGCAGTGTGGGGAAATGCCCCCAAGGTGGCCCCAGCACGGCTGGGAACGCTGGGCTTTGGCCTCTCCCTGTGTGCCGCAGTGCACTGATGGGTGCTACCCACGATCGTTCTCAAGTTAAGCATAAGTTTCTGCCCTACTGCGCAGCACTTGCTTTGAGACTGAATTCGTTCATGTGAACTTCATGCCAAGTGATTATTCGCTCCGCTTTCTGATGATGGAAATGTATGACATACCACCCTGTAATTCGTTAAGGACAGTGAGATGACAAAGCCCAGGAAGGGGCTGAGTTGGTCTCCATGGATGAAACATCCCTGCAGCCCCTGGAAACGTGGCCCTGCCGCCTTCATCTGACCTAAACCCTCAAAATGTTCCTGATTATATCATCTCCATTGCGCTTGATTTTTGTTTTATTTTTCCTTGTAGGAAATTAAAAAGGGGCCGCTTGATCCTGCTCCAAGTTCTTGCGATGTGTTGCAATGCTGAGGAAATCAAAGATTACTTGAAATACTTCTTAATAATATGTCATGTCAGCAGAGATAAAGGTTCACGGCCCGTGCTCTCAGCTGGCTTCTATCAGTGCTGGGAAGGGAGGACCCCCCCTCCGCAGACCCCCTCCTAATTACCAACATGCTTAAGGAATGGTTCGTTTCTCTGGGTAGAGAAGTACAGATGGGTATAGACACCTACAAGTGAGAATCAGTGTGCCCACCCTGTGCCTCAACAACGAGCATCCTCAGCAATGAGTAACCTCAGTAACGAGCATCCTTTGTAACGAGCATCCTCAAGTGGGCATCCGAGGACAGCATCGGTTTGTGGCACTGACACGATCTGGACACATCAGCTGATGTTTGGTGCTGCCACTGCCCCATCCCAACCTGCACCTCAACCACCCCGACGTTCTCTGGTCAAGGCTCACGTGCCGTAGATGATGCTTTACCAACACTGTCCACAGATTCATCTTCCTTTTTTTCTTTTTTTACTGTCCTGAGGTTGAAGCCCCCGTCCACTTTGGGATGCAGGTGCCACTGGAGCACAGCAGCACCGTGGGGATGCTGCAGTGGGAGTGGGACTCAGAAACAGGACCAGGATGTACGTGTGGGATCAGGATGCCGGAGTGGGATTGGGATGCTGGAGAGGGAACAGGATTCTGGAGTGGGACTGGGATACAGAAGCAGGACTGGGATGCAAGAGTGTGTTCGGGATGCTGGAGCAGGATCAGGATAAAAGAGTGGGATCAGAATAAAGGACTGGGACTGAGATGCTGGATTGGGACAGGGATTCTGGTGTGGGACCGAGATATGGGTATGGGGATGCAGGAGTGGGGCAGCAGAGCAGGACCCTGGGCTTCCCAGCAGGGCAGCTGGAGATCATCGGGGAAGCCGATGTGTGGGGGTGTCCCCCCCGTTTTCCCTCTCCCACACCCCCACGCCCCACACCTTTATTTTTCTCTTTTTCCATCCTTTTTTTTTTTTTTTTTTGCTTTTGCTTTTAATTTTATTTTTCCCTTTTTTTGTGCTGGTTTTGGTTAAACGTTATTTGCACTTTTGTTGGGAAAGTGGCCCCTAGTGTGCAATTATGTCAAATTTCTTTGAGTTTTACAATTTAATGGAGAACAGTAACTCTTTTATTGATCCTAGACGGGGCCGGCTCCTCTTCCCCCGCTCTTCCCCTCGCCTCTCTCTTTCCCCTCCCACCCCTCCTCCCACCCGTCCCAGTCCCACCAAATGTCACTCAATGTTTCTTACGCTCCCATCAGTTTCCAAAACAAACAGTGGGAGCCGCAGCCTCCTCTCTGCTCACTCGGAGCACCTCGCCGTCCCCGCTGCCCCCCGACGGCGGTCGGCTGAGGACCCCCCCCGCGCCCGCATGGATCCACCGCCCGGAGCTCCGCCGCCCGCCTGAGCCCCGCGGCCGCCCGGGGGAGCCCGGCCCGGGCTGGGGGGGTCATGGCGCTCAGCTCCCGGGCTCACGCCTTCTCGGTGGAAGCTCTCGTGGGCCGCTCGGCCAAGAGGAAGGGACCCGACGGCCGCGACGAGGAGAGCGGGGCGGGCTGCAGGCAGAGCCGCAGAGCCCCCGAGCCCGGTTGGTAGCGGCGGGGCAGCCCGGGGGGGGTTGGGCTGGGGTTGGGGAGGGGGAGGGGGGGGTCCCGGCGGCCACCCCAGCGCTCCCTCTTCTCCCCCGCAGAGAAGCGGCCCAAGGCCGGAGCCGAGAGCCGGGAGGTGGGGGAGGAGGTGCAGGTGGAGCTGCAGGGCTCCGAGCTGTGGAAGAGGTTCCACGAGATCGGCACCGAGATGATCATCACCAAGGCCGGCAGGTAGCGGCCCCCCCGGCCCCCAGCCCTGCTCCTGCCTCCAGCTCTTCCCTCTCCGTTTTCCCCTTTACGTCTCACACCCATTCCTTTCTTTTTTTTCTTCAACTCTCCTTCACTGTGTTTCTATTTCTTTCCCCCCCCCCCCCTTTTTTATTTTTTATTTTTGGCCGTTATTTAATCACGATTTTATTCTCTGGTATCTTTTTTTTTTTTTTTTTTTTAATTTCCAACCCGTTTTCACCTCTTTAAACAACCTCCACGACGGGCACGCCCCCGCTGCCGCCCCCCGCTCCGTGCAGGCGCATGTTCCCCTCGGTCAGGGTGAAGGTGAAGGGGTTGGAGCCGCTGCAGCAGTACTACATCGCCATCGATGTTGTGCCGGTGGACTCCAAACGGTACAGGTACGGCGCGTTCCCATGGCAACCACGGGGTTGGTCCCTTCTGCACGGCCAGGAGACCAAGGGCTGCAATGGGGTGCGGTGGGAATGGAGGGATGGGTGGAGGATGGAGGGAGGAATGGGCCGAGGGGTGGACGTACGGGTGGGTGGATGGAGAGATTGGCTGGATGTGTGGATAGATGGATGGACACGTGGATGGATGGATGGATGGATGGATGGATGGATGGATGGATGGATGGATGGATGGATGGATGGATGGATGGATGGATGGAGGGAGGGGTGGGCACACTGGGTGTTCGGTGTGGTGATGGTGTCGGCGCAGGTACGTCTACCACAGCTCGCAGTGGATGGTGGCGGGGAACACGGACCACTCCTGCATCACACCACGGCTCTACATCCACCCCGACTCGCCCTGCTCGGGGGAAACGTGGATGAGGCAAATCATCAGCTTCGATCGGGTGAAGCTCACCAACAACGAGATGGACGACAAGGGGCACGTAGGTGTGGGGCAGCCCTGGGGGGGCTGCTCCGGGTAGCGGCTCAGCCTGGCCCTCTGTGCCCTCACAGATCATCCTGCAGTCCATGCACAAGTACAAGCCCCGCGTCCACGTTATCGCCCAGGACTCCCGCTTCGACCTCGCACAGATTCAGTCGCTGCCAGCTGAGGGGGTGTGCACCTTCTCCTTCCAGGAGACCGAGTTCACCACGGTGACAGCCTACCAGAACCAGCAGGTACCCACGGGGCTGCGGCCGCCTGGCCTCCCCCTCCCCAGCGGCCCCATTGAGACGTTGCTTCCCTCCACAGATCACCAAGCTGAAGATCGATAGGAACCCCTTCGCCAAAGGATTTCGGGACCCTGGAAGGAACAGGTAATGGCTCAGCCACCCCCCAGCATGGCCTCATGCCTGGCCCTGGCTCTCAGCCCTATATTGCCTGCAGGGGAGTGCTGGACGGGCTCCTGGAGCCCTTCCCATGGCGGCCACCGCTAGCCCTGGACTTGAAGGCCTTCAGCGCGGACAGCCAGGGTGAGTCTGGGGCTGTGGGGCTGGGTCAGAGCTGTAGGTAGCAGGATGAGGCTGTAGGGCTGGGTGGGGGTCACACAGGGGTGGGGCTGGGGCTGTGAGAATCTGGGTGTACAGGATCCTATGATTCCTGATCCTTTTTGCCAAAAGTCCCATTGAAATCAGTGCGAGCGCTTGGGGGGAAGCGGTGACAGACATGGCAAAGGCCACAGGAAAATTTAGACGAATAGAAAATATATACCTATACATGCAAGAGGTTATTTTGGAGTGGGGTCACTGTGGCCTTCAGCCCTAATTGTTTCCAAACCAATGGAGGATGCTGTTTAGAAACGTCTCAGTAAGAAATACGGAGCGGCGGTGCTCGGGTGCCCTCCTCCCCAACACAGCAACGCAGTTCCCAACAGGAGAGAGCAATCACCACCTGCTCAGATGTGAGAATGCAGAAAGAGGGAAAAGTTTCCCAGGGAAAACCACCCCCCAGAGCCACAGTGCACATGAGGGGCTCTGCTCCTCAGAGCAGCTCCGGGCAGTGCTGCCTGGGATTGGAAATTGGTGGCACCAAAGGAGAAGGAACGGAGCTGCAGAGCGTGGCTGAAGGCAGCAGTGTCACTCCCGTGGGCATCACGGACCCTTCAAAGGCATTTTTGTTGGTGTGGACGGAGTCGATCCCCACTCATTTTTGCAGCAAAACGCTGCAAAAGCCGCAGTAAAATCTGTGCTGTATGAGTGGAGAAATGTGGTGGTGTTAAAAGGAGGCAGGAGAAATGAAGAGGTTCAACAGATTGTAGAGACAGACACTTGTCCTTTTTTTTTTCCTTTTTCTTCCCCTCTTTTTTTCCTTTTTTTTCCTTTTTCTTCCCCTCTTTTTTTCCTTTTTTTTCCCTCCTCATTTTCCTCTTTTTTTTCTTTTCTCCCCTTTTTTCCTATTTTTCACTTTTTTCCTTTTTTTCCTTTTTTATTTTTTTCCTACTTTTTTTTTCTTCTTTTTCCTTTTTTTTCTTCTTTTTTTTTTTTTTATAGAAAAGACCATTTCTAACACACAAAGCTGCTCTTGAGCTGTGCAGGCCACAGTGTGGGAGCAGGGCTGTGGTGGGGGCTGAGAGCCCTGGCTTTGCAATTTGCAGTTATTGTCACACAGACACCAAAATGTTATGGTTTGGTTGGATATATTTACATTTCTTTTTAACTAATTGTAACATCACGAGTATTTTTTTGTAGGGGCCAATGTCCTAAATGATCTTAACTGTCCCTTCCAACCCAAACCGTTCTGTGATTCTGGAAAGGTGCAAATAGAACAAAATTCCTATCTCTGCTGATAAGAGAAGTGTATTTCTGGGGGGAAAAAAAAAAGGGAAAGGGAAAGGGAAAGGGAAAGGGAAAGGGAAAGGGAAAGGAAGAAAAAGAAGAAGAAGAAGAAGAAGAAGAAGAAGAAGAAGAAGAAGAAGAAGAAGAAGAAGAAGAAGAAGAAGAAGAAGAAAAGAAAGAAAGAAAAAGAAAAGGAAAAAGAAAAGGAAAAAGAAAAGGAAAAAGAAAAAGAAAAAGAAAAAGAAAAAGAAAAAGAAAAAGAAAAAGAAAAAGAAAAAGAAAAAGAAAAAGAAAAAGAAAAAGAAAAAGAAAAAGAAAAAGAAAAAGAAAAAGAAAAAGAAGAAAAAAAGCAATCTTGTGGCCCCCAAGCCAGAAGACAAATTAAAAATGATGAACTAAAGAAAAACTGATTATAGGTTGGGATTTTAAAGCCTGATAGGAACAGCAAACAGAATCTGCTCTTTGCGTTGCCCTGTCCTTCCCACTGCTATGCCCAGATTTGCTGGGAGGTTGAGTGATGCACTGCTTCGGGCACGGGCTGCACCCACTGATCTCATCTGCTCGGCTGGGAAAGAGCTCAATCATTTCTTTCCAAAAGGAGAATGTCAAAGCCCCGCACGCGTTTACAGCTTCAGGAGACACCTACGGTATTCAAGGGTACGTCTCAGATTGCATGGGGAGCCAAGGAAAATGAGTCAATTCCTGTGAGCAGGAAGGTACACGAAACTCTCCTTTGGGCTGAATGCATCTTTTTGTTCTCACGCACGAGGGGGGAAAGCTGCCTGGAATTTATTTGCACAGAAAACTGGGAACCTAAAATAGCTGCCGTGCTGCCATGGGGGGTGGGTGGCCCCGGCACAGCGGGCACTGGTGCGGGCTGAGCCTCACCGCTGTCCCGCTCACACTGGTGGGTATTTCTTAGGCAAGTGAGAGCAGCGTGCAGGTGATGGACGGATCTGTTTCCCAGCCGGTGATGCTGGGACCTGGAGCACCCCGCTGACCCAGCTGAGGATTATTCCTCTCCTTCCTTGCAGGCAGCAGCTCCAGCTCTTCCCCGGTGACCTCCAGCGGTGGGACGCCCTCTCCGCTCAACCCGCTGCTCTCCCCTCCGTGCTCCCCTCCCTCCTTCCACCTGGCTGTGAGCAGTGCTGGAGCAGCGTGCCCCGAGCCCCACCTGCCCGGCCTCGGCGTGCCCCTCTGCTACCGGCTGTGCCCCTCCAACCTCCTCCGCCAGCAGCCCCTCATCCTCCCCAGCCCCCAGAAGCCGAGCGGCCCCGGCTCCCACGTCCTGCCCCACTTCGTGGTCGATGTGCCCAAGCTCTCCTCCCTCGGCATCGCCAGCCTGAAGAGCACCAAAGCTGAAGACCTGAGCGGGCCGTGTCTGCAGGTCCCCAGCTCCGCGAGCCAAATGCTGTATGGATTACACGCATCTGGAAACATTTTCCCATCGAGTCCCATTGCTCGGGAAGCACTTAATTGTTCCTTACATCCTCCATATGGTTTGTACGGCTACAGCTTCATGCCATCGGCGCTGACGAGTCATTTCGGAGTGAGTGACAGCCTGCCCGCCGCCTTCAGGGACGGCCGATGCGGTCACCCCAGCTGGCACTCCGCAATTAACCACTGCCTTTAGCTGTTTCGGAGCCCGTTCCCCGCTCGGATCCAGGGCCATGCTAATTGCTGAGTACGAAACACGGCGCGGTGCAGGAGCGGTCTGCCAGGCCTTTAATTTGGGGGCGAGCAAGCTGACACCCATCGCTGACATTTGCGTAGGGGATGGGCGAGCGGTACGGACACCTTTTTACTATTTGCACTCTGAAGCGAGATCACAGACGTATGCGTTTCCACAAATTCGTTTTGCTGACGCTCTCTAGCTTCCCTGCAGCGAGCCCCGAGCCCCGCCAGCTCCTGCTCATCCCCGAAGAGGATTTCCCCTAACCCCAAAGGGACCCTCAGTGAACGTGGCTCGGCAGAGGGGCTGCAGCACGCTTTGCCTTTGTCAGCCCCGTGGAAGTGCCCTGCAGTGCTGGGGGTGATGGGAGCGGACGGACCCCCCCCCCAGGATGTGGAGGATGGGGATGGAGCAGAGTTACGGACACCCCTCCTGCAGCCCTACTTGTTTTGTGTCCACTTGTGGATCATCGTGTCGCTGCTGGAAATAAGCCCCGGCCCCGGGGGCACGGTGCAGCTCGCAGTTAAGCTGGGGGGGCAGGTTATATTCGCTCCCTGAAGCCGCTGCTGTTTCCTTACCCGTGACAGACCCGATACAAAGCGCCTGACGGGGACCCGCCGTATTTTAGGACTGACTAAAGAGAATTCTGTATCTACAAACATAACGCAGCAATATATAGAGGGATTAAACGTAGGTTGAAAAATCGAAACCGGTATCGCTGCTTTTATTGAACAGAATGAGGGTGGGGTTTTTTTTCCCCTCTGGGTGTCCCTGGGCCGCTGGGCCGGGCAGGCGGGCGCTTTGGGGGCTCTTTGGGTGCGGGCTGGGGGTGGTGCCCCCTCCCCCCCTCTTCCAGGTAGCGGTGCTGCGTGGAGTATCCCCGAGCTGTTGGCCGTGAGCTGGGGGTCGCGGAGCATCCCACCACTCTCAGCGTCCGGGAACATGGGACAGCCGCAGGAATTCTCACTTGGACAGACGTAGGGGCGAGCAGGGACGCAAACCCGGCTCCGTCGTGCTGCTGTTAACGGGAACCAGGAGGAAAAAACGCGGAAAGGATGAGCACTTCGGGCACTGAGCGCTCCCGGGAGGAGCCCGAAATGACTCCGAGCCGTCCGCCCGCGCCCGGCGCTCAGCGAACAATGCCAACAGTGCCAACGCCCGCAGGTCCCCGTGGGGTGGGGGTGTCCCAGCAGAGGGATGAGGGTTTAACAGCCACGGAGACAAAAAGCACTCGTGGTTTTACCTAAGGGGCGTCCCGCAGCACCCCGGGAAGGGACCGTCGGCCAAACGCACCGCGTTGCGCTGCCGGAGCCGCGCGGGGAGGAGCGCGCTCACATTTGATCTTCTGAGGTTTGGTCCGTAATTAGACGATAATTTGTCTCGCAATTACCCAAAACAAAGGAGGGCGGGTTAGCAGTGCGGAGCAGAACAAATAAGCGCACGGAACATTTGAAATGTATCCAGGGCTGAAACGATCCCCATCTGCGGCTCCGCCGCATCGGACATGCTGTTCCAATAAAGCTGCAGCGAGGGAACAGGCACCGGCTCCCTCCAAAGCTCCAAATGCTCATGTTTACAAATTTGTATTGCGCATTAATATGTAAACACGCGCGATAGGAAACAGATGAGCTCGCGGTACTGACGTCTCCTTTCTCCTTCCTTTCGTGTGCGCGGAGCGCGCAGAGACGCGGTGACTTTTGGAGAAGGGCGACGGACAAAAGCTGCTGCGAAAGCTCCACGCGTCCCGTGTCAGACCCCTGCGTCCCATTTTTAATCCCCGTTGCGCGGGGTCGGAGCACGCGAGCGATGATGCTGCCTTCCCTGCCTCGCGCGGAAGGAGCGGCTCTCAGCGCGTAAACACGAGTGATTCTGGATAAAGCCGCGCCGAGGCTAACGAGGAAGATGGAGAAGTCACCTCCCTTGCAGTTTACTGACCACACTGCGAAGCGCCGGCCGCCTCTCCCCGTCCCTATCGGTGTTTTAGGGCGCAAACCCCGCTCTGTTAGCGCAGTTTATGCATTTGATGGTTATTTATAACCCCTTTCTCCTCGGTGACGTTCCCCCGCGGGACCTGCCCGCTGCTGCCGTGCATGGCAGCGCTTCCCAAGCCCCCAAGCACGCTGCTCACCCCCACGCACTGAGCTTCGCGGCGGCGATTAAGCAGAGGATGTATTCCAGGTTTTGCCTTCGGGTTTTTAAACCGAGCGGCACAACGCAGCAAGCACAACTCGGGACCTTCAGCAGAGGAAAACGCCGACGAGAAGGGAGAGAAAGTGTGTTTGCTGAACAAAAGCAGAGGTGGGGGTGGGGGCTCGGGGTGGAGTGTGCCTCTCTGTTGTCTAAAGATGTATTAGATGCGCTCAAGGGCTCTTCGGACATTTTTTGTTGCTGTCAACTCTTCATTTTTCGCACTACGAGCGAAGAGCTTTTCGCAGGAATTCCCTCTGGGCGCGGGGTCCGGGGCAGCGGGGAGCTCTTAGCAGCTCATCAGCCCCACTCGGCTCTCCTGGGCTCACCTGGGCTCCCCGCAGCCCCACTGTGCCCGGCGTGGGGAGGGGGAGGGCACCGGGGCCGCGTGGTTCCCTGCGGTCTCTGGCTGCCCCGTCCCCCCTCCACAGCCCCGGGCCTTCCCTGCTTTAGGTACGGTTGGGCAGAGGTGCTTGCTGCTTTCACGCTCACCAGGAGGACGCTTTCCTCCCCTCTCTGCTTCCTGACGCTCAGCCCTTCCTCTGCCTTCACCACATTCTTACCGTGAAGCGGATGGGAGTTGATAAGCGATTCCCTGCCTGTATTTCTCCTAACGCTATCAGTATTGCTCACAGAGACTGGAACAGCACATGGTAACGCCCAGGACATCAGCCAGCTCTGCTGCAGCACACACAAACGCGCGTTTGGCCTTTGGCTTTTAGACACCGGGGCGATGTCTCCATCAGCAGCACTCACACCAGCACCGAACTGCTTTGGGAAACGGCTCCCTGCGTTTCCCAAAGGCCTTCCAGGATGAAGACAAATCAGAGCGAACCCAAATTTCCCCTCGAAGCAAAACTCAGCGTTTCCAACAGCGTTCACGACAACCCCGGCACCGGTTTGGTGAGGGCTCCTCCCCCCGCAGAGGTGCAGGGGGGTTATCACGGAGGGATGCTGTGGGACGAGGGTGGGAGCAGCGCTGGGAGGGACCACACGGGGCAGCCCCAGGGTGGGCTCAGAGCTCAGCATTTATTCCCTCGTGGAGTGCTCACAGCACAACGGCCCCTTTTGAGCATCAGTTTGACAACGAAACCATCACTGGGGAGGGGGGGAAAGCATCCGGAGCGCTCCGTGCGCTGCCCCAGGACCCGCCCAGCTTTCATCTCCTCCTTTCTGCTTTGACGGCCACGCTCGCCCCAAAGCAGCCCCAATTCCTCCGTCTTTCTTCCTAAAATAGGGCACACCTGCGAGGAAGGCGCGTTTCTCCGGGACATTCCTGATCTGGAGCGCATTACGCCGATATTTTTGTTTTGTATTTGCGATGATTTGCTCCAGTGATAACACAACGGCGTGATATTCTGCCTGGGACTGATTAAAACGGTCCTTTTGATCAGCGCAGCGGATTGAAACAGTTGTTTATTTCTGGACACGGCTTCAAGGGGAAAGGAAAAAAAAAAAAAGAAGGAAAAAGAGAAGAAAAAAAAGAGAGAAAGGAAAGAAGCCACGGGCCGCTGCGGGGGATGGGGTGGGTTTTGTTGCCAGGGGAATTTGCGTCGCTTTTGGAAGTAGTGGAAAATTCCTCTTCTCAGCCTCAGCGCTGCAATGGGGAGAATGGAGGGGGTTTGGTCATTGTCCTGAATATGAGGAAGGGGAAAAAAAAAAGGATGGGGGAGAAGGGGGGAAGAAAGAGGAGAAAGGGAAAAAATAAAGGAAGAGGAGAAGGGTGAAAAAAGGGAAAATGGGGGAAAGGAAGGGGAGAAGAAGCTCCTTCCCCAGTGTCAGAGCACGCCGTGCCCCCAGGCACAGGAGACACACACTGCTGTGACCAAACTCAGCTTTTCCTGCACAGATCTCTCGGGCTGCTCACTCAGATCACCACACCCGGCAGCCACCCTCACCTGCACCCGAACATCACACCGCAGCAAAAAAAGGCTTTTCCTTTCGGTTTTATCAACCGAAAGCCAGCGTCCCTCTGCTGCAGAGCCCGGCTGCGAATGCGTTCCTCGGGTTTATCTCCAGCTCCTGTGCACACCTTTGGGAACGTAGATTTTAATTGCACGGATATTTGTAATAAAACCCTCACGTAACTGCTGGCAGGGCTGCCAGCCCACCACACCCCCACGTGCTGCTTCCCATCGCTCACCTTGGCCCATTCCTTGGTTATTTTGGGGTGCTCATTCCACCCTTGCTCACCTTGGAGGCAAATCCCCACCCCTGGGACAGCGGGCAGAGCTGCTCCCTGCCCACCCCCACTCCTCCCGACCCCGGGAAGGAGCAGCAGCAGTGCTTACTGAGGCACTGCTCTGCTCTGAGCTCACTGCAGTACAGCCACAAACGGGTCCGTTTGTGTGAAGGGTTAAAGCAGAAGCAGCTGTGACAGAAATCCAGAATCGGGCCCGCACTGATTTTTAGCTTTCAGCACTGTTTTGTTTTTTTTTTTCTAAGAGGATTTGTGCCTCCCATCACACACAACCCCAGAGGTGAACGTTTCTCTGATTTCCACGTTTTACAGCTGCAACCTTCAAGGATTTTCATGAGAAAAGGAGCAGTGCCAGCCCCAGGTGGAGGGCAAGGGGCGGCCCCAGCCCCTTTTTGGCTCTGTCCCCTCTCACTGAGATCTGAGCAAAGGGAAAACCCAGATCCCGGTGTGGGAAACACCTCCTGCCCCGGGTTGGTGATGGGATGGACGGGGTATCAGCCTGGGCAGCGTGGGCTGGGAGTGAGCTGTCAGCAGCTCCCCAGGATCTGACAGCTCCCAATAAATGCTTCCCCCCACACCCCGACCCCACGTGTCAATCAGAGCCCAGCACTGCCTGCTCTGAGCCCACAGCACAAAGCACAGCTGTCCAGGCTGCTCAAGGAAAGGGTGAAATTCAGCCTCAGTTTCATCTTGAGGACTCAGAGTATAAATCAGCATCGAATGTTTCAATGCAAAGAGTTATTTCCCACTCCATCTCTGTGCCCTGGGCGATTTTCATCATGGGAGGGCTGATCTCACCTGGACACACACTCAGCAGGGCACTGAGCAGTGGGGTCACACTGAAGAAACTACAGGAGAACAGGATCTGGGTGCAGAAACAGCAGGGTTAGGATCTGCAGAGGAGTCAACCACACCTCTCCTCACACTGAGCTCTGTCTCCCCAACAATGCTGCTTACACACGTGGCTGCACATCAGCACAGTCCTGGTGGCATCTCAGGGGACTTCTCCCGGGGGGGGGGTGGGATTTTGGGGGTCCAAAACGCATCAGAACAAAGCAATACCAGGCAGCGTTCTCATCTTCTTCACATACATACAATGGTATAGTTGGTGTTGTTGTAAGCAACGTATGCAGAATTGTAAGCACTTTATTGGCACCATGCTTTGGAAAAGGCATTGAAGCAGTTCCAAGCATTCTTAGGCTCATTAAGGTTGGAAAAGGTCTCTAAGATCACCAGTTCTGCACCAGCCCACCCCCCCATGCCCATCACCACGTCCATCTGTGCTACACCCCCATAGTTCTGAATGCCTCCAGGGACAGTGACCCCACCACCTCCTGAGCAGCTGTGCCAGTGCATCACTGCTCTTCTGGAGAAGAAATCCACCCTGACATCCAACCTGAATCTTCCCTGGCACAATGTTGGGGCTGTTACCCCTCTGCACAAACACAGGTGATGCTTGCCCTTGCACGAGAAGCTGCCCATGAGCACCCCACCTTGCTGCTGGGATAGGGTGACCCACGTCCACCCCGTGAAGGCAGCAGAGCACAGTGCTGCTGCAGTACAGAGGCAGAGGGCCGGGTGTGAGCAGGGCTGAGTGCACATCTGCCACTGGTTTGGCCACACTATGCCATCAGACCACAGTGCTGGGTTGCCTGTAGAAATAAATAGCAGCTGGGGCCGTATCCTGTTACCATTCCTGGGGCGAGCTGCTCCTCTTTGACGTGATGATAAAGTTCACCTGTGACCGACGAGGACGTTGTGTTCAATTAATTAAGATGCCATGCTCTGCAAACGATGCCTTTTTTTCATTCACTCACTCCTGACAGCACTTGGGATGTCTCTATCAGACGGTGTGGGGAAGGGGAAATGGCAGAGAAGGGTTGCAGCCTTTATTTTGGAAAAGCTTCCAGTCCACATCATTGTGCTCACAGTAAGTTACATGAGGAACAAGAGGAGATGCCCCTGAGGTCCCTTCCAACACAAAGCTGCTCTAAATCAGTGCCCGAAGAACATCTTCCCGTTCAGAGGATCAATCTTAACCCCATCTCTTTCTGATGATGAAGGAAATCACCTTTAGTGTCAAAAAACAACACCGTCATTACAGCTCTGCATTTCCCACCGATGCAACCTGGGATTGCCTCTGTGTGACACCAAGAACTGAAAAGCATCTGAAAGATCAGAGAGAAGCTGAGATCTGCTTTCTCCAGCCCGGAGGAGTGACCCACTCTGCAGGAACTACGTCGGCTCCTCTGCAGGAACTGTTTCTTTGTCACAGAACCATCTGTAATTATCTCCTGGAGAACGCTCCGTTGGCGCTTGGGTTTTCAAACACAACATTCACTGCTATTGGCCGTGTTTATTTAATTCCAGCTGATTAGCACAGGGCCCAACAAGTGGCTTAGACTAACAGTGTGTCACTGCCGAAGCATTCTGGAGGTAAGGAGAAGACACGGGACGGCACACATGTTGCTTTGTCTGCATTAATCTATTTACATTGTAATTCTTCAACTGGTTTTAATGGCTGCTTCAGCTGGAAGCGATTAGTCACCCAAATGAAAGCCACATTTCTCACTCTGTGCGCTGTGAGGTTTGCAGCCCGTTGTCTTTTTGTTGCTGTTTGTTTTCCAAGTTGAGGTGGATACCCCTTGGAGTCACCTCCAGCCCTACGAGGGGCTGATCCTGCTGCTCAGCCCCATGCTCCCCTTTATTTCTCTTTTTTATTTCTCAGCGCCGTGTGCTGCGTCTCCCCGAGGTTCTCCCACCCCGCACTCCTCCCACCCCATGCTCACATCTCAGGACGAGAGGCGACAGCCCCACGCTGTGCTCAGATTGGATGTGAGGCCAAATTTACTCTCCAAAGAGCACTGATGCACCGACACTGTGGGGTCACCATCCCAGAGCCGTTCCGTAACCTCAGGGATGCGGCACTGAGGGCAGCGGGGGTGGGTTGGGGCTGACGGCTGCAGCTCTCTGCCCTCCCCAGTTTGCCATAACCCAGAGGCCTTCCTGGTGCGTGCATCCCTCCTCCCATCCACAGCACCTGCAGCTTGTTACACACCGGGCTGCAGGGCCAGGGCAGCCCCCACCCAGCACTTCCCAGGGCTGCGGGCAGATCCCTCTTGGAGCAGCTGAAAGCGAAAGAGCCTCCAGCTGTTCTCCTTCTCTGCACGGCTGCGTCTCAGCAGCTCCTCCACATCCTGCTCCAGCACCCTGCCCAGCATTAATCGAGCGGGCTGGAAGCATCCCATATCAGCTCTGCTGCAGAACAGAGCTTCAGTGATTTACTGTTGGATTCCTCCGGCTCCTGTTTTGCTTTCATGCCGGAGCAGGGGTCAGCGGAGGCAGACGCATGCTTTCACTTTGTCTCGCATTTGCTGCTGTCAGTCGGCCCCGCTGGGTCCCCGCGGAGCAGCGGGATGTGCTCGCGCTCGCAGCCCCGCGCGCTAATTGATTTTCGGGAGCCCATTCATCAGTTTAATTTAGTGGATCACCCACCAGGTTTGCTGCTCACTGTCAAAGGTAATTCAATTAAAACTCCCGAAGTGTGACTGAGTGCTCTGGGTTAAATGTGCTGAGCAGCTGTGCTGCTGCACCTCCGTCCCCCCCGTGCCTGCAGCAGCCATACCTTGGCTGATCAACACACGCGGCGGGGCCAAAAATTAAGTCCAAATGCCTCCTTCAGAATGCAAATGTCTATAAACACAACAACTCCAGCGAAGGCAAAAGCCTCGAAAGTGGCAAAAGTCAAACAGGGGATCCAAGGGCTGAATTTAATCTGTGCATCTGTAGCATTTCATTATCGCGATTAATTTTATACAACGACCTTCCAAAGAATTAAAACCCTCTTTTCAAAGCCGTGGATATTTCGGGATCGCTTTTACCATTAAATGAGGGCAGTAAACACATGGGTTGAGATCCAAAGGATCTACTGAAGCAGAACCAGCCTGGGCTGATAGGGACTCATCATTCTAAGGCCACAGATATCTCTGCTGCAGAAATGGATGTGGGTGCAAACTCTGTACAGAGATATCAAGTTCTTAAGCACTCGCAGTGGGGCAAGGGGGGGTCAGGGAGCAGTGTGAGGTACAGCTGCAGCCAGGAGCCCTCCTCTCACTGCTGCTGAATCCCTCTGTAAATAAATGGAGGCACCTGCTACACCCATCAGCAGAAATCTGGAAAACCGATATGGTTTCGATCCGGAAACGACGTCCATCACGAGGGAACAAATGAGGAATGTCAGCAACACGGAGCTTGGAGAAAAAAAAAAGAAAGAAAAGAAAGATCCCGTTTGTCAAATTACTGCAGGAAAAGTCGACCTCGCTGCGACGGACTTAATCCACTTCCAGGTCACAGCAATTGGTCACGGGCGGCTCCGGGAGACTGGAACTAATTTACAGAGCTCTGAAGGGAGCAGAGCTCTCCTGCAGCCCCTGCTGGGCTCCATCGGGGCCACAGCCGATGCATCAGCAGCGATAGGAGCAGTGCTGCAGCCCCCGGGGACCCACCTGGAGCACTGCCACCTGCAGCAGGACTAACACCCGGCACCACGGCTGCTAGGGCCTCCTAAAGCCAGCTCTGGAGCAGGAGAGATCTTAAAAGGAAACAACAAATATACACATATCGTTATATATCCTCATGGAACGTTCAGAAAGGTTTTCCTATCCCTGCCAGCTCCTTCGGATGGGACACTGATGACCAAGTGTTACAAAGCAGAGAGTGGGGAAATGAAATGGAGCTGATGGTTATCTGGGGGGGATACGCTCACGTGTCTGATTTATTACTTCAGACTTCAGGGAAACAATTATTGCATTCAGAGCTTCGGGCTCTCCTTACTGAGGCACGCGGTCTGCGCAGAACACGGGGCTTGGGGTTAAAGATGCGTGGCACTCAGTGCTCTGACATCACCCACCCCGCTGTGATTTCATGGAGACAACGTGGTTGGGCAGACGTGCCGGCTCTGACAGCAGAAAACATGCTGTGTGCCACACAGAGCACTGAGCCGAGGCCGCTGCGTGCTCCGTGGGAATCCCAACGCACAAAACGCGTTGGAAACAAAAGCAGTTTGCCCGTGGCTGCCGAAGCCCCTCCAAGGATGAGCAGCGCGTTTCTGCAGGGCCCGCACAAAGCAGAGCTCGAGGCTCCCTCTGCTGGTCCCCAAACAACGGTGGAAGGAGGAAAGAGCTTTCCAGCTCCGCGGAGGACCAACCCGACCACCAGCTGCTCTCCCATTGAGGACCAACGCCCCACGGAGCTGAGCCAGGGCCCCCTCGGCCTGGGAGCACACCCGGACTCATTTGGCTGTACAGTTTTATTTACCAGTTACAGTTACAAATTGTCCCATACGAGTGAAGCAGTTTCCACCACGAACGCTGCCAAGCTACAAAAATTATTCTCTTTTCTATACAACGTCACCAACTCCAGCATTTACTTCTGTACATCATTGCTGACCGTAACAAAACGTCACTGTTTTTTGGCTCTGAGGGTCTCCACAAAGGCAAAGTGATGATCACATCCCAGTGAGGTGAGGTTCCCCTCCTTTCCTCTCCTGTCAGCTGATCTTCTCATGGCTTTGTTTTGGAATCCAAATGAATGAAGACTGGCTCGACACGAGCAGTTGGAAGCAAAATGCAAAGGTACTGCTGTCCATAATAAATCAGGGAGAAAACAGCAAGCAAAGCCAGCACACAGCATTTCACCTTAGGTGTGTCTGCTCCTAAGTACAAAGACTGAAGTACTGTTTGGGAAGGAGGCTGCATAAGTGCTCATACAATTTATTCAACACGAAGAGGACTTCTACAGATGTATACCATCACCTTACAAGAAACACAAGGGATGTAAAAGCAAAGAGCCACAGTGCCTCGGAAAGGAGCAAATGTTTCCAGGAGAACTCCAATGGAAGAACCATACCAGAGTCAAATATTGCTTTAAGAGTAACTTCCAGTTTTAAGCACTTCCAGAACACGGGAGAAACGTAAATACATCACAAAATGCAGCGTGGTGAAGGGCAGCTCTCACACACCAGGGCTCCTTCCCCAGGAGAAGGCAGATCTACACACAGAAGCAACTGGTAGCACTCACACACAGCAATGCTCAGAGTGAAAGCAGCAGGGCGAAGACTCCTTCTGGTCCCAACCTTCTTTTCCTTGTCAGCAAAGTCTGCCCAGCTCTGTGCATCACAGCCCTGCAGAGGTAACACGGATGGCAACAACCAAGGCCCTCTGCTACTTCTCAGCTCCTTACAAGAAGGGCCTGAATGCTACTCTGGTGCTAGAGCTGGCAAGCCTGGGACCTCCGGGAGGTCAGAACAGGAGCATTCCAGCCCTGTCACGAGAGATGAAGTAACTGAGTGTCAAAAACTAAGTTCACCACCACAAAGGCACACACACCAGCAGTTTCCACAGCTGTGGGTAACTTGGTTGCATAGATACACCATTATGTTTTTGTTACATCATTCAAGAGCAGCTAGGAAAAAAATAAAAGGGGGAGCACATTCTCTTAATAGTTTTAAAAGATTGTACCTATAGTTAAGAGTATCTCGTTTCCCAAATAGCTTCCAGTTTCTCCTGCTTGCAGGAGGAATGCTGAAGGCCATTTCAAAGAAAGCTCCAATTCAGGCTGCCAGCCTGAGAGATGCAACTCCACACTTCAGGCTGCTTTGTTCACAGTACCCCTCAACCCCTCAGCACATAACATCCTGCCACACCTCCAAAGTGACTGAGCAGCACATCAAAAACAGCTCCAAACAGCTCCAAAGCTTCACTACTACTGCACATTTTCACTGAATCAGTCGTGCTGACTACAAGAAGTTAAGCAGTTTATCACTGGAGCACTTCCCCAACACTGGAAAACCTACATGGCCCTCAATACCACTGAATTAAGAACAAATCCTAAGTCTACAGTGCTGCACATCTTCCTCTACCCCTACAAAAGCAAAAAAAAAAAAAGAGTCCAAAAACAGTCAGGAAGAGATTCTGAACATCACTGCTCACCACAATGCACCATGAGCAGTTTCTGCTTTGAATTTCTACCAGCATTTCCTTACTTCACAACCACAGGAGTTCAAAGCTGCTGAAAGCAGTCAGGTCCTCTCGCTGTGCAGAAGTGTAAGGAGGTGAACTAAAACAGATCACCTTCTCCACATATGACTTCAGTATTACAAATCTCATCACCTCACCTGCAGAGAGCAATGTTACACCTCACAAAAGAAGCTGCTCTTAACCCACCAGAACCAATGTGCTCATCCAGCAGCCCCTGGAGGCACAGCTGCTGTGCCCTATTTGCTCACCCAGCTCTCACTCTGCTCTCTCCAACACCAGACCAGCTGCAATGGGCAGAGGAAAAAAGTTGACCTAGGAGCATGCCCTGGATGGAGAGGACAGGGTCAGGACCCTGGCTCATGAAGGATGACTGCAAGGAGGTAAACCTGAGAAGCACTTTGGTGTTTCTTATATGGCAGAAGCATGGAATACACTCACTCCTTGTCCTTGTGTATAAAAAAAGCGAGCAGATGAAAAGAAAGCACAACAAGGAATGGAAAAAAGCAGGCTTCAGTTATCACATTTCTCAGCTTGAATCTAAGGAGAACAGACAGCAGGAACTCCCTAGGAGCAGGAGCTCCACACCACATAGAGACAAATGGCAGTACTGGCTGCACCACAGGATACTGAGAAGAAAGCAAAACGGAGAAGCTACAGCACTCAACATGAAACAACAAGCAAGCTAAAATACTCAACAGAACCAACCAAGTTGAAAAATACATTTTATTCCTCCTGGACTAAAGTGATCAAACCGTACAAGTCCCCAATTACATGAAAATAACTCTGGGTAACTTGTTTTTAACGGACCCAGCACAATTTCTGTAGCTTTAAAATACTAAAACCACCACAGACTGAAGTCCACTCCTTTGTTTTGACAAGTGTACTCTCATGAAGTCCACCTCTACGATTCCAGGAGCTTGGCTATATAAGAAAGTTGGCTAATGCAATCATCAGAACTGAATACATCAGTTCTCCAACCACAAACAGTTTTCATAATTAAAAAAAAAATCACTTCATAATTTAAAATATATATATCAATAACACTCTGCTTTTCTTTCAGCTAGAATGTTCCAACATCACTGGCGGACTCAGAATATCAACTTGATTTAGTGAAAAAAGCTTGCAAAAAATATATCAACTTCAAAATGTACAGAAAAGGACATTAGAGAGCTGATACTTGAGGATTACTTAATGTATTAGAAAGAGGAGCAAGCTCAGAGTGAAGTACCCTACATCAAAACACTGGAACATCTACGCCAGACTGTGTACACCTTTGAGTGCAGTGGAGGGTTAGTCTCAGAGTACTTGGAAAGCACATACAAAGGACTGCAGCTCTGCTCAACTTAAACTTGATCACGAAGGCGTGCCAGTCTCTGTGACAGCTCATCCTGCAGAGTTGTAAAGCAAAGAAACCAACTGTCAGTGAAAGGAGAATTAATCCTGGGGAAGCGTGCAGTGGTTCTGCAGTCCTGTGCCCAGATGGTATTATCTCATGCACAAGATTGGCTGAAGAGCAGCTGTACCAGGTTAACAACACACTGCCACATTAGTGTTCACATTAACCACAGTCATCTGCTCTCCTGCAGTGGACATCTCATGAGTTTCAGAACACAGAACACTATATACATATTTTAATGACTGATCTTTGCAAGTGTAACTCACCGTTACAGAACTGCATCCTTACTGCATGCAGCTCTGACTGAGCAAGTTACAGGCTGAGCTCTTTTTTATGGTCTGATAAAAGGTGAAACAAACTACAAAGAATGTGGCACACTTAACGCTTCTAAAACAAAGACTGCTCAGCACAAGGCTTCATACAGCTTCCTCCACAAAGAGGAGCTGACAGAAATTAACTGTTCCCTTTGCATTCCCTCCAAAGTGTTCCCCTAGAATGGAAAAAGCAACTCACAAAGCAACTGAACAACCTTTGCACAAGAAATTCTAAGCCATCAAGAGCAAACACAGAACTTCTCACACTAATCTTATACGACTTTTCACAAGTTAAATAGGAGAAAAAAAAAGGAAGGCCTCTGTGTATGTTAAGGGAGATAGCTGGATTCATGTAATTTGGAGTAGGTAGGAGAGTCAGCTGTTTGGAACTGAAATAATCATGCAAAAAGATTCAGAAACATCTAAACTTACTGCATACACTGAAGAGAAATGTATTTTTAACACAGTCTTGAAAGCACAGTAATTAACTACACATTATTTCTTTTGAATTGCTAAAATCTAATTAGAATTCAGCACGTTTGCTCTGTCTGAGTGAAGCATTGTTCTCTTGCCACACTCTTTTAGAATTATTATTATTTATTATTATATTATTATTATATTATTATTTATTATATATTATTATTGAATCTTACTTACCTGTTCTGCTGAGGCAACACTTGTACCAACAGAACCCGTCTGCCCTTGAGGTAGCTCCATGTTCAGATCAAGACTATAGGTAACAAAAGTACAAAACCAAGAGTCAGGCATACATGGCTAAAGGAAGAAGTACATGAATGACAAAATGAGCAATGCTGGGATAGCATAAGGTCCCTCTGAACACCATACCCCTGCTCATTAGGCAATCCAGTCAAGAAGCCTTTTTCACCACCAAGAAGACAAGCCATACATTACAAAAAGCATCAGGAGAGAGCAAGATTTCAGTTCAAGAGTGGTGCACCAGACACCATAAATACAAGAAAGATGAACAGCTAAGTTACAAATAGTGACTTGATGCCCAGAAGTGAAAGGAAAAATACTGATTTTTGTCTGTTTCCAAGAGACAGATGCTTGAAGCACTGGTACCTGACCTCCATGTCTACCTGGAAGGGCTGGTGTCACCTACCCTGCTTCATCTGCCATTTCCTGTAGGAGCATATCCACCTGGTTCTAGAGAAAAGAAAACAAAATTGATTCAGTCTCACTGTTGAAGTTTGTCAGGATTTTCTGTTCAACCCCAAGAGATCAGATTCAATACAAAAACCAAAACCTGATTTAAAGTGAAACAACTGCACCAAAACGTTGCACTTAACCAGCAGAGGGCTCTGCACGAACTCAAAGACAAGCAGAGTTCAGCCTGTTAAAAGCCCATTCATTGAGCTTCAGCATCTGAAGAATGACATTTATCTGAAGCAAACACACAGCCCTGAATACAGCAAGAGCTATCAAACACTGACTACAAATTATTAAAACAGTGTTTTGCACAACGTGGAAGAAAGCCCATCTCCAGCAGCACTGGTTTAAGGTTTATTTACAAAACAGTATCTCCAAAAAACACCAGACAAAGCTTCTGATAAAGGAGAACATTCAGCATCTTGTAGACTACCGTGAGCTGGCAGGTGCCAGGAATGCCAGGCACTGCTTAAGAACATATTTTAGCTAAGAAGTTCACCAGCAGTTCAACAAAACACTGTTTATTCAACAGCAGGGTTAAGGATTTCAATATATAAAATAAAACCAGACCTGCTAAAAGTAAAAAAAGAGTAAAATGCAATTAAATGACCCTCCCACACTCGTGGCTGAAACTCAAACTGCTCTCTTCATCGTAAAGAAGCAGAAGGTGGAAATGTTCCAGCTCCAGGTGTCTCAAAAGCAGGAAGAACAGGAGCACATAACATTTCCATGCAGTTTTGACAAAGGTAATTCAGATTTTCTTTTCCATTTTGTGTTCTGACCTGTGGTGTTGTTAGTGTCGTAGTGTTGCTCATCGTGTCCTCCATCTGTTGTGTCTGTACATCTAGTGTTTCAAACTGATGCTCAAATTTATCCATTAATGCAGATATCTATAAAAATACAAACCAAATCACTGATCCGCGACTCCAACCAGGAAAACTTTTTATGTTTACCTCCACAAAAAGTTTCTGTTTACCTTTTCCAAGTTCATGCTCTTCAGAGTGGCGTCCATGGACTTAACCACGCCTGCCATCGACTTGGTTACCTGAAATGAGGTCAAGAATCTATCACAAGGAGGAAAAACAGTGAGTTTCCTGCTAGTTCTCTCATTTCTACCCAGTTTCTACAGTACCAAACAGCAGGGCATACATTACTGTCATCTAGAGCATCACTTTTTCACAGTCCTACCTTTTGAAATCTTATACATTAATTCACTCAGTGAAAACTGAGAGCTTATCTGGCATTAACTTTTGAGAGTCTCAAAACCTGCCACACAATAATGGATATGTTTAGATATACAGGTCACAGGGCAGAACAAACTGTGCCTGAAGAGCAGCACAGCTACACAACATAAAAGATTATCCAAGCTAAAAAGACAGCTGGAACCAGAAGTTCTGCAATGTGAGTGCATGTATTTGGGAAGGGATCTCCTTAGGAGCATGAATAACAGCAACTGAGTTACAAGCTGAGACCATAGTGAACAATGAACTATTACTGAGACTGTTCAGACGTGGTACTGAGGGACACAGCTCAGGGGAAGTACTGGTGATAGGTGGATGGTTGGACTGGATGACCTCAGGGGCCTTTTCCAACCTTGGTGATCCTACAATTCTATTCCACGATTCCGGTTTACTAACGGCCACATCTCCAACCTTCCAGCTCCTTGCAGATGGAATTAAGTCACTCCCACAAGGCTCAGAGGGCCAATCCTTCAAACGAGGTGTTAAAATAGGCTTACTTTGCCCATTGTCACTGCAGTCTGAACTCTTGCTGCCACAGCATCTACCCTGGCACTCATGCGCAGGAAATTGATGGCTTGGTTCTTCTGGCGGATCGCGTTCTCCGCATGTATCCGTGCCACTTCCATGTTTCCCTTCTGGATGGCCTGATTGATTTAAAAGAAAACAAAAACAAAAACATTTTAACTTTCCTGGATCTTTATAAACGTTTTCCTAATAGCCTATGTTATTTTTATAAAAGCATCAATTAATCACATATATATATATCACTATATGAACGTGTATGTGTATCAGTAAAGGACAAAATACCTTTGAGAATAACAGTCTCCAACAAAACAGATTTAAGACTATTTTCTGAGCAGCTAAATGTCACAAGTGCTTCATAAAGAACACATCCTTATGCTCATTAGGAAGTAGGGAAAAACATACAGCCACAGAATTTAAGTCTCAAGCATTTATCAGTATTATCAGCATGCAAGCCAGGACACAGTAACAGATTCTGCTACGACAGCTCCAAAGAGCACATTTCAGACCCAGTGCTCACCTTCTTAATTTTTGCTTTCTCAGCCTTCTCTTCTTTGTCACATCTTTTTGAGTTCCTGTTGAGCTCCTTTGCAGCAAACTTCAAATTGAACAGGTGTTCTGCAGTGTAAGTTAAGGGTCCAAGAACAGGATCAGTCCTTACTCGGTACTACCCTGGTCTCCTGTCCAAAGCATCACCAACCCTAACACTGTACTACTGATACTAAAATCCTGTTTTAAAATTATACAGATAGTTATAAGTCCTACTGGGCCATAAGAAAGGAGTTCAGATCCCAGCCAGCTCTATGGAACAGCAAATCTAGTTCAGATTGATACATAAAACAAAACAGACATCCTCCAATTGAAATCAAAGTCTCATTCTGCTAGCTACTTTCTCTCACACACCCAGAGTCTCTGGTTCTCAGTGAAATGGAACAGCAACTCACTGGCTTGCCTGGATCCTCCTCAGCCAAAAAGTGTTGCAGGACAACAGCCAAATTTCCTGGATAAAGCAAACTGGTTCTGCTGACCACACCCAGGATAAAAACAAAGGCAGGGCTGCCCTTTCCAGCCACAGCACCATCTCAGGTTTAAACAGCTCATGCAGCCTTCCCATCTTTGTGACATGTGAGCAATACTGGTGTCAACACTTCTGTCATCCGACTCCTTAGGAAAGAAGAATACTTAAGTCTGCAAGAGAACTGTTTTTCATTTTTTATTTACTTCAAGTTCTGCTTCACCTGAAAGCTCCAATAAGAGAGTAGAAGAAGCCTTCACCACCAGTTATTGTCACTTGCATAGAACTGCTGGCAACAACAACAGAGTATGTTTTGAAAATATTTAAACAACAAACAAAAACCAAAACACTTCTAAAGGACTGCTGATAAAAGCTCCCAAACAACATAAGTCTTTCTCAAACAAAAAAAAAGGAGTATAAAGCTTTATAGATATATAGGAAGATGCAGCAAGTACTAAGGTGAGTAACAGCCAACTGAAAGCAACTGAAAGCATGCAAAGCATTATGAAGTTCCTTTAATTCTTTAAGAAGTCGAGTCATTCCAGAGCTACCCTTCTTTTATTCCCTTTTAAGTCCAATCACCCATCTTAGGGCTCTGACATCAACCTGAAGACATGACAAAGTCTGCTGAGATATTTGTTAGCCTATCCTATAATTACATGCAGGTTATAAAAAGTTTACAGCTGAGCCAACACATCTAATATATTAACTATTAAGGGATCTAAAACAACAGTAAAACTGAAATTGCTACTTGTATTTGCTTTGATTTCTTTAAAATGTAAGTTGTTGTCTTTTTCTGCAGCAATGAGTGTACTGGACTGAGTCACAAACTAAGTAATTTACCAAACAGGAAAATACCTTGAAGTGCATTCAAGTATACAACAGATCAGAGACCAGAACAACCAGGTAAAATATGAGATCACATGCTTACACCAACTGCACTGAGAAGGAGCATTTCAGAGAGGCTTATTTTGGAGTAACTCCCTCAGTTACTCATGGGGCATTTATCTTTGGCACTTTGCTACCTCCACAGCTCTCCCACCCTCCTGTGACAGCACAGCCTCGCTCCTCCCTCCAGCTGCACATCCCCATTGAAACCAAACTTCCTCCACCAGCTGACTCACAGTCACCTGCTCCAATCTCCATCCACTCTCTCCCTACCACAACAATCAGCAGCACACTTCAGCTGCTACAGAGATCTTTGCCATCTCTTAAGGCTTTTCTGCTTCTCTGTATTATGACTATTACGTACAGCCAGAAAGCTCAACTTTGCCTGTAAGGATCGTCCTCGGTTGCAGTTTCTTTCTGACACCAGGAAGCAGAGAGCAGTTTGTGCAGCTGACAGCAGTCAGGAGCCAGGAAACAAACACCTGAGGAGCAACAGCTGCTGCCTGCCGCTTTGGGGGTCACCAGCACTCAGGACAACCTGCGGTGCTCCACGGCACAGAGAAAACTATTTTTCTTCCTGAGCCACGTCGGTTAGGCCCTGATGAAACCAGCTAGGCCTGAGTCCACCATCAAAATAAAACCAGCGTTTCCCATTTTCCTTCTACAACCGCAACCTCAGCTCCCAGCGTTACCCCCAAACCTCTTCCTCCCGACCAAGGCTTTAGGCAAAGACCTCCCGCCCGGCCGCACCCGACCACCACAACGCCGACTCCTTCCCTCCAATCCCCCCCGCTCCGAGGTCTCCCCCGGGCCAGGCCCAACGGCGCACCGGGGCCTCGCGACGGGATCGGCAGCCGCGGCGAGCAAAGCGCGGCCGCGCCCCGCCCGCACACCCCCGCCCCGCCCCGCCCCACAGAGCCGCCTGCCGGCCCGAGGATACTCTCCATGTTGGACATGGCGGCCCGGCGCGGGGCAGCACGGCTCCGGCCGCTCCCGTTCCCTCCGCCGGCGCTGTGGCGGCTCCCACTTCCGGCAGTTCTCTCTTCCGGTAATTCCTACTTCCGGCTGCTCCGAGGGGAGCGCCGGGGCGGAAGTGGACATGCAGACTTCCGGTCGGGCCGCGTGGGGACTTTGGGGCGTTCCCGCGGACACGGTTCGGGGCAGAATGAGGAACAGAGCTCACCCACAAGGGCACTGAACGTCCAGGCTCACCAAGGGCTTCCAACCCTCTGTCTTACAGGAATTACGATGCTCCTGCAGTCACGGGAGGAGGGAAAACAAAAAGAAAGCAGCAAGGCCACGATTGGAACATAAAAAACGTTTATTCCTTAAAAATACAATGTTCACTTGTAGTGACACAGTCAGATTTCTTGAAAAGGGTTTTCATGTTTCCAGTGTAGCAGTCTTTCAGTGTCAGGAGCAAGGTGAGCAGGTAACCACCCCCGGCCTGGGCAGCCTGGTCCCAATAGAAAGGTTTGTTCCACTCATTTCTGCAGCCTGCAGCAGAATAATCTGTGTGCAGGTCCCTCCCTTGCTTCTACAACTCCAGGAGGTATCCACTCCAAGCTCTGTCTGATGACAGTGTGGCTTTTGATTTTTTTAAGCATTTAACCACCTATCCTACTAACCTGCAGAGGATGAGCAGCCCTTGGGAAGGTGCAGTCCGTGCTGCTTCTCACACTTTGTGAAGATCAGTCTCAAAAGCAGGTGGAGAAATTTGAAGGTAACTGATTAGTAAAACACAGGCCTGATGAAGGCCTTTTGCTCCACCAAGATCAGTAGAAAATTAAGTACCCTCCCCCCAAAAGTTTGATTACAGACTGATTCTGCAATGCACAGATCCCCAGAGGTACTGCCATATAATCACACTCCTGGTGACACTGCCTTCACTTTAGCTTAACTGTTAAACTTTCAGTAGAGAAAAAGAGCATGAAAAAGAACTGATTGTTAGGCTCAGAGAGACACTGAGCTGATTAAATCTTCTGCTTAAACATATTTCATTTTTTAATCATATAAAGGTCTAAAAAATGCCTTCTTTTAGTTTTGGTGGCTCTGGAAACCAAAAGATTTTTTTTTTTATTTGTCTCAGTGGATAGTCTATGTGTTCCTATCAGTAAAAAGAAGGTACAATGATGATGAGAGGTTTGAGCACACGAAACACATACAACATTGGCAAAACACGCAGCCTACATGCTGTGCTTAGAAATATCAGACGTGAACTTTGTACACAAAATGCATCAAACAGCACTTTGCTTGTTAACAAAATAACTCAAAGAAGCTCCAGCACCCGAAGTTTCTTCTAGTGCTACTCTGGACTTAAAATTTCACTTACATTATTATCCCATACGTGCAAGATAATCTTCATAAACAGAGGTAAGAGGCATCCCAAGTTTTCTTGACACACACACCCTGCTGTCACTTTCAGTGTCAAGTCAGTTCAGCTGAAGTTCAAGTCATTTTCAAGCCATCAAAGCCACAAAACTTCCATTTTTTCTCTAAACTGGCCCCAACCCCACTCAGCTCCTGTTTGAATGTAGTTTGTAGTCTGGTCATGAGAACTTCCACTTCTGTGGTGCAAATCTGTGAAAAGAAAAGGGAAAAGTCACTAAAAATCAACACACTTTTGATTACAGAAGCCCTCTAATGACTGGATACATCTCAAACCTGTTTAACTGGTGTCTAATTGGGAACTGAAGGTATTAGCACACCTACCTTGCTGTCCAGGCGCTGCAGGTAGGAACAAATGTACTCTATGCTTGCTCCAAATGGGTGCACGTGAAGAAATGTTGAAATTATTCCTGGGGAAAGGCACACCACAAATGTCATTTTCATGAGAACTATCAGCTGAGAACACCAGCTCTCTGCCATTGCTAGCACTGCACACAGGGATCTTATTTGGCATTTTTGGATTTAAATACAGTGAGGTTTGGCCTGTGGGCTGCACAGTAAACAACAACTAACTGATGCACTTGAGAGATCTTGCCACTTTCACTCCCTGCCAAGTAATGGTAATGTGCTCCATAACAAACCTCACCTAGATTCAGCAGGGGATTATCATAAACGTGGGGATACAAGGCTAAAGTAAAGCAGAACTCCATTCCAACTGTACCAGCTCAAGGAGCAGGAAAAGACAGAGGTAAATGCAGAGAGCAGCATGCGTCCTTGGTTGCAGGACTCTCACCTCTACTGGCATAACTCAAGAAACAAAAGATAGTCACTAGCAGCTGCCAGGCCACTCTGAAGCAACTCCCACCAGTCTGGGTCTCTAACATCATCACCAAGCTAATTAAAAGGCTTTACCAACTAGGAGAGCTTCTCGTTCCGATTTCACAGGGCTATTGTTCATTGTCTTCTCAACTGGACACTCCTTCTCCTGGCTGCATGCACAAACTCTGGGCACACTGCTCTCCTGCAGAAAAAAAAAAAATACACAGGGTAAGTAAGACTTGACTTTGTATTCTTGTTTTCCTGATTCTGTGAGGAATCATATGGCTTTATTTATCTGTCCACATATTGCAAAAGGCATCCAACACACCAGAGTGATTGATGTTCGTGTTGCTGTCAGAACCTGTGTGTCTGAATTACCAAGCTAGATTAAAGCTAATGAAGTCAAATAAGGTACCACAACAGGCACTTTCAGCATCCCTTGGTCACTCATATGACATCTGCTCTGGAAGATCCTTTAAAAAACAAACAAAAACTAGACTAGATAGGAAGTCTTGAAGCAACTAATTCAGATGCAGATGTACATTTTTCAGATGCATAAACAGTGGCAGCGTGATTAAGCAAGCAATTACTGACCGCAGAGGGTTTGGGATCAGAACTCTTCTTGACTTGAATTTCTAGTACTGAAGTAAAACAAACTGCATAACTTATTATCCTCAAAATAAGCTGCTGTTGATAACTTGAAGTTTTTAATTTGCAAACATGCAGACAGTCCATTATGCACCAAGTCTGCACGCTCCACAGCAATCAATTGCTCATTTTACAAGGAGACATCCCTACTTCCTTCAGTAAGACACTGACTAAAGCAGCAGAAGTCTTTGACTTACATTCCCTTGGCCATCAGTAACATCTCTCTCTTTGTCCTCTTCATTTGCTACACTTTGCTATATATAGTTTAAGAAAAGGAAAAAAATACTGATGTTAGTGCATTATTTTTGTTCTTTGGCACCCATCAAAGCTCCTCCACTGGAGATTACTGGTATTCAAACTATTCCAACTCTATTTTAATTACTAAAATCTAAGTATTTATTACCTTCCCTACATCAAGGCACAAAATGGTGGGGCTGGTACAAAGTCAGGGAAGGACCTCGCACTTGGCTTTACAGTCCTCCTGACATGTAAGTGCTTTGTAATGTTTCTCACCTATCCTGTAGGTACACATACAATCGAGTCTGCCATGGAGCAGAGGACCAAGCAAGCTTAGCACCCCCACAAACAAAATACAGCCTTATATTTATCTAGTTGCTTCTGTTGATTATCTCACTGTTATATGAAGCAATCAGCAAGTTCACTGATGATATGCAGCCTCCTATTAATCAGGTAATTTCTTCTAGCTTTCTAAAAACTAAAAACTTTTCTATCTAAAGACTCTTTCTAGTTTTTTTCTAAGCAAGAGCTAGGCATCTTCTACACTACCTCCTTCTCTGCACATGCTATGTGGAACAAAATGCAAGAACTGTATTTACTATTGAAAAACAAGAAGGGATCAAGAAGTCACATACCTGCTCCTTAAGGGTTTCTAACAATGTTTCAATCTTTAGTTTGTCTTCTTTCACTTTTTCTAGCTCAGCTTCTCTCTTTTTGTATTCATCTTGAACTTTCAAAAGATGCTGGAAGAAAAAGTTAAATAGCTCATACCTCTGTCAGCACGGTTACATATCCTGGCAGTGGTATATAAAGAAACTAACTCCATGATGCCTGCAAGAAGGAAAATCTGTTGTCTGGCAACTGCTGCTATTCCCTCACACACAAATAGCTGATGAGCCTTACAGACGGCTTCTCCTGCTAGCTCCAATGTTACAAACAGCAATGCAATTAGGTCCTACCTCAGATTCCTTCAGTGAACACACCACAGTCTCCACAGCACGTCTGCAGAATCTAACAAAGGGCTTACTGCACTATCATGTAATCCATACACTTTGGTTATCAGTCTGGTTTAATGCACGAGGGAAAACTGTTAAGTATTTAGGTTCCTTGTAGATATTTGGCTCAAGTCAAAGAGCAATATATGATCCACGAACTTATGTGAGAATGAAAGCCCAGTTAACTTCAGAAAAGGCTGCAAAGCAAGCTTGGGACTTCCTACATTTTTGCTCATGCAGGCAATTAAGATTTCCACAGGGTTTTCAAGGGAAGATGACTCACTATTTCAGGATTCACAGCAAAGAATCTATAAAGTATGGCTCATCTCTTTGTGACTGTCATCAGCTCATAGTCCATCAGTGTTCTGAAGTGTTTTTGTGTTGGGTTTATTTGTTTTTGTTTGTTTTCCTTTTGAAAACATCAGAAATGACAAAAAGCTGTCCTCATCTGCTTATCCTCATCTCACTGAAATTAACAGAATGCCTTTGCTTGTGCCTGTGCTCTGCACCACAGCTCCCTTGTGCTCCCTCTGTAGCAAGGCCACAGCTAGATTGAAGCCCAGGCCCACCTGCTGCATTCCCTGCAGAGCCTGCTGGAGAAGTTTCAGCTGCTGCTCTTTGGTTGTGTCTTCATCCCTGCTCGCTTTGCCATGCTCCTGCTTTAGGAGTTCCACTTCATTCCGGTAGGCATCCAGCTGCCAGCGCAGACTGTCATTTTCTTCTTTCAGGGCCTCCACCTGTGACACCAGAGCTGGAAAACAAGGCAGGCAGTGAACAGAAGTCAGAGCTGGGGATGAGCTGGCTCTCACAGCACACAGAGAAGGCTCACTGACAGCTCTGTGGCTCCTAAATCCAGAGTACCAAAGAGAGTTTCTTACAGCCACTGTTCAGAAAAACATGCTGCCCTGGACTAAGAACACCTCCTTTAAGTTGGGGAGAAAAAAAAAAACAAGGAAAAATAACACATTGGGGTAAATCAACATGGGCAAGGAAGTAGGTTTCCTAACCAGAAAAGCTGAAAGGTAGAGCAGCTGACAGCAACAGAAATAGCTATAAAACCCACTGCTTAAATAACCTATATCCACAGATGCCATGCTTGCCTGTAAAAAGGTTTATTTATTTATTTATTTATTTTACAGCTTCCTCTGAAGTCCTGGTACTGGCTATGAACTTCTTACTTTCCCTTCAGAGTTTGTACGAATGCACAAACTTTTAGCAAGATTAATAAGTCAGAGCAAGTATTAGAGACTGCATGCTGCAGAAAACTGCTGTTGATTTTGTCCTGCACAGTCAGACCTGAGTGGGGGTCTAAAAATCACTGGAGAAACATTTTCATATGAACTGCAAAATATAATTTACCTGATTCTTCTGTTTCTTTCATTTCTGATGGATCTTCTATTTCTTCATCAGACATTTCCATTTCCTCCTCTCTTCGAATGCCCATTAATTCATCATTATGAATGTTACGAATTTCCTACGGTTCAGAAACCAGACTTTTTAAAATACAGATTATAAGGAACAGATTGTATAGATAAAGAGATGCAGAAATCTAAATCTGCAAAACACAACTCCACGATACAGGAAAAGGGAAATGGCAGAAATTTTTGGCACAGAATACTCAATCAAGGACAGTATCTAGCATGAGCCGATCTATCAGCATGACTGACATTTCTGACTCTTCCAACTTTCTTCTAAACCATGCTCTCCCATGCCCCAGGGGAAATAAACATGCTTCTCAGCCTGGATGAGGGATGGGGAAAGGGCAAGAACGAGGCAAACCTGAGCAGGAGGGACAGGGCTGGTTTCAGTTCCAAAACAACTGCTGCCTGCCCTTGAGACCACACTTAAAACAGCAACCAGGTTGAAGATTGCAGAAAAACATTCCTACTGTTTATAACTGATTGTGCCCCAAAAGCCAAAAATCTAAGAGCTGGCCTAGAAACTGGAAGAGCCTGCTGAGAGCACAGCACACAGTGAGGCCAAGGTTGCCCTGGCTGCAGAGCAGGATGTGCCAGGGCTGCTCTGTGGCTGAAGGGGAGCCAGGGATGGGGAAAGAAAAGCATCACAGAGGAGAAATACTTAATCAAGGCCCTTCCAAAGCAAGGAAAGAAGCAGCAGTATGGTGTTTCAACAAGTCTCAAGCTGCCATGGCTTCTTCGTGAGCTGCTCTCAGCTGCAAGACCTGCCTGCACTGTGGCAAAACCACCTTCAATCACCACTGACAGATCACAAAAGACCCTTTTCCAACCCAATGACTCCCAGCACACAGCCACTCCCCACGGTGCCTTCCAAGCTTTCCTTGGATTCCATTCCAACAAAAGCTGTAGCAAGAAGATGCACGCTGGGGGGTCATCTTCCTTTAAGAAACAATCCTGGGAATGAAATGCATGCTGAGCCCAGCAGTACCCCTGGAAGATGCCCCATCACAGGGCTCACTGCCTCTTCCCACTGGGAGTACTTACCTTGGAAAAACAGACCACTCCAAACGGAGAGCGCGTTCCCACCCCAACCATGGTAAGTAATCTCAGGCAAGCAGAAAAGAAATCAGCAGGGCTCAAAGCAGAGGCACAACCTGAATCAAGATCCTCCACTTGGCTTTTTGGGTATAAAAATCTAACAGTAGCTCCTCCATTACAGCTGCTAAGAAAGGACTAATTCGGTGGGATTTGGAAAGATATCCCAGAAGTGCAATCTCAAGGGGGGTTCTCAGCTGTGAACTCCCCAAAACAGTCATCCAGAGTTCAACCAAGTCAGAGAGGATCACTCCTCTGCTTTTTACCCAAAGACTGTTCACTGAACATTACCAAACTCTGCACATACTCTGATTTTTTCTCAGGTTGCAGCTATGCTGAAAGGTGGCCTGCATAACCTCACAGACAATTGGTTTTTGGATAAACAGTTATCACCAACTCGTTAACTTTGCCCAGATTTGCATATGACATGACAATAATTTTGAAGGTGAAAGGTGACTTATCTTCACTGGAAGAAATCTGTTTGTGGTAAAGAATATAACACATCAGAAAAACACAGAATCACAGGCAGGCTTAGGCTGGAAACAATACTTCATAAGATCTTTGAGATAACTCTGGCTCTCTTCAAGTAAGTGCTCCTTGCAAACCCAGATCGGGCTGCCCAGGGCCTTACTCAAAACTCAAAGATGGAGATTCCCTCACCACTTGGGGCTCTTCTGCAGGGCTGAACTGCTCTTCAGGAACAGAACTTGAAAAAACCCAAATGGAAATTCCCCTGTTGTGACATGCACCCATTGCTGCTCACCCTCATGCCATATGCCTATCACAAGAGATCATTTCTGCCTCTCTCTGCCCCCCATTGAAACAGCAAAGCTGCTGATGGGGGCCCTTTCAACCTCCCCTTTCCCACCCTACACAAGTCCAGTTCCCTTACAATCCTGGCAGACATCTGCATACGCTTCCTTTCAGCCCCCACCTTGCTCCTGCCCCACCTTTAAATCCTTATTTCCCCACTAGCAATATCAAATGCATGAGATAAATGTACAAATATGAGAATACTTCCCCTCAAATCTCTCAGACTGTCCAGCTACAGTTATTTCCATCTCTCAAGTCAATCAGTAGAAATGTGAAAAAACAGATTTCATTGGAAATGCTTGTCTTTTTTACCTTATTATCTCTCTAGAAATACCTCTTGCTTTAACATTAAAAACAGATCAATATTCCACCAACATACAGATCTTAATGTATTGCTACTAGTAACACAAATACTAACAGCAAATTTATTACCTGGAACACGAGAGACGACCGAGTAATTCCCATCTTACACTGTGAATTAACATGTTGTTACCCACGTGAGCACTGTGCAAACTTAAAATCAATATCCTGACAAGAAAAAGAGACTGGCTGGAGGATCTAGCACAATAAAAAATTACCAACCTCTGCTTGTTTGCACCACACGCTGATGTTCTTACGCTGAGCTTTCGTGAAATGGTCCCAAGCCTTTTGTTTGGAGGCAGAATGGTACACGGCCACTATTTGCTCGACTGTAGTATCAAATCAGCAGACAAATCAGGCCAGAATATCATCCAGAGAGGGCGAACAAGAGGAGTAAAGGAGTAAAAGAGTGGAATCAGGCAGGTGTTTGGCTAACCTTTAGTTATAACACTGTACTGTGCTGAAGCCATGCTCAGGACTCTGTGCCTGCAAAGGGAAGCAGGGACTACACCAGGCCAGTGTCACAGAGCAATGCTCAGCTGGGAAATCTGCATCTGCACTCAGCTGGAAGAAAGGAAGGCACGTGTTGCACTGGAAAAAAACATTCAATGTGCAACAACATTTATGAGTGCAGCAGGTATGCCTGGACAGCACTTGCTCTCTAAAATTGGCTCTCACTGCTTGTGAAAGCTGGCACTTAGGATGCTCTCAGGCCCAATGGGTTCAGTCCCAAAGAACAGTGCAACAGCCACAGCACTGCATCCTACACATCCAGTATTGACTTCTTTTTCTTCCTTGGATTTATTCTAAAATATCTTCCTAGAAAATTTGCAGAGGATTTTGGAAATACAAAGTGCCTCCCCTGGGACCAGAATTCAACCAACAGCAGAAAGCACACCCAGCTGCTTTTTTCCCCACACCTGTGGCACTGTAGTAAGTATAATTCTTATGAAATGAAATAAACTCTCTGCTACTTAGATTAACTAATAAATCTAGAAGTGTCTGAGATATCACTAGGTGTTTTATAGAGGTGACTTGCATGCTGTTGACCATTACTACTTACTCTGCAGTGCATACTGCCTTTTCTTCTGGCCCGTGTGCCCATATACATATATAAATATTTTCTTTTACAGAATAAAACATAAATCAAAATGTTAGACAATTAACAGTCAAATTAATTAATATAAAAGAATGTTGATAACCTAGCCAACAGGTTCAAGGAGACTCAGTAAAGCCATGGAAAAGCCATGGAAAAAGTACACTTAAAATATTTCAGACTTGATAAAAAAAGAGATGTGCAACAGACCATGAATGCTTTGAGGAACTGCTACAAATCACTCTGGAGCTAATAAAGCCAACGCCTCTTTATTGATTTAATAAAGTAGTGGGACTTGGGTTCAAAATTCTGTACTGCAATAGGTTTTACCATAACTTCAGTTGTGACTGACAACGGGGTACTGGGAGCTCTCTAATGCATCCTACCTTTGATGAATAAATCCTGCACATTTCGCTGAGCCATCAGATTACCAGGAACTTACCTTGTCTGTACACAGAATTGCAGTGAAGAAATGATTATAGAATTACTAATAGACTACAACTAAAAGAGGAAAAAAATTAGGAGTTCATCTCCGCTCCCTCTCAGATGTGGACTGACTTCAATAAAAATACCACACGAAACCTATACCAAGTTAATGTCATATGCTCATAAATTAACTATAGCTGCATAGAAGCCATTGTCATTTATGTTTCCCAGTGATTTTTCAGTATGATCTCACCAGGCTCTAGAAATTAAGCATCTTCCCTACAACAACAGATAGCAAACACTCAGTTCAGAAATGCTACTCACACTGAACCAGTATCCCTGAGAGAGCAAGCTTGAATTTCTCTTTAGCTTCTTCCATCTCCTTCTCGTGAGCTGCCTTCTCATTCACCAGTCTGCGAATGTGGCTGTTGGCCGACTGAATCATGGAGTAGAAGTTGTTTGCAGTCCTTCTGTTCACTTCTCCACGCTCTATCCAGGTGAGCAAGGTCTGCACAGCTTCTGAGAACTTAGTGTCATCTGCAGCAAGAAACGGTATCTTTAAACCACGGAAGTACAAGTTTGTCCGTGCAGCTTTCAGATCCATTTCCTGCCACCTGAACTGCCTCTTTCGAAGATTAGCTTGCTCAGGGTGGCTGACCTGGGCGTTTGAAATCATAGTATTACCCAAACACAAGACTACACAAGGGAGTTCAATTAATCAGAAGCTGATAGAAAGCTGTAGGGGCATCACAAGAAAGAGGAGAATCAACAGCTGGAAATTTACAAGTTAATTTTATATGCCTATTTAGATGTACTCTTTCGTGGCAGCGAATATTTTCTGACTGAAAGAATCAGGCCACAGTCAGGGTTCAGACTTGGGAAGAAGTCCCAGGACTAAAACACGAAGCTTGGAAGGAACCATCGAAGCCAAGACCGCTCACCTTTTAGCTTCTCTGCAACAATGCTGCACTCGTGGTCAGAGTAATGCACGACAGGAGGTGGGGAGGGTGGGTGGAAGCGTTCCTCTTCCAGCCTCCTGCGATGGCGCTCCTCCCTCGCCAGCATGCGCTGCTTGCACTCCCACTCGTAGAGGTCATCCCGAGCCTGAGCAAAATCCACGTGCAGGCGCCCAGTGTCTTTCTTGTCCGTGCTGGAGCCCAACCTGATGCGATAGCCTGGTGGTGATGACAGCAGTGTTCACACAGGACAGGTGACTTGCACAATCTCTGCCTGTCTGTGACTCCCAGAAAGCCAGCACGTTTATGGTTTGTAGAAGTCTACAGTACCCAAGGTAACTAAGTATTGCTATGTTTCCTATCAGGAGCAGCTTTTAGGTATTTAAGCAGAAAAGCATTAACAGTGGGAAAAGAGGCAAAGTGACATTTTCACAACGTGAAACAAATGGCTATCGAGCCTAACCCTGAAACCATACAGACACTGTTACACTCACAACCCGGAATTTTAAGCTTCCATCTGAGACAGAAATACACCTACCAGAAAGATAGAGAGCCTTGTCCACCATGAACTCCTCAGCAAAGCGGATGTGACAGAAATTCTTCTTACTCTTCCGAATAGCTATGACTTCCCCACACTGCTCGAACACTTCCATAATGATCTGCTCAGTTCCATTTTCTGGCAGCCCCCCAACAAACACGGTCTTACAGCCTGGGGGCCTCTCTCTTGTTGCTGGAGGGGGAAGATCTGAAAACAGCAAAACAAAAATAGGCCATATTTGTTCAGCCTGATCTCCATACACCTGCCCACCTGCCCCAACAGATGTCCTCATTTCCTTCAAACGTATGGTATGGTTAGCTACAGTATGTTTGACTTGATTTACAAATAGTTGTACCAACTGTTTCTGAGCTGCTCTACAAGCAAAAATGTTTACTAGCTTGTTCCCAAACAAAACATCTGGGGCTGAGTCAATTTCCTTCACAGTAGCTGATTTGGTGCAGTGTTTTGGATTTAGGATGAAAACAGTGTTGGTAACACTGAGATGTTTTAGTGGCTGTTGAATAGTGCTTACACAGAGTCAAAGACTTCAGCTTCCATAGTGCTCTGCCAGCAAGGAGGTTGGAGGTACATGAGGAAAAGACATAATGCGATGGGTGAACTACTGGCTGACAGGTCTGGCCAGTCACTACAGGGGCTCCACATGGCTCTTCTCTGGTGTACACATTTTTATCTATGTATTTTTCTATATAGGCACCCAGATTCATAGGTAGGAAGAAGATAAAACATAAGCAGACATTACGTGGGTTAGGTGGGAAAAGAGTGCAGCTCTTGCAGTGAATGATCTCCTTCACAGCAGGCATGTCTGGAGGAATGGGAGGAGGGACTATCCCCAAGCCTGGCATCATGGGGTTGATTGGAGGGATTCCAGTCATCATCCCAAGAGCAGGATCAAAATCTAAACAGGGGGGAGAGAAAAACAGAATCAGTTTTGGACTCATACACTAATTATTCGTTTGGACAGCAACTGAAGTACTCCATCTACAAACAACAGTGAAAACAATCTGAATAAATATGAGAGGGGACATTACCACTTACCTCAACAGAACTTCACATTTTACCCTTAAAATAACTGTAAGAAAACTATTTGTTGATTGCCTCAGAAAAATAGATTTCCTCTGCTCAGATATACTGCTTCCCTTTCTGCTCCACAGATACCATCTCCAGTCCAGCACTAGAGCCTTTCCCAGTAAATATTATACTACCCATATAAAGAAAGTCAGGAACTTCAGCAGTTCAGAATGTTCTAGAAGATTTCTGGGTAAAACATACATCAGCATTTAAGGAAATGCAACCTACAGTGGCAACATGCATCTTACCTTGCTCAACTCATTCTTAGGCTTTATTCAGGTATAGTCTGAGCACTAAATAAGAAGTATGTTATTCTGCTTTTTTGCTTTTATATTTTCCTCCAATGCCAACTAAAACCAAGGAGAGCTGTCAAATGTGAAGTATTTCATCTGTTCAGAAGCTGTGAACCTTGGGGAAATCAATACTTCCAGGCAACAAACATGGAAAATGTATATTGAAATAAATGCTTTACAAAGAAAGCTTGTGAGTTAATGTCAGCAGCTAAGGATACTCAGCACCATCAGGGCCTGCTGGTACTATGAGGCTGAGATCTCAGGTGCAAGTCACCTTCTCTACTGTATACCACCATTCCTCTCCCTGTAGCAGAAGGCACTCTGAGGACCTAGTATCCTTCAGTGTTTTGGGGAGCACCTATCACTGAATACACAGTTTTGAGCACAGCAGAACTGGCTGAAGCTGGCTGCCTTTTTCAGATGTAAGCAGATAAGATTAATTTTGCAGGGTACAGATGACTACAAACAGGCAGAACAGAATGGTGCAGAGATAGCATTTTCATTTGATCTTAAGCTGGCATCATTTCATAGGCTATTCAAATCCCTAACATAGGGAAATGATTTTGTATTCTTCACTTTGCAAACACTACTTTAAAACAGCTCCTGCTTGGCTCCACAGCTATCCAGGTCCAAGACAACCCTTAGTGCACAAATGGGACATCTGTTTGGTAGCTGAATCTTATTTTCCTTTGTAATTAGAAATATTTTGTCTAGGGCTGCATTTCTACACACCTTATGTACAATGCTTTGCTTGCAAGTGTTGCTGCTTACTTTATGCTACACATGAACAGTGCCAACAGACCCAAAGCAAAAGCTCCACCATGAAACAGACTTCAGAGAAAGGAAAACAAGTCTTCCTACCCCACTCTAGATCCCTGCTGAACTTCAAGATGAAGGTTACCCTGTGAATAGCTGTGACTTTCAATGGTAGTGCTCACTGAAGACATAAGGTAGCAGGAGAAAATCTAAAAGACCTATTTCTGAGCAAGGAAGTTCCCAATCCAAGCCAAAACAACAGCATCACCACTGAAAGCAAACTGAAAGAAACTTCCTTCAACAAGCTGAGAGGAAGAAGAATGACCAAAGCTCTCACTGTGGGGATATGGAGCAACAGCAACCTGCTGGACAAGCAGAGACTGCTGAAATACCCACATGTCAGAATCTAAAGATCCACACAGTTTGGCAAAGGTATATCTATGAGATCAAGATTATTTCAGCGCCCGCTGGAAGAAAACAGACACAGCAGAGAAAAACAGGAGCTGGAGAAATCAGAGGGAGAAGAAATCCAGGATGGGTATTTCTCTGATTCAGGCTTAAAAAAAAAAAAAAGCACAACTCGATACAATTAGCAGCAGCAAAGAACTAGCAGAGAAGAGAATTATGTTCTAAAAAAAGTAGGTGCATATATAGGACAAAACAGACCCCCGAGAACTTTGGATTTGTGGTGAACCTCACTTTTTTCTGCCCCAACAGCAATATGCTGGACAACTTGCCACCTTGCCTAGGGGTGTGCTCTTCCTGTTAAGAAGCTAATCTCGTGGCTACAGGCCAGCATCTGAGAGGCTTGCAAGGCAAATTCAGAAAAGCCTGCCTCCATTTGCAAGAAGGAAAAAAAAAGAAAGGAAAAGAAAGAAGCCCTCAAGGACTCTAAGAGGTTCAAAAACATCAGACCTGGTAGCTGCTGAAAGCCATGAGAACTTTATATAAAACTAGTATTACCTGGATGGCGTGAAAGATGATGTGTATTCATTTTAGACATTGTAGTCTTGTCAAAGCATCTCACAACTACATGCTTTACTTCATCTGTAGAAACAGAACGAGGCTAGTAAGTTCTCAAGCATTTTCAAACAATTTTTTAATGCGACCTGAAACTTCAGTCTCACCTGTCTTTGAGCAAAGATGGTCCAACACATTTCAAGCTTCCATTACCTCTCCTCTTTCACTGATACTACAAATATGTCTGGTCTCTAAACCATCATTATGCTTTGCAGCAGATCCAAATTCACCAGAGCATTATGCTCTCTTGCACTCAGGTCACAAAAAAACATCGTGCTCCTTCTAAACCGTTCTGAGTCATTTGCCTTAGGAGCAGAACTCCTGATCTCAAAGTCTGATCTCAGAAGGATCAGAACAAATGTGACTTGGAAGCCTAAAGTCTTCCCTATTCTTACAGCAGGGAATGGAAAAGCGACTTCAAACTTGTGTGCTCTCCCAGGACAGACCTCTACCGACTTTTACTTGACACATGTATGTGAATAGGAGAAAAAAACCATGAAAGCATCTCTTACAGCAAAGACAAACATGAAACGAGGTCTAGGGAACAGAAGAGTACAGACTGCATGCAAAATTGATATCAAGTGATGCTAATAGCTAAATATAGGATCAGCTGCACAGCAAACTACCTGCACTGTGCCATGGAGGAGTAATAGGATTGTAGAGTACTGCCAACGCAGATATTCTCTTCTTAGATATGAAGGCAGTTATTCAGGCATGAGACAGCATTCTTCTCAAGAGCTTAATTGTATCAAAGGACTGAAACAGTAATTTCAGCTCAGGATTTTTGCTGTGAAATCACCTATAGCAAAGCTCTGTTACCACGCAGGAACTCTTTAACACACCCTGGATAGGTTAACTCATCCCTAAGCAGTACTCCAGACTATCAAGTGGTCATTTCTTGAGCAAAATCCTCCCTTAATTTCTGCCATTTTACTGCCTTGCTGCTTTCTTCATCATTCCCCTCCCACCCTTCAGTCTATGCAGTTTCAGTTCAGCTTAGAATAATGTATTACTTGGTGTCATTGGCTTCCTGAGCCCTGTATACACATCTCAGTGTGGAACACATCCCCAACAGTTACCTATAGGTACAATCCACCTTGCCACTACCCCAGCAGCCACTGCTCGCATCCATAAATATGTATTTCTTCTGAACTCAGTTTCAAAATCAGTGACCTCTAGATATACCCCTTGTTGACATTAATGCGCTTCAAATCCAGCTTATAAACATGCACCGGATATAAAATCCCATTAACCCAACTCAACTGACACAGGTTCTTCCCAAAGACACGGAGGAAAGGACTTTTTTGAAGGAAAAGGTGGGCACAGTCTGGATAAAGTCACACACCTGGCAGGAGGGGCTGTCCTGTCATCCCCATGGGAGCCATCCCCAGGTTGTTCATCGCAGTGGCCCAGGCAGCTGGGTCTGACATTGGCAAGCCCATTGAAATAGAATCTAAGCTTAGATTTCTGCCACCATCTGCAGAGAAAAAAAAGGTGATTAAGAGCTCAGTGCGTACCTTCATTGCCCTGTAAGACAAACATTGCTCAGCAGGGCTCTGCTGTATCAGCATACAAAAGCATATTTGACCCTTCCACACAGGAAAGGGCTATCTGAAAAAAAAAAAGCAGTGTCCTATCAAGTAGATGACATTTCAGGGAAGCAAAGCGTATGAATGCACTGACTTCCAAGAGCACTTAGAATTATGATTTGTCCATTACAGTGCACAGATATAGGAGACCTGAAGGAACACTGATTAAAGATAAGAATTTATGAAGAAGGAACAAACATTCGGCAAATATAAACTGCCACAAATGCACTGAATTCAGAGACAGCCAGTCTGCTCACAAAGACAATATTTCTACTGCCACTTGAAGACGTTTCTTCTGTGCTGAACAGGGAAATGAAGTGAAGAACAATTACACATTTCTGAACACCCCCAGCTCCCTCAACCTCATTCACAGGAGAGGTGCTGCAGCTTCTGACTGTCCTCATACCCTCCTCTGCACCTGCTCCAACAGCTCCACATCCTTCTCGTGCTGGGGGCCCAGGCCTGGAGGCAGTACTGCAGGTGGGGCCTCACAAGGGCTCTATCTGCACTGACATCTCAGCACAGAACTTGGCTTTGGTCTGCACTTCCACAGATGCCTTCTCTTTTGCCAAATTCAAGCTACTCCACGGCTCACCTGGAGGAATGTTTGTCCTCTTCCTCTTCTTGCCTGGATCACTTCCATTCTCAGTTGGGCTTTCCGACAGGCATGCACCACTTGGGCTGCCAAACTGCAGAGATTTGCTGTTGCTGGCAGGATCAAAGGACAGATGGTTTAAACCTGAAATACAAAAATAGATGCAGATACTTTATAACAGTTTGTGATGCCTCATATCACCAGTATAAAAATATCACCCCGTCCCAGGTACTGCTGGTATCCTCCAGAGCCCTGAAACAATCACACCTCCTGTTTATCCTCTCCTGCCCCACTCAACGCTACACTCACATCACTTTACAAACATTATTCACAAACATTATTCCCAACATTCCTCCTTAGATCCACACAAATCAAGCTGTGCAATGCTACAAACCAGGGGTGCATCTCTCCAGCACTGGACAGTATTTCCCAGTTCAGAATCTTGGAAGCCACACATTTATTCTGCTTCTTCCAACCCATTTTTAACAGATATTTAGCTTTGCCTGGTTTGCCACCAGTAGTGAATTTACCTGGACTCGTTTACTAGCAAGAACACAAGGCATGCCTTAGATTATTATTAAAAAAATGCTTGCAACTACTATTGCTATTTTTAATCAAGGAGGCTGGCAAGCAGTCGAGCCCTTCTGTAGCCAAAAAAGAGTGCTCAGCAATTCATTCCCTCAGCAAGGAGAGCTGACAGACCTAGCTGGGGATCTGCAAGGGGTATGGGAGAAACAGAGCAAAAAGGAGACAGATCTTTAAACAGCCAGCCACTGTATACAGGAAGAAAAGCTAATTATGCACATCTGAACCAAAAGTGACTGAAGAAAAATTGCTTTGCAGCTTCCAGCGTGTTTCTGAGTTCAAGGCATTACATTCATTTCTGTGCTAAGTCACCTGTGAGATGGTCCACAGATCTGCCACAGGCAGGCTGCAGCGATGGCCAGCTATGCCTTGTGTACATGCCAGCAGGACACAGCCCCTGCTGCTCCTGCCTCTTCAACGTGGCCTTTTTTCTCAAGACAAGAGGTGGTAACAAGAAAAAAAAGGACTCTAAACAATTCCACGTTACCAGAGGCTTCAAAAATTCAGCCCTCTGAATGTAAGCTTCAAGCACAAAACTAACAACAACGTTTTGGAAAGGTATACTGCCCTTGCCCATCTTCTGTTGTATTCAGCACCTGTAGGGATCCAGGACTGCAGACATTAAAATATTTTGCTGCATTTATCTCCATCTCAGCAAACTCACTCTGAACAGAAAGCCAATGCAAAAAATAAAAAAAGCCCTGGACCAATGTGAAGTGATAAAAATAGCTGCAGTTCTGCTAAGGTACACATATGTTCTGAGGGAAGCAGCACAACTACAGAAGCATCCAAGATGACGACGATGCTGCCTCCCAGCACCGAGGGGCTGAAGCATGGCAGCTCCTTCATTTACACCAAACCTTCCCCAGACACGCTGCAGGCAGTGCCATGCTTTCTATTCCAGGGGATTCCACTTCCAAGAACTTGCTAACAAACACGACTGCTGTATGTGTATGGCTGTAAATAGACAAGGGAGTGGATGCAGAGAGTCTAAGGGGGCTCTCATCTCAGCAGCTGAAAGGTGAGAACACCAGCAGCAGCCAAAAAGTTGAGCACTGTTCAGCTGGCAACAACAATAGCTGCACCCAGCTATGCAAGATGCCCACAGCACTGCTTCTGAAATACTCCAAAGCCAAAATATCACTGAGGTCGAGAGGGTTGAGGGAAACAAATCACAAACGCAGCAGGTTAAAAATAGAGAGGCCCCACACGGTAAAGAAGCAGCAAGAAAGTAAAAGAGGGGAATTGTAATTGTTGTGAAAGCTATTTTATTATCAAGTATTAAACTTCAAAGCATGTCTTCCCACACTTGGGTGAAGCAGAGCACGCTGTCCCCAGGCAGACACTGCAGCTGTTGGGCCTTGCACAGGGATGGGCAGCCAGCACTGGCTGCAGGAGCATCACACCACACCAGCACCTGGGTGAGAATGCTCCCTGCCCAAACCACTGCTTTCTATCCCACTGAAGAACAAAGGCAGCTATTTAATGCAATTATTTCCATCACCACTTTTGGAAAAGATCAGATCTTTTAGCTACAGGCCCAACACTGGGCTGTATGGAAGGCAAAGTACAGGCCTGCAGCACAGCCAAGCAGCTCCTGTGTCAGTGTAAGGAGGTGCCCAACCACCTCGACAGAGCAGCCCTGCTCCCAGCTGCCCAGCACACCCTGACCCCCATGCCAGCCAGCCCAGGTGCTGCTGGAACACCCTGTGATCTGATTCAGCCTGCTCCCCAGCAGACACAAACACCACTGCAGGGAAGCAGATCATTTTCTGCTAGGATTCTTGTATCTAAGTTGCCCACAAAAGGCTCCAATGCTAATGTGACACGCAGGAAAGAGCAGAAACAGACCTACAAGTGCTCTTAAGTCTTCAGCATGACTGTCCACAGTCTCCCCATAAAAAAATAAAGCACTTCTTAACTGCAAACCAGCAGGAAACTTGTTGTGTAGCAGCTGTGAGCCTGCAATGCCCCTCCTGCTTCCAGCAGGCAGATTAACAGGAGGAAAGCTATAAAAGAAGAAGAGTCTGCTAGAATTGAGTCATTATCAAGTACTCATTTCTCTTCTTGCCCAGCATCACACAGGAGCAGAGGGAAAGAGGTGGCTGCTTCAGTACCAAGAGAAATGCTCTCAAATAAGTACAGACCACCACTGCTGATTCAGCAAACAGACTCGTGCTGCATCCAGGAGCTCCCAATCCCATCAAGATAATTAGCAGCAGCAGCCCAAGTCTGCAGCACAGTCTTCCAGAGATTACACACTACATAGAAGAGACAGAGAAAGGAAATTTCCCCTTATATCAGCCTCTCAATCTCTCTCTTCCCATCCACTTCCCACCTCAAGTTTCACTACAGCTCTAAGAAGACATCAAGGCTGCTCTGCAACAGAGGGGAGATGTGTCTAGTGGGCACCAGCTGCCAGCAGCACACAAAGCACACACCAGAGCTGCCATGTGTGCACAAGGACCTGTATCAGAGCTTGAAAAGTACCCTCCAAAATGAATACTGTAAGGTTTGAAATGGGACTGGTTACCTAAAAGGCTGAAGCAGAAGAATGAGGTGGGGATGAGCGAGCCCAACAAGGGACACGGAGACTCGAATTCACCTTGTGCTACTTGCCAGCACCCAGGAAATGCTGGGTGCCCACTCAAGAAGTTGACTTTTTCAAATGAAAGAGTGACAGCAGGAAAGGCTGCAGTGAAGAGCCAGTTCTTCATTTGGACCTCTCTATGCTCCAAGCAGTTGCACAAGTTTTCAGCTTGGAAAAAAAGGAGGCTCAAGGGGACCAATGTGTACAAATATCTGAAGTCAGGATGATAGTATGACAGAGCCATGTCTTTCAGTGGTGCACGGTGCCAGGACAGCGGTCCTTGTGGGTCTCTTCCAACTCGGGATATCCCACAGCTCCACAATACTGTGAGATGACTGCCAGCACAGGTCCTCCTCCCACAGCAGCCCTGAGAAAAGCAGGCTGCTCTAGGTGGCCTTCAGCCCTGGATTCTGCTGGGTTCTGCCTGCTCTGACTGTGGACACGTGGCAGCCTCCAGCTGCACCCAATGGCTCCACCAATGCAGACCTGCCCGTCGCTCCAGGTCTGTGCTGATGCTATATATGGGTTTAGGAAGGGCTTGAATACAGAAAGGAAAGATCTCAATGTTCCAGGCATAAATCAAGGCAAGTATCTATCTTCGCTGGGTCCCATGCCAGGCCCTTGACAAGACTCCATTTGCAGCCACTGGCTCTCACTAACAGAATTTGTCCGTTTCTTAATGACCAGCAAAATATACATCTCTATAGGTATATATACATATATGAGAGAACTTCGTGATAACTGAAAAGCATCGTTTTACAGATCATTGTTATTACCAACAGCAGAAAACGTTGGCAACGACTCTCCCTGAAACACAAACTGACACAGCTCACTGTGCAAGGCTCCGTGACCAGGTTGCTTAAGGCAGCCCCCCAATGGAGCTCCCACATCAGGACTTCTGCAAAAGCCTTCCCTGCTGCGTTCCCTAAAGTCCCATCAAACACCATGAGCTCTGCCATGAGCCCAGCACTGCCTGGGGGCACTCAGAGCTGCTCAGCCATGTGCACGCTCCAGCAGCAGCCTCATGCTATCATTAATCAGGCTCTCAAACACCTTTCCAGATATCCAGCTAGTTAACAAAAAGAAGGTACGCAAAGCCGTCCCCTGTAACTCAAATCAAGAAGTAGTAACAGGTACCCTGACACCTTCACACACCTAAAAGCATTTAAAGTACATGCTTGGGAAGCCCATGGAGTTTACACCCACTCAGCAGGCTTCTCACTTACTCAGCATCCAGAGGGGAGAACTTTAGAAATGGGCTGACGCAGGCTTTACTATAAATACAAAGCTATCTTTTGCCAACATCAGCCAACATATGAAATACTTATTTCTCAACCTGAACAGTGGTCCTTTTCCTCCAACAGAAGTAAACAGGATTGCAGAATATGAAACTCCCATCTGATCATGTACCACTTGTTCTGACGTCTCAGGGAATGCATTTTAGAAGAAAACAAAGTACTTAACACCTGCAGCAAACAATTAGAAAACACAGAAAAGATAACGACAAGGAGGGGAAAGGAGAGAATAAAAGCACAGAGGCTTCAAAGTCGTACTTCCAAACCAAGCATTTGCTACCTGGAACTGATTCCCAGGCTTCAAACCTATTGCTGGGACTGTACACTCTTTTCTACTGTACACCTGGCTTCACTGCCATGGTCAGAGCTCTATAATCATCAGCTGCCACTCACCGTTGGTACAGGAGCCACCTAAGCACGCTGCAGAGTCAGCAAACTTCAACAGTTACTTCTGTCAACTCCATCTAATCCTACATTCTAACAACCCTCATCCAGACAGTGTGAGAGAAGCACACAGAACACGCACCGTACCTGCATACTGCACCAGAACCGTGGCAAGGTGCTCATAGTACTTCAGTATTTCAGCCAGCTTTCCTGCCACGGCCAGCCTGTCTGTCTGTCTGCAACGTGGAGCTCACAGCTCAGCTCCCACGCAGGACTCTGGGCTCAGCAGAGCTGAACACAAATGAAGGTGGATCCTAATGGCAGCAGAACTACTGCTGTGCTTCCCCACTGCAGGCAGTGCCAACGGAGGCACGAAGAGCTCAGGTTGGGGCAACAGCTCACAAACTGCAGCTGCATGTGTCACCATCAGTCTGCAGTGAGTGACACCCATGGGCTCATTCCTGGATGTGGGGGAAGGAAATGAAGGAGCAGGTGGTAAACCGATTAGTAGTAAGTAAATCTGAATCTGTGAGGGATTTTGTACATCAATGTGCTAGCACTGGTGTGCAGTTCAATAAACCCTACTTGCATGCCTGAAATAGCTGCCTTTGCATAGGAAGATTAAGCTCTGGTAATCCTTGAAGATAAGGGGCACACAGCTCACTTCCTGATTCTGGAAGCTTGTAGTGAAAGGAAATATTAACTTCAGACAAGATAATTACTGCAACAGGGCACTGTAAAAGAATTAGAGCTGTGAAGAGTCTTTGGCTGCAAGACACAGCATCCATAACAATAAAGGGCTGTCTGCAGTGCTTTCATGTAAAGGTATTCACAAACCACTGCCAACACAGCAGCAACCACACAGGGTTGACCAAGCTGTATATGAGTTGGGCTCTAAACAAAAAAGGAAAATATTATGCAGTGGTGTATGCAAGCACACATGCATCCACACACACTGAGCTGTTCCAGCCTTTGCTTCCCTGAGGAAGGACCTCACAAGGCCAAAGCACCCCAACCATCACAATAAATGAGCACAGCTACCCATGGCAGCCAGGAGAGGACCAGAACTGCCAAGTGGTGGCTGAGAGCAGAGCAGCCAGGCCTTGTGCAGACACACTGCTTTGGGATGGATGGGCTAGCACTGGAAGAACATCAGAAGAAAACTTGGGGATTAGGAGAGAAATCTCACACCATCTTTGGAAGGTATTCAGAATGCCTCTGTAGCAACACCTTATCTTTGAAAGTGTTTGGAGATTGAACTTCATCTCTTCCACGAGCTGAAGTCACTGATACCAAGAACATGACCTTAACCTAAGAAACATGACCTTAGAGTGGCTCAGAGGGAGCTTTCAACAACTTAACACAGAGAGCTTCTCAACTAGACGTTACCACCTCCCAGACGTAAGATTAAAAAACAGAAAGAACAGCTTCTCATCTTCCAGAAGGGGAATGAGTAACGAGTGGACTAACACACAACAAAAGCATCTGCGTGCAGCCCGATCCAAACACACGCGCACGGCTCCGAGCTGCACAGTAAGCTGCACAGTGTCCTTACGGCCGCAGCAGAGGAGCGCAGCCCACCCGGGGGAGGGAGGGGGGGTCCCGGGGGAGCGGGCGCGGCCGCGCACAGCGCGCGTGGAAGCGCTGCCCTCCGCCGGCAGCGGCCCGGAGCCGGACGGGGACAGCCGCTCCTCGCGGTACTTTACGGCGATGTAAGCGCTGCTGACCCAGAAAGGCGGCCCGGGGAACCCAGACCGCCCCTCCCCCACCCCCCTCGGGGCCCCGGCTCCCGCGCGTTCCCCCCCCCCCCCCCCCCCCCCCCCCAACTGCTCTCCGCGCACAGCCGGCCCGCGCCTTAGGCCTCGCAGCGGCGGCTGAGCCGACGGCCGCCGACTCCCGGGTGGTTCGCAGCTGCCGGGCACGCCCCGCACCGCGGGCAGACGATGAAACAGCCACGGCCACCGCCGCGGTGCCGGTGCCGGTGCCGGTCCCACGCGCACTCACCGCCCCGCGCCGCTCCGCGCACGGCCCCGCCGCGCCCGCTCTCCACGAACATCCGCCCCCCGGCGGCCTCGCTTAGCGCCCCCCGGCGGCGCCGCTCATTGGCTGCCGTGACGCGGAGGGCGGGGCATGGCGCGCGCACTGCACGCCGGGATTGCGGCGGGCCCGTGAGGCGGGCGCTGTGGGGCAGAGTCGCGGGTGGGTCCGGCCCGGCCCCGCTGCAGATCCGCGGCCGCTCCCTGGGGACCCGCAGCGGCCCGGCCCCGTTTCGTGTCGGCGGGGACCGGTGTGGGGCAGCGCAGCCCTCGGGACGTTGAAGAGGGCACCCCCCCCCCCCACCGTGAGTCGGAGCAGCGAGCAGAGCGGCAGTGATGCGATTTATTCAGCCGGCGGGACAGCACACAGAGGAAGCGCTCTTTATCCCTACCCCTCCTGCGGCACTCAGAGCCGGGAGAGAAGGAAAGCAAGTCAGCGTCAGGTACCCAGCGAGGGATCCCCGGCTGTAGGTCCATGCTCTGCCTCATGCGTGGCATGCTGGGCAGGAGCGTGTCATCTCCCATCCATCCATCGCCCCGTCCCCATGGCAGCTGTGGCACGAGCGGATGCCATCCCCCCAGCAGCTGGGGGGATGCGGGGTGCTGCTGCCAGGTGCCCGCCTGTTCCCAGTCTGCAAACGTGGTTCCGTGCCCAGGCACAATGCCCGCCTGCAGCCCGGCCCGTGGGCAGCAGAACGGCGGCGGATGCAGCAGACACAAGGTCGGGAAGCAAGAGGTCCGCCTGAAAGGTGTCTCCATTCGCGGTGATGCTCACAGGAGGCACGTTAGAGGGAGGCAGAGGACGGATTCAGCGTTGTCAGGTAGTTGGTGAGGGTGGGTCCTTGCAAAGCAACAGCTGGTGGAGCCCACGCTGTGCTGAGCACAGGCAGCAAACACGTCATGCTGACAGATGATGTGCTGATCCCCAGAAGTGAATCAGAGTGGATCCACCTACTGAGTCCACCTGCGAGGCATCAGTTCACCCACAGAGCCCATCTGTTCTATATGAGCCTTATCTCAGCTCCTTCCTTAACACACGGTCAGGAACAGGATATGTAATGTGGTGTTTGGTCCCGGGCCCATCCCAGACATAGGGATGAGTGCCACAGGGCGCCTGCTGCTTTTGTTTGGTTTGGTTTTTATATAGCACTTTTATCTTCATCCGTTCCTCTGAGATGAGGATGGCCTCAGGATGGAGGCAGGTTCTGGATGCATACGGGATAAGGCCTTGAGCCTTCATCTCTACCCAGCAGGGCAGGAGACAGAAGAGGAACCAGCTACAGTTTGTGTATAGCATCCCCATCTTCAGATTGAAGTGAGTCCTTTGCTAAGTAACCTGTTTTAAGGGAAATTTTCCTGCTATGTGGACTAAATGCATGCAGTTTTACAGTTAGATATCACCATAGCCTCTCGCAGGACCAGCAGTCTGCCCATCACCACTGCGTGACAGACCGTGCACCAAGTGCTGTGTGCTCCCATCTGGTGAGTCAGCGTAGAGACAGCCTTACAGCCCTGTAACCAGACCTACCACGTTGGTGGGACAAAGCAGCCCTTCTGCACGAGGTTTTCCCTGTCTCCAATGCAGTCCTTCCTGCTCAGCACTCAGTCAGTCACTCATTAACTAGCTTTACAGCTCAAACCAAACAGTCACAGCACAAACCGGTGCTGCCCTGCACCTATTACAGGCACACTGCACCTTGGGCTGCTCAGCTTTTGCTCCAGTGCATATACAGCTGAAAAACAGCCAGGCCCCTCACCACATCCCCTGCACTACAGCAGTGACCCCAGAGACCCATACCCCTCACCTCTGCCTCCAGGATTGATCCCCATCAGAGGATGGTTTGGGGGATAGCCCCGATCGCATCTGTTGGATCCCGAGTTTGGTTTAGGTAAAGCAGTGATAGGGAGTGACAGAGCCAACAGTGAGAGCAGCCCTACCCCAGGTGCTGGTGGGAAACCTGGCCCAGGCAGAGGGGGAGAGCAGAAGGATCCCAGACTGGGGCTGAGGAAAGCCAGGCAGCAAAAAGTGAGCGAGTGTAGTCTGTGGAGGGAGCAGCTTGGTCCCACCAGACACAAGGCTGCTCTTGCTGACTCAAAGCAAAACTTAATGTGTGCCACGCACCTGCAATTTAAGGTGCCCTTGAGCTGGTGCAAAACCAGCTGTGCTGGTCATGCTGTGTCTAAGAATTAGCATCCGCAGCTGTCCTACTCCACCCAAGGTCACACACAGCTGGCAGCCCTCAAATCCACGGTTCTGGTGAAGGAGTCAAGCTGCAAAGCCTCTCCTTACCACGTCAGTCCTGGAGCTGCAAGCATGACACAGTGGGAATGGACTTGGTGCCTCTGCTGGGGAAACAGCGAGCCTTCCCCAGATGAAGGATTTTCCTCTTCACAGCAGCAGCCAGCTGGGAGAGCTGCCGCCGCACGTCCTTCTGCCAGTAGGAGTAGAGCAAGGGGTTCAGGAGGGAGTTGCACAGTCCCAACAGCCAGAGGTAACTGTCAACGACTTTGTAGGGGAAGCAGTCGGTACACACAGTTTGCACGATGCCAGCGATGAAAAACGGCAGCCAGGACAGCACAAAGCACCCGATCAGCATGGCCACGGTGCGCATGGCCTTCATGTCACTGGTGGTGCTCCTTGCCAGCCCCACACGTTCCACTTCCCGGATTTGTTGCACGTGAACAGAGGCAATTTTCAGCATGTCACAGTAGAGGTAAATGAAGAGAAACAGTACTGGAAAGAAGCCCATGCAGGACACGATGAGCATGTAGCTGAGGCGGAAGACTCCGAAGAAGGAGCATTTTTTCTGGAGGGAGATCTGAAAGTCTGGGGCGAGGACTGGGAGGAAGCCAACGATAGCAGCAAGCAGCCAGAGCCCCAGCAAGTGCAGCCCCACCCGCATGCCCGTGACCAGCTGGAAATAGCGGAGAGGTTTTCTGATGGCCAGGTGCCTGTAGCACGCGACCAGCGTCAGGGATAGGATAGAAGCAGCAGAAGAGCAGGTCACAAAAGCCATTCGCAGGACACAGAAGATCTGCGGGGGATGAAAGTGCTCGAAGAACTCATCCCTGACCAGACTTATAACCGATAAGCCAACCATGGCATCTGCAGCAGCAAGATTGAGGACGAAATAGTGTCCCTTGTAGCCGGTCTTCCAGATGAGGCGAAGGAGGGCAATGGCCACCAGCACGTTGGCGGTGATGATGAGCGGAGCCAGCACAGCAAGGATGATTCCCACGGCCACGCTGCCCATGTCTGGCAGGGCACAACCCAAAGATGGTGTGTCCTGATTGAAAAGATCAATCCTAGAGCATTCCTCACCTGGGGCCTCTCGGTGTGCACAGCTCAGGCAGCAGGCAGCCACGAGCACAGCCCCTCGCTCCCCAGGCAGTGCTGTGGAAGCCCTGGCTGTAGTGGTACCTCTGCAGAGCAGAGTTCTGCTGTGCCAGAAGGGACTGGTGCCCTCACAGCACCCGCTGTGCCCACAGAGGTCCCTCCCCTCGAGCCACGTTTCCAGACAACCCCAGAGCAGGAGGGTGAGCACAAAGCACTGAGCAGGAAGCCTGTGTGAGGATGGAGTCACGCCACTCTCCTCTGGAACAGCCCACTCGTGCTCCCCTGGCTCCCTGCTCCACCAGCAGGGCAGCAGCCCCACGGTGCACAGGGTGCTTTGGCTTCTTACATTCCAGGGCAGCCCGTGCTGCTGTTGGCCTCTCCAGCATCTCCCAGTGTGACCATGAGACCTGCTCGGGAGCTGTGGTCTGTTTCAGCGCCAGGATCACACCCTGATCACTCCTCCTCATCATTCAGGGATGCTGCTGTGGTGGCACACGGGGAGGTGGGCACCCCAGCCAAGCACTAAGGACCTCAGCAGAGCCTGTGTTCAGCTTTGACACAAGTGCAGATAAAGGAGAAAAGCCCACCAGGATGTATGTACAGGTGGTACAGCTCACGAGGCTTCTGCAGGGTCACTGCCAGAACTACAGCAGCCTCTTCCCATAGGGACCGAGGAAATAACAGCGATCCCTTTAAACAAAGCCATCTCCCCTGGACCAAGAAGTGGAAAAATCAGAGCTGCCAGGAAACGGGGAAGGCTTAAGCCTTCCTCTGTCAAATAGCAACCTGAGGCAAGCAGGCTGCTGGGGAGAGGCTGAGCAGAACCAAGGTCAGGACACAGCCAAGAACGCATTGCTGGCGCCGACCAAAGGCAAGAGCGTGGCACAGGGCAGGTTGCAGCTGCTGAGGGTGGGAAGAAGAGCCTCCCACCAGCACTAAACACAGGAAGAGAACAAAACCAAAATCCCAAAAGCAGCCACAGATACCCTGCTCATGCATTTCTGAGGAGCTGCTTGTGGAGCTTTGCTCCTGAACAACAAAGATGGGGTAGCAGTGGCTGTCAGCAAGGAAATGATGAACAACAGTATAGCACCGAGCTGCACAGAAGGATCTGCTCCACAACTAGTTACAGAAACGTGAAGAAAACCAAACAAATGAATTACTGTTGAAATTCTTTCAAATGGATTCACACTGATCCATCACACAGCTGTTTCTTTACTTCAGATCTTTAGAAATTCCCAAGAGCAAGGCAAGGTGAGGCACGCAAACGTTGTCTGCTTCTTTCAGTGCACTGCTCCCAGCCCCTGGTAACCTGCAGTTTTACTCTGAAACTGACCCTCCCAGCCTTATAGGAACACCTCCATTCGTGGCACAGTTTAAGTCCACAGGCATCACCTTCCTTATGCATTGAGCCAGGTGCCTGCAGAACCACAGCAAACAATCCTCTCTCCTCTGCTAGGCTGAACATCCCTCGTGCAATCTGCACGGAGAACGTCACTTTGCAGCACTCCCAAGCAGGAAGCAATGCTGCACATCACATGGGACCTCCATCCGGACTGAAGGAGCCCCACAGAGCAGGAAGGAAGCAGGAAAAAAACAACTGCTTTCATAGCTGTGCATGTTTCAAAAATACAGTTCACTTCCCTGATGTTCTACACTCAGCACTGGAAATGTTAGACCGCCGTTTTAAAGCAGTGGGGCATTTCAGTTCTGTTTTAAATGGCTCTTTATCTTGCTTTCAACGTAATCTTGAGCCATAAGGTTAAGAGAGACTGAGGTTTTCCAAAACCAAGCTAACGTTACAGCACCATCATTTCCTGATTAACCTTCAAGCTGCCTTTTAGAAATAAGTTTATCACAATGAAGTTTGAAGACTATGACAAAAGTATTGGGGGGAAAAAAGATATAGGTTTTTTTCAGTGCACTTTTTCTCTTGTCTCCAAGGCCAGACATAGCATCCACCCTGAAAAATATCCACCCTACCCATGCTAAGTCTGCACAAACACAAACTCATGCCATCCAGTCAATAAATAATTTAATGAGGTTACAGGTTGCAAGGAAACATGCCAGCACCCCTTTCCAGCCTCCAGCCTTGCCCCACAGGCATGGCAGAACAATGCACGAGCCAACAACGAACCACAGCTGCACCCAAAGGCCACTGGAATGCACAGATCTTCACAGAAGATATTGCTTCAGGCCCAGACACTTGTGCACAGTTAATACTTGCCTCCGTGTGAAACAAAGCATGCAGTACCTGCCATCAGCCTCCCAACTTCAGCCAGAACAACCTTCATGAACCATGAATGTGGGGGAGGAGGAGAGCCCAGACCCACATGTAACAGAACACCAAAACGTGGGGATGGTGAAATGAAGAGGAAGGCTGCAGCAAAGCACTGCTGTAAGCCTTGAAGATGACACTCATGGAATGAAGCTCGCTCTCAGAATGGGAGTCGCTTCAATTGCTCATACGTGATAAAAAACTGAAGGAAAAGTCAAGGAATTAGGCCAAACACATAGAGCAGCTGCACTGCACCTCCCTCACCACCAGGCCAAACCTCAGGAGGCAAGGCATGTAGATCATCAGCACAGGAGAGCTGAAAACCAACATGGGGAATCCCCTCTTCCAGGCAGCATAAAGTGATCTGTACAGACGGAAGAGAGCTGTGAAAGGAGGCTACAAGAAGAGGGAAGAGACTTTGGGAAGGCCCAAAAATTGAGCTGTCCAAGGCTTGCCTAAGACCACTAGGAAAGGGGATTTACTAAGCATGGACTTATTTTAAATAAACTATGTCAGAGGCAATGAAGAAACCAGTACAGCAACACAGCAGGAATGATTCTGCAGAGCAGGTCAGCACCTGTCCCAAGAGAATAGTCCCCAGGCTTTCCTCCTAAAACAGGGGCCCATCCTGAAAGTGCTGCAACTCCAGCAGCTCAAGCTAAATGGAAAGTTTAAAGCCATGCACTTGAAAGCACTTACTTTACAGGAAAATGCCTATGCTGCTGCACTGGAAGTCCCTGCATACGCCACCTACAGAGCTGTCAGAAGGAGCAGTCACAGCCAGTGGCATTTTTTGGCACTTGAACCATCTGCAGTCACATCACAGTCTACGTCTGTCCAAGCACAACAGAGAGTCTGCTCTGGGCTAAGACACAGCGTATCCCTTCAGGGTGTCTGCTCTGAACTTCCACTTACAGCTCTGTCTTCCCCTGCCTGTCCATACTCATGATCTCCCAGCAGCATACTGAAGGATACAATGATGTTCCAGGGACCGAGCCGAAGCCAGTTGGGCCAGAAACCCTTATAGAGTGCAAAGAACCCCTCACTCTTCCACGTCTGGGAGGAGAGAAAGGACAGATCAGTTATCAGACAACTCAGGACCAGTCACAGATTCTGCAGAGAGCCAAAGAGGACCTCTGCTGTGGGGATGCCACCACCCCCAGCCAGTTTTCAATACACCTCACTGTCTGCTCACCCAGCCCATGTTTCAACAGTGGCCAGCTTCCTAAAAACAGTGATTCGCCCACCTGAAACACCTCCTTACCTTCACAAGACCATCCAGAGTGCCCTTATAGAGCTCCACACTGCCCACTATTGCCCTCTGGTTCATCATCCGCGTCCGCACCACATCCACGGGGTTGGAGGCAATAGCCCCTGCCAGCCCACACGTAAAACTGGAACTAGATACACCAAAACATTAGAGAGAAACAGCTCTGAATATGGCCAGTCTAGCTCAGACAAGCCTGAACATAAGCACATTATCTTTCACTCAGTTTCATGAAAGGCATCTAGCAGTAAACATTAGTTGCCATTAGCTGTCTGCTCCCACCCAAAACCAATACCACACTGAGACCCAGAGAGCTAGGGAAGCAAAACTCTCAGCTCCATCTAATGAAGTTCCAGCCAGAGCCCACTGCCAGGTCTCCAGAGGTCTGTCTGCAGTCATGCACGTGTTTCTGGGTGCTGACAAGGTGACACAGACCTGAAGGCAGCCTCTTGGAAATGCACCTCCTTATCCACACAGCAAATATTTCTTTGTGGCAGGGAAGGAGGAAGGAAGACCAAAGGCAGCCACAGGGCAGCTCCTGCTCTATAAACAGATCTCCAAATCCAGCCTTGCTCCTCTGCCTCACACACCCTGCCAAGACCAGAGAGTGCAGCAGCTGCAGCAAATACTCACACGAAGTGGGTAAAAATTGTATCACCCATCAGCCCTGACAGAATTAAGTGCTTCTTGGTGATGTCGTAGACTGGCAGTTCCACCCCAACCACGATGGCAGCTCTTTGGGCTGTTGGAACAACACCCTGCAGAACACAAACATCAGACACAAGCATGAACTGCTGCCTTGAGGCCCACAGCTAGTATAACATCTCTTCCCAGCCCCCTCTTAAGGGTCTTTCTCCTGACAGTACACTTGGTATCATCATCATCCTACCCTGCAGCTGAACCTTGAGGTAGAGCCTGCTCACTGCCTCCCAGTATAACTCCAAAGCTAAGGAGAACTCCTCCGTCCTCCACCCTGGCAGTTTCACTACAGCCAGATTAACCAGTTGCTGCTTCTCTCCCTCTAGCCCACAAAGGAATAAGGCTATAATTCACCTTTCTTCCACAACAGCATCTTGAAATTTCAACACCAGAAAAGATCCCATACCACAAAAGACCCAATCTGGTGGCCCACACTCAAATACTGGTCCACACAGGAGGGACCAGCTCCAGTCCCAGGATCCAGGTTTGCCTGGCCCAGTGCTGGCATTGCCAAAGCACAGACCCAATCTCCACCACAGACAAGCTTCTGTTTGCCTGCTAACCAGAAGGACTTCACTACCACCCTTGGCTCACAGTTCTCCCCCAGAGCTGCACCTGTGCTCTGAAGAGGAGCAGCAAGCAAGCTGAGGAAGCTTTTAATTCTGATACTAGTGGACATATGAGGGGTTTCCAGCAGCTGGTACTCACCCTCCAGAGGCCTCGGGTACCCTCTTGCTGGTAGATATCGATGAAGCTGCCAATCATGCCACCCTGGAACAAACTGCCTTGAGCTTGCATTCGAATCTGAAAGGAATGTGCATGTCAGTGGTACAGCATCAGCACCCACCCTGAGGGCAAGAACAGCTCAATGGATTTCCTGGTAGAAAGGAACAACAGAGCAGCTCCGTTCCTAACAAGCCCAAATGAGCAGAACTGATGTCAGTAGTGGCTTAAAGAGAGCACCTCACTGCAGCTGGGAGAGATGCACCTTCACTGGAAAGCAGGAGCACGTGGCACACTGCAGTGGGCTCTCTGGACATGCACACTTCTTACCTTCAGCACATCGGTTGGATTGGCAAGTGCAGAGGAGATCACCCCCGAAACCACTCCACAGATGACATTGATCAGCAGCGTTTCATCTGCAATCAAGAAAAGGAAGTCAGATCCTAAAGATGTGAAGAGAAGGTCTACAGGCTGTACTGAACAAGCAAGAAGCTCTGCAAAGAACAGAAAAGCTAAGTTCACAAATCACATGGTGAAGCTGCACAAGCAGAAACTGGCCATGTGCCCCCAGCTGACTGCACACCTATCTGCAGCTGCCAGAGGCAAAAAGCTGAGGCTGAATGAGCAACACACAGTCAGAGAGAAGCAGGTCTGACTGCCAGTTCTAGCTGATCAGACAAGGCTGCTATGAAGAAAAATGATACACAATCATCTGAGATTTCAGTGCCCAGTGGTGCATTTCTCGTAATGGATTATGGCAAGACAGAGGGGCGACTAAATACTTCTCAAGGCAATCTGACATCAATTAGTTTTAATTGGGAGCCCCAGCTGGCCACCCTCAGAATATGCAGCCTCCCTGAAAAACAGAGAGTAGATGACCCAGCAGAGAAAGTTAGATGCAATTAGTTCCAGAGAAGAAAAAAAAAATAATCCAAGACTTCCAGGTCCAGTATTAGATTGATGGTTACGCTGGAAAAAGGCAGGGCCCTTTGCTGGTACTGACCACAGCACTTCCCGGAGGAGACCAGGCCACGTGCTGCCCCAGGCCTGTAGGGAGACAAATATTCAAACAACAGTACTCACAACTGGAAATGCTGCAACAGCAAGTGAGATGGGCAGTACATGAGCACAGAACCGTCCACAGGGAGAGGCATTACTCAAGAGAGCAGCCCCTGGAAAATGGGTCTAGTGCACTGCACGCCTGGTTCTATCACTGACGTGGATCTCTCACCTCACTTTCCCAGCCTGAGTATCATAAAATATTCAATGATGATGTCAGAAAAGGATGTAGAGCTGCATGTGCAGCTCCTCCAAAGACATCTTCAACTTCAGCTGCTCTGTTATCTTACAGTTCAGAGCAACAGAGGCTCCTGTCACCAGAGTCGAGAGCACTCACTGCTTCTTATCTCCTTAAACACAGCAAAACCCCATGAATCGGACAACTATCTTAACCACAGCTGCTGCATTCAAGGAGGACTTCAAGCTTCCAAGAGGAGAATGGGAAAGGCTTCCTGCAGAAGGTTTCAACCCAAGTAACACAGAGCAGTGCAGGCAGCACAGCTGGGATATGATGTCTTCCTGAAGCTAATGAGAAAGGATGGGGCTGTGTCAGTACGCTGGGGATTTTCTGGGCTCTGATACTGCAAAAGAAGGATAAAAGCTGGGGAAAGTGTGGATGTGTCCAGCTTAGGGACCGCTCCTGTGACTGTGGGAGGCGGACGCAGCAGCCTGTCCCTGCACGTAACACACGCAGCTGCACAGCACGAAGCGAGAACTCCATCTCTTGGAGAACCGTAGCTGGAAAGGGCAGAGGAAAGCAAACCCACACAGAACAGAGCCCGCAGCGCATCTCGGAGGAGCCGCACCCCGCTCCCTCGCACACACCTTCCAGGCGCTCCACGAACAGCCGCTTCAGGCTCTGGTAGATGCCGATCTTGATGGTGCCGTAGGACGCCTGTCTCAGCAGCGCAGGGGCGATCCTGGGCGGGGTGACAAACGAGGACGGCTGGAGCTCCCGGCAGCGCGGAACCGCGCCGCGCCGCCCCCATCCCCGCAACGGCTCCGCCGCCTCCGAGACGCCGCGCTTACCCCGAGTAAAGGGCGCGGCCGCCCTCCTCGCGGCAGATGCGGAACAGGGCGTGGAACATGCCGCGGTAGCGCACCTCGCGGAACCGCGCATCGGCGCTCTGGCCCTGCACCTGCAGGCGCGTCTTGGTCAGATCCACGGGGAACGTGCCTGCGGGGACAGCGGCCGTCAGCGCCCCGCCGGCCCCGCGCCGACGCCCGCCCCCCGCCCGCCCCCACCTCACCGAACTCGGCCACGATGGAGGCGAGCCCGCCGTACACGAAGGGTTTCCAGTTCAGCGCGGACATGGCATGGCGGAGCGCGCCGCCGCGCCGGGCCCCGCACTGCCTCGCTTCGCCCCGCCCCGGAAACGGAAGCGCCCTGCGGCAGCCAAAGGGCGCCCCCCGGCGGCAGCGCCGGGCACGGCGGAGAGAAACGTTGAACGGAGCAGGGGCTGCGGCAGCAACCGCGCACAGCTCCAAGTTGGCACCGCATTCCCCATTTCACAATCAGATGCCACCGACGTTCAGCCGGAACAGCACAAGGGAAAAGTCCACCCTCCCCCGTTACCCGACCCTCCCCCGCTACCCGACCACACAAACGGCAGTCACTGTCGTCTCTTCTGTTTAAACAATTTTATTAAGAAGAGTTGAAACCAAAAAACATCCAACTACACTGACTCATCAGCATGGCCTTTTGAGATCCCATAAGAGAGCTGGGACAGGCTGGGGGCACCCAGCAGCCCCACTGCAGTCAGGGCCGCCCCCACGGAGCAATGGGAGCAGTCTGGGGGGGCACGTTGTAGGGCAGGCCTGCCCCACCACGCCCTGAGCCCCTCTGCAGAGACCTGCAGGATCCTTGCACGCGAGGGCTGGGCACAAGGCAGCACCAGAGCTCACATCGAGAGCGCAGCAGGGACACATCCCTGTCTGAGTCAGAGCGGTGTGAGATGCAACACCAGCTGTGGTCCCTCAAGGAGGCATCAGGAAGCTGTGGACACGCTCTGGGCGCAGCTCACAGAGCGCAGCTGTGGCACTGAGGTGCTCACACCAGGGCTCAGTAACGGCTGGAATCTCTGGTGGAACCACGCTCCCTGTGCTTGGGATGGGACTCCCTGCTGCTGCTCTCCCACCGGTGCCTGGCTCTGCCCCCTTCAGGACATTCTTCTCGCCGGCTCCTGTGCCCTTCCCCCTTCCTGCTGACCTCATCTCTCTCTTCCCGAGAACCATTCTGCCCTCTGTGCTCCTGGGAGCTCTTTTCTCCTCTCCTCCCCGAAGACCTCTGGTGCCTCTGCTCCTCCTCATCTCGCTGTGTCCTGCTCGCACGTTTCCTCTCAGACTCACTGCAGGACTGCTGACTCCCCCCTGCATATCGGTCATAGCCAGGATCTTCCTTCTCCTTTTTAATCTTGATTCTCGGATGCGCTTCTTCAGCGGACGCCGCTCTCTTCGGAGCCTGAGAGCTCTGCTTTTGCCCTTCACGTTTGCTCTTCTCTTTATCTGAAACAAAAGGTTCACCTTCAGAGATGGACATTCCTGCAAACATCATCTACATGAGTTCTGCAACTGAGCACCAGAGCTTGCTTGATTTATTTAGAAAAAGGCTTTTTCAGAACCTTTCTTCTCCCTGTTCCCCACTGTCCCACCCCCTTACGCTAGCCCTGCAGCCTAGCAGACAGCTCCTCTTCTCCAGGAAGAGTGCTACTATAACCTGCAGAATAAGGATCTTCAGAGGTGGGGAGACAGTGATCACAGACAAGGCTAAATGCTGGCTATGTGACACATGCTCAGGAAATCACAAAGTACACCTGGACATTAGAGTGGTGCGTCTTTACGAGAGGAAACCTATCCCTGCTGCTCCCCTGAGACCCACACAGATCCTCCCACCCAGGGTAAAGACTGGCAGAGATGCATTTCACCTTTTTGTCTTTTTACTGGCGTGTCATCCTCCTCCAGCGAGGATTCTGAGGACGTATGAGGTGGCGTTGTCACCCCGCAGCCCTTCGCATGGAGAGCTTTTGTGACATCATCCAAGTCATCGGAATCTTTGGGCGGCCGATAGTTGGCCACGTGGTCCACTCTGATCGTCCTTCCTTTGATCTAGGACAGCAAAGTGTGTGCTGCGGGACGCCAGCAGCTGGCAGAGCTCCTCCCTGACGCGATGCAATGCTCCGGGAGCTGCTGCAGCCGCACAGCCTGCGGCCCCTTGGCTCACCTTGATCCCATTGAAGTTATCAACAGCAAGAACGGTGCTTCTCTGGTCCTCATAGCACAGAAAGCAAAACCCTTTAGACTTCCCGGTCTTCTTGTCCCGCACCAGATTAATGTTCACCACTTCCCCGTACCTGAAACACACCATCAGCACCCACACAGCAGGGCTGCAGGGGCACAGAAGGGGGGTGGGGGGGGTCACTTACTGCGAGAACACGCAGATCACGTCCCCCTCTGTCAGCTGGTAGGGCAGCCCGCCTGCGGGGAGCGGGGCAACGGGTCAGGGCGGCGATGCGGGGCCCGGGCGGTGCGGTACAGCCGCTGCCGCTGCCCCTCCCCCCCCCCCCCCCCGCGGCCTACACGTACCGATGAAGACCCAGGCGCTGTCCTTGTACTCGGCGTGCCACGACACCGCCTCACTCACGCCCAGCTCGGCCTCCCGCGCGTTCAGCTCGTTGATCAGCTTCACCTTCGTCAGAGGGCTGAGGGCGAGGGCACCGTTAGCACCGGGCAGGCCGCACTCCCCACTCCCCCCCCCCACCGGGCCAAACCTACTTCATGGCGGCGGCGCGCACTGCGCATGCGCCCGCTCCGCGCTCCGCCCCGCCCCGCCCCGCCCTCCGCCCCGCGCATGCGCGCTGAGCAAAGCACGAGTCCGAGCGCACGGCTCCGCACACACTTTATTGGGAAGGCGCTCAGCACGGACACGCGCTTTTACCGTGGGCATCGCGCGACTGTTCCAGCTTCTGCGCCCGGCCCGGCCGCCTCTCCACATCGCGATAGAGCAGCGATTTCTGCGCCTTCAGCCGGCAGGCCAGGCACATGAAGATGGACTCCACGTTCTGGCTCTCCTTAGGGTCCTTGGCTGAGGTTTCGAACAACAGCATGTTGTGGGCGTCGGCGAATTTGAGGGCCATGCTGGACGGCACCTGGATCAGGTCCTTCAAGTCACACTTGTTCCCCACCAGCACCTTGGGGACGAGGGGGGACACGGCGTGCCCGTTGCACTCCTCAATCCACATCTTGAGGTTGGTGAAGGACGTCATCTTGGTGACGTCGTACACGAAGACGACGGCGTGCACGTTGCGGTAGTAGTGCTCCACCATGCTCTTCCGGAACCGCTCCTGCCCGGCCGTGTCCCACACTTGTACCTAAGAAGCAAAACAGGGTGTTCTTGAGGCTATGGGAGCGCCAGGTGCCCCCCTGGGCAGGCTGTGCTGCAGGGAGGTGTGCTGCAGCTGCTACGGCATACACCTAAGAATGAGCAGCACGCTTTCATCCCTGTGCTCCAAGGGAGAAAAGTCCCTGCCCGATGACTTACCATCCCTGGGAACGCACTGCTAGGCCGCCCTCTGCATCCTTGTGCACCTGGCCATCATCCCCACCATCATCCTCACTGCCAACTGCACAAAGCACTGCTCGGTTCAGAAACGTGCCTGCACTGGATTAACACCTGGGTCCACCTAATCCTACAGCATATAAGAGGACCCTGAAAATGATGTCCTGTGTATGCACGAAGGAGGGAGGGCAAAGAGAGCAGCAGCATTCCTGCTCTGCCCGGGGGAGGAAGCAGGTGAGAAATAAAGGTTAGGGTTGAAGAGCACAGAGCCCTGGTGATAGGGTAGTGGGTACATAGGTTCATAGGTTCATTAGGTTGGAAAGGATCTACAAGATCATTAGTCCAACCGTCCTCCTATCACCATCCCTACCCACTGAACTACTAAATCAAATCCCTAATCCAGTACTTCCAGCCTGAGCAGGAAGAATAACTGCATGAGTCCCTCTGCAGACAGGAGGAGTCTCATCTTCACAGGCTCAGCTCCTCCTGGGGGCCTTCAACCAGTCCAGTGTCTGCTGGAGGGACAACACAATAGAGCATAAACCGGAGATCCCCAGAGAGCATTGGTGGCAACTTCATGACCCAAGCGATAGGAGAGCCAATGAGGGAAGGTGCTCTGCTGGGCCAGATTCACTGGGGAAGATGTTGAGGTCAAAGCCATCTCGTTAACTGTGAGATGGTGGAGTTCAGGATCCTGAGCAGAAGACAAGACCACAATGAATTTCAGGAGAGCAGATTTTGGCCTTTTCCAAAGATCTGCTTGAAAGAGTCCTGGGGGTTAAGGCCCTATAGGAAAAGGGGACCAAAGAAAGCTAGCTAATACCGACATACCTCCAGCCCGAGCTCAAGAGCTGTCCATCCAAAGAATAGGAAATCAGGCAAAAATGCCAAAAAGGTACAAAGAGCCAGCATCTTCACTGACAATCTGGACGATGGAGCAAGAGTGCATCCTCAGCCAGTCTGGAGATGGCACTGAAATGGGAGGAGTGGCAGGTACACCAGAGGGCTGTGCTGCCATCTAGAGGGACCTGGACAGGCTGGAGTGCCGACACCCCGCTGGGAATAAGAGGACCTGCGGGTCCCAGTGAGCACCGAGCTGAACATGAGCAAGCAATGTCCCCGTACTGCAAGGTTGGCTAATGATGTCCTGGGCTGCATTAGGCAAATTATAGCCAGAAGGCCGAGGGAGGAGATCCTTCCCCTGTAGCTGGCACTGGTGAGGCTACACCTGGACCCAGATCTCCAGGTCTAGTCCGCCCAGTACAAGAGAGAATAGGAGATGAAAAGACTGGAGCAGCCCTTGCATGACAGGCTGAGAGCTGGGACTGTTCAGCATGGAGAAGGCAGAGGACTTATCTCATCAATGGGTACAAATACCTGAGCAGAGGGTGCAAAGAAGCCAGGCTCCCCAGCAGAAGAAACATGGGCACAAACCACAACGCTGGAGTTCTTTCTGAGCATCAGGAAGCACTTATTCTCTGTGTGGGTGACAGGGCCCTGGTGCAGGATGTCCCGAAGAGTTGCAGAATCCTCCTCTTTTGGAGATTTCAGGAGCTGCCTGGATGTGGTGCTTGGCAGCCTGCTGTGGGTGGCCTGGCTTAAACAGGAGGATCAGACCAGATGGCCCCCAGAGGCCCCTTCCAACTCACATCTTGCTGTGAGTCTGATTCTATAAGAAGTCCTGCTTGCTCTTGCAGGCAATGCCTTGAAGCCTGGAACTGACAATTTCTAAGTAAATGCTTTTTTTTACAAGCTGTTCTGGACTGTGACAGTGCTCAGCTCAGAATCATTCAGCGTGGAAAATTGCTGGACCAAAGAGGCACTGCCCGTTCATTCCCACACCTGATTATCCCACGCTGTTTGACTCTGGGTGCAGCAGGAGGGTACACCTCCCACCTCTCACCTCCCCACTGGGATGCATGGACCCAGAAGAAGGCGCAGTTTGCTGCACTGCCTCCCAATCCTGCCTGCTGCAGCACAAATCACATCCAAGAAGCAGAAAGCCTGACAACCATTACAAGCTGGTAGCAGTAAGGCAGGCTTCGTGCCAGCCTGCAGTACGGCCTGCAACAACACAGATACATGGAGGTGAGCAGAACTGGAGAAGGCGGGGGGGGAAATGAACAGCTCTCCTCCTAGAGAGGGGCAGAGAGAGAGATTCACTGACAAGTTTAAAAGCACAAGTTCTTAGCAACAAACACTAGCTCTGCATTCACTGTGGTCAGTCCTTCAACTTCTGATCCCCCATTTGTCAGCAGAACAGCAGTATTTGCCCCCTCCCTGGCAGCTGTACTGTTTGTTCTGATCCATGTCACTGGGAGGCCAAGATCTGCTGCAAACTCTGCTTCCCAGGCTGTTTTGTACCAACTGCAGTTGATCTGTGGATCTGCTCTGATCCATCAGTCAAAGCTCCTCTGGTCTGAGCTAACAGACTTCTTACAGTTGTGACACAGGTCTGCACATAGCAAATGGGTCCTGCTCTAGCTCTGTTGAAATTGCATCCTCCTATTGCTCGCTAGCACCAGTTGTGAGTGCTAAAACCACAGCTGCCAAGCCCCCTGCAACCAGGCAGCGTGAGCCCCGACCTTCCAGCGAGCCCCTGCAGCCACCAGCTCCACGACACACCGGTGTGTGTGCCCATGTCCAGCCCGGGCGCTCCGCTGGCGGGGCTGGCAGCCGCCCCGAGGCTCCGAGCACTCAGCTACCGGCTCCATGCCATCGCTTCAAACCCCCTGCAGACTCAAGCCAGCATCAGAAAGGCAGCAGTGTCACGGAAGATGCCTCCGCAGTAAGAAGCCTTCCCCGGTTCCCCTCCCTCGGGCTGGAATCCGAACGGCCCCCGGGAGGCAGCCGGCCTGCGGGCAGCCCGCGGGCGGTGCGGGGCCGGGACCGGGACCGGCCGCCTCCGGGCCCCGACGCGGTCCGCCCGCCGCGGCCCACCTTGATGCGCTCCCCCTCGATCTCCACCGTCTTCTCCCTGAAGTCCACGCCGATGGTGGCCTCGGTCTTGTCGGGGAAGGTGCCCCCGCAGAAGCGGAAGGTCAGGCACGTCTTGCCCACGTTGGAGTCGCCGATCACGATGATTTTGAAGATGCGGGTCTGCACGTAGGGCTCCAGCGAGGAGTCGGGGCCCGGCGGCCGCCCGCCTCCCGCCGCCATCCCGCACCGCCGCACCGCACACACAAAGGCTGCGGCTGCGGCGGGCGGAGCGGATCAGGTGGTCGGGCGCACGGAGGCTGCGGGACCGCCCCGCGCAGCGGCACCGCCCCGCACAGCCCCGCACGTCTCCGCCTCGGCATCGTCCCCCCCGGCAGCATCAGAGAGGGCAGGGACTGGGACTCCTCGGCCCCACCCGTCGCGGGGACGCTTCTGCCCGTGCTGGGAAGGGAGAGGCAGAGCGGGAGCAAGAGGCATCGGGTCGGCTGCACAGGGCTCGGGAGTACTGCTGCAAACGGGGTCTGCGGGAGGGAGGACCTGGCTTTTTTCTCTTGGGTAGTGTGACACAGATGAGCGGTGCACTACAGCGTGGGGAGAAAGGTGTAACAGGACTGCAAGGGAGAAGCAACCTCCTCGGCCCCTTCCTCTGCAGAGCCCCAGTGCTTCTGCTGGCCCTGATAATGAAAGCGGACAGCTCAAGAAGACATCACAGCCCCCCAAAACTGACCCTGCACACAGCGGGGCTTGGTAAGAAGTGAAGGAGCCAAAGGCTGGGAAGAATTTCCCCAGGCAGTCACAGCTGTCCTAGGACAACAGCACGTAGCTGCCTGCTTCTGGCAGCACTGACACAGAAAGATGCACAGCCAAAAACCTCCAAAGTCAAAGGGACACAAAGACATTGGCTACAAGTTGCTGCTCAGCCTTCTCCCTGTGTGAGCCCTAAGGAAAAAACCCTTCCTTGGGGACATGTGGATCCCCTCTGAGACTCAGCCTGAACATGAGCCAGCCCCGAGCAACACGCAGCTGCTGGAAATGCTCACAGCAGCTCCTTCAGTAACGCCACTGCTCCCTGAACGGGAGCACAACCAAATAAACCATCTTATTTGCCCACAGCCATAGGGTTGTTTGTTTTGAAGTGAAAGGTTTTCTACCTGTGGGCTGCAATGTCCTCTCCTGCACGAGGTCTGACACTTGTTGCCATGTGCACCCCAGCCTGTCTGCCTCCACGCAGTCCGACTGAGGACAGCCCCAGCCCTGGGAACACAGCAGTGGCCAAAACACCCAGCAGCCACGGGCAGAGGTGAGCTCCTACACTTCTGATTCTGTGACTTCCCAGCAATTCCTCTTCCTTTGTCACGGTATTACATCAGTTTCAAGCCTGCTGTTCTGCCTTTCCTACTCTGAGTTCACTCAAACCACTGCTGCTTGTCCCAGACGTTTTGTTTTCTCTCGTAATGATGGGAAGGATTCCTGGAGCAAGCAAGTTGGTGAGCTGCTATCTCTGGAAAAGACTGCTGAGCAGGCTGGCTGCCACATTCCCACTCAAAACGTCCAGAGGACCTGACCCACTCCTCACATCAGAAAATGCAAAGTGAAGAGCCAGGATGGAAGACGCAGGTAGGTAAGACGAGGGCCCGCTAATGGAGCTTTGAGGCTGTGTAGAAGAGTGCCCTGTTTTACATGGGTAGATATTTTGCTTCAGCCCATTTATGTTATGAAAATGTATCAGAAAACAAAGCAGCAGTATCCAAACCCTAGACTGTGGCTTGAGTTCATTCCCTGCTACCAGCTAAGCTGCATAGTTGCTCCTTCAGGGATGTTACCCGAGATTCTTTCCTAGCTCTCTGGCTGCGTGCACACAACCAATCTGTGTGCTCACTCTCCAATTAAGGCAGACATCTATGCCAATCTCCTAGGCAGGAGTGGACAGCACAGACCTGCTCAATCCATTTTATCCACTTCATATCACCACCAAGGGATGGGAGGAACATGCTCTGATAAAAATGATGTTTTCTGGGAGTTCCTGGAGGCTTTTATTTACAGAAGCTATTAGTCAGACACTAAAGCCTCTTGTTCTCTATCTGATGCTGACTTGACTTCTCTAGTCTGTGAAACAAGATGCCAGTGTCAGGTCCAAGCTGCCTCCCTTCGAAGGGACATGGCTTCCCATTGTAGCGTGGCAGAAACGTCAAACTTGAGATCTCTCTCTCTTCTGGCTCAACAGCCAACCTGGAAAGCAACTTGTCTGCAGTGTGTGGGATCACTGGCTGCAGGAGAGTCCCAAAGACCCGCAGACATTCCAGAGTAACATGGATGATGGTGTCAAGCCAGAGCTTCTCTGCAGGATCTTTTCTGTCAAGTTTCCAAGGCCTGTGTCTCTGGAAGAAACCATTGGTCTGCCTTACACACAGGGAGATGCATTCTAAAGCCTTGTAGATCTGGAAATCTTCAAAATAACTAGCTACCTGCAGAGGCAGAGAAGCCACAGACACCACAAACTCGTAGTCTTCAGCAGCTGCCCTACCCGAGGCTTCAGTCTCCCTGTAATCCACAACTTTAGGAAAACAAGTCTCTGAGAAACACGGGTAAGTGTTGCTGGGGTTAATGCCAGGGGCTGTTGATCGATTCAGAAGTCCCCCAAGTGCATCTGCCAGTTCTGAGTTCACAACCTTAACAACCTTCTCATCGTAATAGTCACAATCCCTGTCAGGTACACCTTGCCTCAGCAGGAAGTACCGAAATCCATCTACTGTGTATCGTTCATGACAAGCAAAGGGATCAATCACATTGCCCAGGCTTTTGGACATCTTCTGCCCACGGACAGTCCAGTGGGAGTGCACAAATATTCGCTCAGGAGGGGACAGCCCTGCTGCCATCAGCAGTGCTGGCCAGTAGACAGCATGAAATTTGAGGATGTCCTTGCCCACCACGTGGTGTGCAGCAGGCCACCACTCACCGTGCATCTCAGGGTAGCCCAGAACACTCAGATAATTCACTAAGGCATCTACCCATACATAAATAGTTTGCGTTGAGTCACCAGGGACAGGAATACCCCACTGCAACCGGCTTCTCTCACGAGAGACTGACAAGTCTGGCAAGTCCTCTCCCAGCCAACAAAGCACACGCTGGTAGAAAGGGTCAGGGGAAATGGTACGTGGGTTGTCACGGAGCCACTTCAGCAATGGGTTCTGGAATGCAGACAGCTTGAACATGTAATTCTCCTCTTTGGTCCAGTGCACCTGAGAACAAAGGAGAGAAAAAAAATTAGAGATCAGATGCTCTGCAAATGCACTGATGCACTTGACATGGCATCAGAGGTCAGCAATCATTCTCAGGGTTCTGAAGCCCGCTGTCTCTATTTCAGATCTAAGACTGACTTCTTTGCTGTAAAACCTTTTCCTCAAACACTTTGTGTGCTTTATCAAGATATGCTGTTTTACAGCCTCTCTCTTTCTGCCCGAGCAAACGCTCATACACCGCAGTCTTGAACAAATACCAAAGGAGTACAATCTCTGCTTAGCTCTGAAGAATGATTATCTGCCACAGCTGAATTAAATCATGCAACATTTGACACTGTATTAAAAAAAGATACAGTTGTAGAGGCACTCTGGGTACCTACATTCCTGGTTCCAATGCTATTCAATTGAAAGACCAGCAACAAACAGCTCAGTCATTACTGGCTTTATTCTGCCTTTTGTCCAGCATTTTTCATCACCACTTCACAACACTGTTTCCAAGCCAATGGCCCATGAAACCAGCAGCAGCAGAATCCTTTCTGTGCCACATGGCTGAAATCTGCTTGTGATGCTTGGGGTTTGGGATTCCATCAGTAGCTCACCCTCATATAACCAAGCACAGCTATGAGACACAGAGAACGTTCTTTGAGATAATGCTAAGTCTCAGCTGACAAGAATCACAAAGCACTACATACACAACATTTTTTCTAGGACCGAGTAACAGACAGCCGTGCAGCGCTCACTCAGAAGTGCCTGAACTTGCTCAGCAAAGCACAGGCACTGTTACCTCATGGCCAGACTCTGCAGACACCTTGCATGGGCGGCCCTGGGCATCCACCCGCTCCACAAGCTGGCTTTCGGGCAGGAATCCCTCCTCTGCTGTGCAGTACCAGCCCTCGTAAGTCCCTTTGTAGAGAGCCCCGTGCTCCTGCAGGGCAGCCCAGAAGTGACACACAGCTCGGCAGTGACGGGGCTCGCTGGTGCGAATGAAGTCAGTGAAGGAGATGGCTGCCTGGGTGAAGGCCTGGTGGAACAGCGCTGAGATCCGTGCACAGAGCTCTGGGGGCGACGTTCCCGCTGCGATTGCGGCCTGTTGGATCTTCAGCCCGTGCTCATCGGTCCCTGAAAAGCCAGAGGTGGTCATGGGGAGGGGCCGCGGCACCATGCTGCCCCTGCTGGGGGACAGGACCTGCGGAAACAGGGACAGCCCCAAGGAGACCAGGGCTGGGGGTCAGCCCCAGGAATCACGAAGGTTGGAAAAGCCCTCTAAGGTCTCCAAGTCCAATCCCAACCCGTGCTCTCCCCCCTGGCCACGTCTGTCAATGCCACATCGCTACGGCTCCAGAACGCCTCCGGGGACGGTGACCTCCTCGGGCAGCCCGTGCCGCCGCACCACCTAGAATCACTTTTTCCCCCAACATCCAACTTGAACACGGGGACCGGGACAGCCACCACCCGGCACCAGGCCCAGGAGAAGCCGAGGAGGGAAGGCCCAGGCGCCGCGTTCCCACACTCACCTGTGGAGAGGCGGCCCGGCCCGGCGCCCCGGAGGCCGCGGTGGCGGTGCAGCGCGTCGGCCAGCAGAGCAGAGTAGAGGTGCCCGATGTGGGGCGGCCCGTTAGCGTAGAAGATGGGCGTGGACAGCAGCAGGCGGCGGCCGGACCCGGCGGTGGAGGCAGCGCGGCGGAGGACCCGCGGGAGGCGGACGGGAGGCCGCAGCATGGCGGGACCGCCACCATAGAGACTGCGGCGCAGAGCGGCCGCGCGCGGGGCCGGACGGAAGGAAGGCGGGAGAGGCGCCAGCCAATAGGAAGCCGGCCTGCGGGCGGCCGCGCATGCGCGCTGCGGGCGGCCGGGGCGGCGCGGGGTCGGGCCGGGAGCGGCGCCATGTCGTGCTGCCGCCTCGCCGCGCTGCGCGCTCTGAGCTCCGTGCGGCGCGGCCGCACCGCCGCAGGTCAGTGGGGACGGGGCGGGCCCGGCTCCGTGAGGCGGCCCACGCACCCCGCGGCGTCCGGGGGGAGGTCGGGCGCGGTGAGACAACGGAGCATCCTCTGCCGGCGGAAAGCCGTCCCCGTGGCCGCGCTTTGCCCCGCGTCGCTGCTCGCGTGGGAGGGCCCTGGGGCAGGGAGCGCTGCGGGCTGCTCCAGCTTGAGCTGCTCTGCGCATCTTCCCCGGGGATATTCTCGCTGTTAATTTGTTTAATTAGGTGCGCGTTTGGTAGCCACAGCTGCCTGCAGCAGTCCTGGAGCCATTTGTTTTGGCAGAGGGTAAAACGCACTGCAGTCGCTCAGATGTGGTACTGGCTTTGCACACAAGCAGCTGATTTACTTAGCTCCGGAAATGGCTCGATCTCTGAATCTCGACACATAACTTTGCATGGCCAGTCTGCGTGTCTTTATCCAATGAGCTGCATCCCTCAGCCGCCCTGCTGCAGTGCTGGAGCGTTCCCATGCAGATGAGCAGAGAAGCGGCTCTCAGTGCTGTGTCTGAGGGCAAGGGCAGTGGGCCTGGTTTTACCCTTGTGGGTTTAACAGCATTAGGAGCAGACGTAGTACGTGTGAGCAGAAAAGCAGCTCACAGACACAAGCTGTGCTCTCCCATCAGATGTTTGATTTGAAAAGCTTCTTTACAAAACAGAACTGCAGTGTCACGGTGTGGGCATCCTTTGGAGTTGGCAGTCAGTGTCAAGCTGGCAAGAAAGTTGTGGTAAAACTGCTAGAGAAGGGCCAGAAACCATGGGCACACGAGACTTGCTGCTAAGATTTTTGTTAGCTTGCTACTAGTTTAAACTTCACTCATTGCTAAAAAAAGCTTGGTAGAAGGAAAAACGTTTGATACCATTAATAAGGAAAGCACTATACATTAAATAGTCCCTCAAGAGAATTGTGTGTTCCCACTGCCTCCTCTCCCTGCCCCCATCCACACTGGAAATTAAAAGGTCTAGCTCACAGGAAGCATTAATTCTGAATGTAGATGATGTATAATTAAGAGGTGTTAATGTCCTGAGTTGCAAAATGTCAGTGTACATACCTCTACCTAGTGTGGGTTTCCTTTCCTTTTTTGATGGTTTTTGACAGACAAATTAATATACTTTCATCTATCCTCTTCCCAGGCCCTGTGTAACCAGGAGTCTTTCTTAACACTCAGCACTTCTCCCTCTGTTCTCTCATTGCTTGTCTTCACCTACAGTTTTGCAGTGCCATCATCTGAGATATCCTTCCAGAGCACTAACGTCTTCGGGTGTTCCTGGCAAGGCTGGCAGCAACCTGCTCTTGTACTTAATTGTGGGAGGAACAGTCACTGGGGCAGGAGCTTATGTAAGATGCTTAAATAAGTGTGCTTTTATTGGGGAAGGGGTGGAGGGAGGGTACCATGGCATCATCCAGAGTTATTAATTAATGTGTCCTCATGCTCCCTGGCCTCGGGTAATTTCAAGGGACACTTGTCAAATACTTGTACAAATGTAATAATCTCTAACAGTGATGAACTTCCCTATGTTTAATAAATGCAAAACCCAAACTGCCTGTTTGGATTCGTGACCATTAGAAAGGCACAAAGGAATGAAGACTTTTGCTCTGTTACCTGGCAAAGCATGTAGACAGGTTTCTGATTAGACAGAGTTTGGCATTGTCCCTCTGGAAGGAAATATCCTGAAGATCTGATTTGATATTTTGTATGCGAATGATCTTTTCTTCTCCCTAAGGAATTGGACCTAATTTGCTATATCCTGCCCTTCAGACTTGCTTAAAGACATCATGCTTCTGCTGTTTGCAAAACCAGAGTTCTTTTAACCTTGACTTCCATATATCTAAGCAGAAAGGCTTTAAAAATATCTTAATTGTTTTTGGTAATGAGTTCTCACTTTCCAGTGTTTTTGACATTGCTTCTGTTCCCTGGATGTGCTTCTGTCTCTGTTCTTTCTCATGCCCTGCATTAAATTCCTCAGTTCCTCTGTGCATCTCTTTGTAATGCTATAAACACAGAGTCACAGAATCGTAGGGGTTGGAAGGGACCTCCAGAGAGAACATCCAGGGAATAAAAGAGATGTCAGTTCCTCGAAATAATTCACTTCTGTTCAGTTGGTTCTGCAGCCCAAAGAGCAAACATATGCAGAAAGCTTTGTTGTTTGCTTATGGAGAGCAGTCAGCCTGCTGAGGCCCACCCTGTCATAAGTGGAGCAGATAGTTTCCTGAGTGCACCCCTCTTACAGCTATGTGTGTGTCCATGGGGGCTTTTTAAAGTCAGGTTTATTTGGGTCTCTCTGCTTTAATTGACAGCACATACCTTTTCTGAGCAAGTAGGATAGACAAAAGCTTGTGGGGAGTAGGAGCAGAATGATGCCTTGACGCCGTAACACGTACAAGGTAAATGTCTTCTTGTCTGTCTCCAGGTCTACAAAACATTGAGAGAAAACAAGGAGAGATACACCAGCCGTGTCACAACAGTAACAACACGATCCCAAGGAAAGGAATCCTCTCCTTCTGGTGGGTACTGTGCTGCACTTCTAGGTTGGAGCTGCTTTTCCCAAGCTGCTAACTTGAGTCCGTGTTTCATTCAGGGGGTGTCCTACTTAGGCCAGCATAGGGGGAGAAATGAGGACAAATTAGCAAAGCTCTTGCTAATGTCTTGCAGCCTGTGTATGGAGCATAGGTCACTCGCTGAAGGTCACGTGACTGCAGATCTGGCTTACAGAAACCATTGGCTGAGGTGTGGCACCGTGTGCTTTGTAGGAAGCTGGCTTCCAGAGAGATAGGTTCTTGGGAAATACAGTGGGGTAGAAGGGAACAGAGAATGTTATTTGGCGTTCTGCATGTGAAAAACATCTGGTGACACGCTCTGTTCTTTGCACGTGGACGGCTTTCCATGCTCTTCTTGCAGTCAGCTGTGTGATCTGTTTCCTGCAGCTCCAGGAGCTCGCCCTGAGGTCCCATCTCACGTTCCCTTCCTGCTCATTGGTGGAGGAACTGCTGCTTTTGCTGCTGCCAGATCCATTCGGGCTCGTGACCCCGGTGCCCGGGTAAGGGATGCCCCATCCTAGAGAAGACCTGTGTGGATGGCTGAATGCACCCTTACTTCGGAGCCTCGTGTGTTCTGATGTTTGCTTGCAGAGCTGATATGTTTGTTAACTGCTTGTTTAAAGGTACTGATTGTGTCTGAAGATCCTGAGCTGCCTTACATGCGTCCACCTCTTTCCAAAGAGCTGTGGTTTTCAGATGACCCTCACGTGACAGAGACTCTGCGGTTCAAACAGTGGAATGGCAAGGAGAGGAGGTACGTGTCACTTAGGTAGTAGAGGCAAGGAGCGTGCCTCTGAAAAAGCTTATGATGATCAAAGCATTCTTCTGAGAGATACAGACTTGCCAGTCAAGCAACAAGGAGCAAGCTGAAAGGTGTGACAGTTAGCAAGAAGGGTGCAGCTTAGCACATGAGTTAGCTCAGTGTTAAATGTCATTTGAAACTTAAGATCCTCTTAACGTGTAACTCTATAGTGTGATGGAAGGTATAGTAATGATAGGAGGGTGGTAAAGCCTTTGGCCAAAACAAATGAGGACAAGCTCAAATGCAGCAGTCATAAGCACAGAAACAAAGGAAGGAAATTGCTTACCTTTGGAAGGCTTCAGGTACACAGGGATCTGCAGCAAGATCCCCCACCTCCACTGCCAGCCCTTAAATGAGGTCTGTCATTTGGGTGCATTGCACACACCTGAGCTGCCCTGGGCTGGCCCTGCCTTCCCACCAGCTGCTCCATCACTGCTTCGAGCTGTGACTGAGCATTTCTGCTACAGTATGCTGCTACTGGGAGAAAGCCTGTGAAATAAGTTGATAGGAGAGGTGAGAATACAGCCTTGCAGTTCAGAACAGGATCTTGGATCCCATTGAATCCGTGTGCTGTTTGTGATCTAAACCCTTACTGATCCGAACACTTGAATTTAACAACATGCAGCAGCTTGTTCTTTGCTGTTTCTGAAGTTTGTTGTGCTTACAGAGTTGCTTTCATGTCACTGGTTAATTTCTGTATAGCTGGTACCAAAGGGAAACTGGAGCTCATCTGCTAATTGATCTTTTCCCAGTATTTATTTCCAGCCACCATCTTTCTACGTGCACGCTCATGATTTGCCTTTTGTGGAAAATGGTGGAGTAGCAGTTCTCAGTGGCAAGAAGGTGAGTATTACATCACTGGCTGTCTGTCTAATGTCACACCGTTCTTCCCAGGCAGGGCCTGTGTCTGAGCTGAAAATAAACTGCTGTAGGTGACATTGTGGAGGTTGGCTGAGGAGAGAAACATGGAAAACGTTCAGAAACATTTATACAGTGAATCAGGGACTATCCTAATATTAAGGACAGCATGTGTGAAGCTTGAAAGCAGGAGAAGCTATGGGAACAGTAGCTAAAGGTAAGATTAGAGTCTGTGCATGGGATGGGAATAGAGCTCAGAGGCTGTGGCAGAGTGAGAAGTAAGCTACGTATCAATTGGAAGGTAAGGTGAGAAGAATGCCATCTAAGTAGAGGATTACAACATAAGTAAGAGCAGAGTACAGAGGCAGCAGAAAGCAGAAAATTGTTTCTCTGTATTTTACTAAAACAAAGGTTTTAGTGGGTCTTCTTACTGATGAATCATTTCTTGGATTCATATCCTGGGAAGATCAATCTAATCTGTCATTGCTGCCAAAAGAAGTTCTCTTTCTAGTTCCCCCTTCCCTGAAAAGTTACAGAGCAATTCAGAGGTGCAGAAATGTTGCTTCCCAGTGTTCTTCTCTGGTAGTCTCTGCAATTTAACTCAAGTAGATGACCTGCAGTGGATGAAAGCCTGAGCTCCACTGCTTGTTTTTGCAGGTTGTGCATATGGACGTTAGAGGCAACACTGTGAAACTCAGTGATGGTACCCAGATATCCTATGATAAATGTCTGATTGCAACTGGTAAGAATTGTTTGTTTTTATCTCCTCCTGTTCTGTCAGGCTTTTGATTTCAGTGGTGTTAGCTGACAAGCTTCTGCCATGAGGCAGAGTGGTCACGGGAAGGGCAGTGGTACAGACTGAGGTGGCATTGGGTTTTTCACTTGCTTGATGTAAGCCAGCTTCTCTTGGATGTTCTGAGTTTTACCCTGTGAAAATCAGCAGGGTAGGAGGATAAGGTGACTGCTGGAGAAAAGCACTCTACAGCTGAATGTTTTCAAATCCTGCCTTGTTTTCAAATCCTGCCTCAAAATCCAGCAAGGAGAACACCCAGCTCCTGCCTTGGCAGAGCACTGCTTCAGCATCTAGCAGTTCTGAATCCCTCTTTAGTTAACATGGAACTGGCTGGCTGCAGTCAGTGGAGCCAGGCTTATGGCTTTAGGTTGCTTGTGGGGGGTGTTTTTATTGGCTTGTTTTAACTTTGACTCTGAAGTCATAACACTGCTTGCACAAACAGTCTTCCATGGGGAAAACCAGAGGGCAACAGAGAATAGAGCGTATTGTAGGAGCTTGAGAAGTGCAGTCCAGATGGGTGGCAGCTCTGCATTGCTGCCACGGCCAGCAGTCATTAGTCTCTGTCTGTCTTCCCTCCCTTCTGCCCTGTCCTCAGGTGGTTCCCCAAGGAACCTGCCCGCCATCGAAAGGGCAGGAAAAGATGTGCAGCAACGGCTGACGCTGTTCCGAAAGGTAATGTACAGGCACTGCTAGTCCTGGGGTGAGCCTGAAGTCATCACAGACACTGCCAGCATTTTCAGCTTGTTAACCCTTCTGCTGCGGGTCCAGGACAGCCTTGCCTTGGCTGCCAGCTTCCCTCAGCTGCTAACCAGCAGTCCGTTTGCTATTTATTCTTTTCCCTGGGCAAGTGAGCAGGATAAAGTCTGACATCACTCTCCTCCTTAGCCTGGGTCATTCCTGTCATAACACTGAAGTTTTAGCTGAGATTTTGTGCCAGCTCTTGGATTAGCTTAGGTAGTTTGCTGATACTTCAGTGCCCCTGTCTTCTTCCCGGCATTTCTTCACCTTCATCCTGTGCCTTAGGGGAAATTAAAGTTATGACAAGCTCCACATGTCTTGAAAATGTGGGATTTACAACAGACAGGCAGTTTCCTCCTTGGTTTTGTTCAGGGAATGAATCAGGAATAAGGAGCCCTGTGGAAACATTCTGCTCTGCCCTGGTCTTGCCCTGGTCTGGTCACTGTCAGGTCTGGGGTGGTCCGCCCAGCTGTGTAAGGGATGTGTAAAAGGCATGTGATGGGAGACGTGGTGGTCTTGTAGGACTGTGTGTGCTGTAGATCATTTGCATCTGGAAATTTAATTGCAATTTCCTTTTGATATGCAGGAGAAAATGCTAAGGTGGTGCAAGTTTTTCTGTGTGCAGACACACACTGGGAAGATGGAGGGTTTGGGTTTTTTCTTTTTTCCTTTTTTTCTTTCCTTTCTGTGCAATAGAGGAAGAGGAGGAAGGAGAAACACGTCCCCCACTCTGAGTCAAGGAAAGAGTTACTCTCATTTCGAAGGGAGAAATTGCAGAATTTCTCCTGCTGCTGTTCCTGCTTGAAGTATGATTTGAAATGGGAATAAATCTTCTTTCAGATTGAGGACTTCAAAAGTCTGGAGAAGATTTCAAGACAAGTCAAGTCCATCACAATTATTGGTGGTGGTTTTCTTGGCAGTGAGCTGGCCTGTGCTCTGGGAAGAAGAGGTGAGTGTGCTCAGCAGGCAGCTTGCTTCAGCTGGCACCTTTACAGAAGCAACAGGCACTGAATGCAATCAGCTTAACGTTATAAACCACCACCTTTAGTCCACATCTGCTCAATTTTTGCACACATTTGCTCTTTGCTTTCCTTTCAGCACAAACCAGAAACCTGGAGGTGATTCAGCTGTTCCCAGAGAATGGCAATATGGGCAAAGTCTTGCCTGAGTATCTGAGCAACTGGACCACAGAGAAAGTCAGAAGAGGTGAAGCTGCACTGCAGTGCTCCCCGTCCTGCTTCTGCCTGTCCCAGTGCAAGCAGTCACATCTCCTTTTTGTTCCCAGAGGGCGTTAATGTTATGCCCAATGCTGTGGTCAAGTCTGTCTCCGTGTCTGGAAATCGGCTGGTGATTAAACTGAAAGATGGCCGGAAGGTAAAGCTGGGTGCAGGAGGTAGGTGTGTGTGCAGGGCCACTGAGAGGCAGAGCCAGTGTTACGAATCCTCCAACAGGTGGAGACCGACCACATTGTGGCTGCAGTGGGGCTGGAGCCTAACGTGGAATTGGCAAAGTCTGCTGGTCTGGAGGTGGATTCTGACTTCGGAGGGTTCAGGGTGAACGCTGAGCTGCAGGCACGCTCCAATATCTGGGTGGTGAGTGCATGTGGGGGAGTTTTCTTTCAGCTGTTTTTAGACCATGGCAGACTGAAGTGCGTTGAATTCTGGCATACCTGAGTGAGGTGAACAGAGCAAAAAATGGCCATGAGACCCGGTGTAGTGCCCCGGGGCTTCTTTGTGCTCCACAGCACATTTCTGTACTGTGGTGAGGACTGCACTCCTTTGGATGTTTGTGCTCCTTAAGAGAATTTGGGGTAACTTAGAGGTAGCACGAGTTACTCTGCTGTGTAGGGGTCTTTTTGGTGGGAAGCTGAGACTGATTCCTCTGGAAAAGCTCATACTTGATGCTGTCTTTATTTTCTGAAGCTCAGTGAAAAATGTTGAGAAAATAGAAGGGGTGTAGGCTGGGGGGTGGAAGAAGGTGTGAGCGAGTGGGAGCTGTCAGAACAACTCAGTCCCTTTGATGGGTCATCTTTGTCCCAATGCCTCTTCTCTTTTGTGTGTTAATTTGTCTGTCTTCAGTCACCAGTGAATGAGTTTCTCTTTTAAGGCTGGGGATGCTGCCTGCTTCTATGATATCAAACTGGGCAGGAGGCGTGTGGAGCACCACGACCATGCTGTTGTGAGTGGAAGACTGGCTGGAGAGAACATGACTGGAGCTGCAAAGCCCTACTGGCATCAGTCTATGTTCTGGTAATGCTGAGTACTTCTTGTAAAACGTCTTCTTTGGCCGTGTTGTTAGGAGCTCTGACAAGATGCACCTTGTAAAGGTCTCTGTTTTCAGCTGCAGCAGGTACCTGTGCAGCTTCTTTGCAGAGTCTCAGGGATGTGGAGCACATGTGGGCATTCACTGCCCTGCCCTGACTTCTCTAAGATCCTTTTTTCCTTGCAGAATCCATTTTCACCCTGATTGTGTATAACTGAACAAAGCAAGAAGCAATAAGAGCAGCCCCTTTCTTAAAGCAGGCCAATCTGCACGCTGCACTTCACGACTTCTGTTGCAGTTATTGGGAGCTCCCAATATTTTCCAGCTCCCAGTTGGAATCTCTGGCACAGTCTGCTGGTTTCAGTTCTGTTGAGCTCAGGCAGTGCCTTGGGAGCAGCACAGCAGTGTACCCAGGCCTCTTGGTGAAAGCATTTGCATGGTACAGAGAAAACAAGGCATTTTCTTCTGAATTCTTGGAAAAGAAGGCAAAAAATTGCCTGCTAGCTCAAAATCAGAGGTGGAGTTGGCCTAAGTTTAAATATGGGCAAGGAGTTTTTGCTCTCCTGGGAAAAATCCCCTCCAAACAAATACCCAAGGACTTGGCATCATTTGTCTCAACACTGTGTGTGTGCTGCATGGACTCTGGATGGGGAAGCATTCCTTACTCAGCTGTTAAGTGAGGATAAGAAGCAGCTCTTAATGGTGTGTTTACGTGGCTCATGGAAGCAGCCCGGCTTCCTTCAGGGGAGCAAATCTCACATGCTGTAAGTTTCTGTTCATCGAGCTGGTTTCTCCTGAAAGGGATGCCCTGTCTTGATCCCCCCTTGCACACTGCTGTCATTCTGGTTTGGGGTTGCATTTGCTGTGTGTCTGTTCCCACAGATGAGCTTTGTTGTTAACTCCTAGGAGCGACCTGGGTCCTGATGTGGGCTATGAAGCCATCGGCCTTGTTGACAGTACCCTGCCAACAGTTGGGGTCTTTGCTAAAGCAACAGCAAAAGACACTCCAAAATCTGCAACAGAGCAGTCAGGTGAGTGCGTGGCCGTCCGTGGGAGCTGGCTGCCTCCGTGCAGGCTCTTGTGCCTGGTTCTGTGTGGCTGCAGAGTGGGTCTGGTCTCCCCACGAAGTGGTCTGTGTGCTCGATTCCAGACCAAGCTTTAAATGCTGGTTTTGATGGTAAAATGTTCCACAAAGACAAAATGCAGCTTATTTATCACTTTGAACGTTAGGAGGGGGGTGCAGGTGAGATGCAAGGAAGAAACTCCTCCCTTGGGGGGGGATTAGATGCTGGCACAGGTCGTCCTCTCTGGATTTTGTGGGTGCCCCGTCCCTGGAGGTGCTGAAGGCCAGCTTGCACAGGGCCCTGGGCAGCCTGATCTGCTGCAGCATGTTCCCATGGCGTGGGGTTGGAAGCAGATGATCTGTGGTGTATTTGGCAACAGAAGCTGGGAGCTGCATGTTGGGATGGCTTCTTTCTTGTGTTACAGAAGCTTTTGCTGGACACAGCTCCAACGAAAGCACACCCGTGTCTGTCCTGCTTTCCCCAGCACAGGCAGAGAGCTGCTGCCTTTCTTCTGCAGTGGCCATTTGCTATCTGCTGTCTTTGCATTAGGGACAGGTATTCGATCGGAAAGTGAAACGGAGGCAGAAGCCACAGAAGTTCCCATCTCTCCAAGCTCTTCCCCAACGCCTCAAGTTCCAAAGCAAGGAGAGGATTATGGCAAAGGTGTCATTTTCTACCTCAGGGATAAAGTTGTGGTAGGAATCGTGTTGTGGAACATCTTCAACAGGATGCCCATTGCTCGCAAGGTCAGTAGAGGACGAGAGTGCTGAACAAGGGGGGGCTGTGGCATTCAGCTTGCTTAGATCAGGGGTTTTCTTGTGGGAAAATCAATATAAAACGAGGAGAAATAAGGCAGATACTACTCTAGCATGAAATGACCAACATGATACTGCCTTTCTGGACTTCATTAAGGACTCCGGACCCCTCCTCACAAACAAACTGATGCAGCCCGGGCACTGCAGACTGGCTGAGGGGCCGAGGGCAGTGTTGAGTGGTGCAGTGTCTGCCTGGGGGGCAGTCACAGGCAGGGCACCCCGGGGGCAGTTCATAGTGCTGGTTGTTCATAGGGCATAGAGGATGTAACGCACGCTTCCTTCTTTCAGATCATCAAAGATGGGGAGGAGCACGCTGATCTCAATGAGGTAGCAAAGCTTTTCAACATCCACGAAGACTGAACTCCAGGATCACTGCAGTAGGAGTGAGTAGTAGGGCTGTGTTGGCCCCTTCGGTGGAGAACTTGCTCTGAGCACTTGTGAATATTCCCCATCACCTAGAGTTCTAACATTTCACCAATAAAATCAGACTCTTCTGAGTTAAACGCCTCCTTCCTGCACTCGTGCCTTGCAGGTTTTGGAAGGGCTCTACGTGCTGTGCTGCTGGCAGTTTTTCCCTCTTTGCAGCAATGGAGAAGCACACAGAGGTGTTTGCTTTCTCACAGCACTTCCAGGCTGCTGAGCTTTCTGTGCTGACTGAGGGGAGGGCTGAGTTCAGGGTAACCAACGGCCACCACTGTAGGAAAAGCACGCCCTGATGGGATGAAGTGGTGCACGGAGCCCCTCCAGCCCCTTCCTGGGAGCTGAGTCAGGGACCCTGTGCAGTGTGTGCTGGTGCCACCCTGGCAGTGTCTTGCAGAATGCTCAGGAGCAGCTCCCGTGTTTTGTCCAGGCCTCAGGGAGGGCACCGGGACCCACTGCCCCCCCCACAGCTTCAGCCTGGGCTCACCCAGAAGGGCAGCGTGCATCTCCTGGTCTCCAAAGGAGAAAAGCAATGTGAGAAGCAAGGAGTGCTGGCCTTGCCCAGGCCGGGCTCGTTCAGTGCGAGATAATACTCGCTCCCTCTCAGAGCTGTTTTGGCACAGAGGAACGGAGCTGGCGATGCACGCGGTCCAGACGCGGGCACAGGGGGAGGGCAGCCTGGCTCCTCCTCCTCCTCCTCCTCCTCCTGCCCCTGGCGAAGCCCCAGCGGAGGGGGCTGTGGGACACATTGCCGTCCTGAACGGGTTAGCGAGGGGCTGCTGCTGGCACAGCCGAGTGGAGACCGCCCCAGCCCTGCCCAAAGCTGCGGCCCTGGGGGGCAGCTCGAGTCCCTCCCTCCGTCGCAGCCCCGCAGCACGAGGGACAAAGAAGAAGAGGCGAGAGCCAGGGGGCCTGATGCAGGTTTTTTTTCTGTACAGAAGTGTTTTTGACACCACAGCCTGTTGCTTATAATAAAACAGAAATCAGAAAGAGCAGCCAGAATACACACCCAAAAGGCAAAAAATCCTCGGCTTAAAAAAAACAGGGGCCGGGCCCCGGAGAGGGGAGGCCAGCAGCTGGGAGTCCAAGGGGGAAGGTACACCTGCCCTGGCTGGGAAGAAATACAACGTCAAGAAAGAAGAAAACGAACCAGAAAAAAAAAAAAAACAAAACAAAACCACCCGCGATGCTCCCACTGCTGAGCAGAGGAGAGCCAGAAAGAAAAAAAAAAACCAACCCCGAACAAAATAAAGATTGTCCCGTCCTCAGAGTCCTGTTAGCACCTGTACAATAAAACTGTACCATCCACCGCGAGCGGAGCAGCCCCGCCCCGCGCCGGCAATGCCTACAACTGCTCCCAACCACACGGGGGGGGGGGGGGGGGATGCCGAGCAGACACCGCGCAGGGGACGCGGGGAGGGAGCCCGGCGAGGCCGAGCTGCGGGAAGCGTGGGGCCGAGATGCGGGGAGGAGCGGTGCGCCCGAGATGCGGGGAGGAGCCCGGGGGGGATGGAGCGGAGCGGGTGAGGGCCTTCGGCTGAAGCCGCTCCGACGCAGAGAGACGGGACCGCGCCCGGGGCCGTCAGCCGGGGCGATGCTCCCGGGGAGCGCGGGCCCTGCGGAGTGCTGGGGCCCTCAGCCCATAGCCCGGAGCTCACAGGATCACAGTGATACAGACTGCAAAAAAAAAAAAAAACACAGAAAAACGGAAACGAAGGGAACGTAACAAATTAAATACTAATTAAATAAATACTATGGAAGACATCGGGGGCGGGGCGGGGGGCAGACGGAGAGCTGCAGTCCCGCGGGGTCACGCGGGGACGGACGGCGGCCGCCGCTGCCCCACAGCGTCCCGCGGTGTGGGTCCGCCTCCCGCTGCCGCTGCTGGATGGGGCCGCCGCTGCTCAGCACGAAGGAGCCCCGGGAAGTCCACGGAGCCGGCGTCCCCTCCCCCCCACCCCCATCCCCACCCCAGCCAGCACCGCGCCGCCGGGGGGGGGGGGGCATCGGCTGGCCAAAGCCCCGGGTCCCCGCTGCTGGCTCCAAGAGGGCTGCTTCCCGTCGGGTCCTTATTATTGCCTCGTGATGCAGGGAGCGATGCGGCCCCGTCAGCTGCTCCACGCCTCGTACTCCACCGCGGAGCCCAGCAGCTGCAGCAGCTCGGGCTCGTAGTGCACCAGCTCCACTGTCTCTGCAGCGCCCTGCGCCGGCTCGGGGCTCTCCTGCTCGTCGTCCTGGGCCAGCACCTGGCTGAGGGCGACCTGGCGCTGGAACTCGGCCCTGGGCAGCGTGGCGATCTCGAAGTGGGGGAAGCGGGCCTGGAAGATGCGGGAGGACAGCTTCAGCCGCTTCAGCACGTCGGAGAACAGGAACCAATTGCAGGGCCTGCGAGGACGGCAGGGAGATCGCGCGTTAGAGCGGAGCCGACGGGTGAGGATCAGCCAAACCCACCCCTCCTTCCACTGCCTTCACCAACACTGGGCTCGGGAAGAGCAGTTTCTACCCTGTTTTTTCCTAAAAATAACGACGCTGTGCTACACTGTGAGGTGGCGTAAGGGACAGTGCCCCATCGGCAGTGATGCACTGCTACGAGGAAAGCTGCCCCACCACCACAGCTCCGCACCTCTCCCTGCAGCACAAGGATAAAGCTGCTTTTTCTCCCCCGAGGAAGTGGTTTGAAGCCTACAGGATTAAAATGTGACACAACGAAGCTCCACCCTGCCCATCTCCTCGGCATGCAGTCACTTTGGGCTCTTGAGAGTTCCTCAAGCACACGCACATTTTCAGTACAAGAGCATTGCATGTTAACCCCAATCTGGAGGCTCAGAAGCACCCCTCCCCCCCTCCAATGTAGCACTAATGTCACTCAAACACTCCCCGTTTCTGGAGAGGACACCCACCCCCGGGAGACGGACACTTGGAGGTTGTAGCTGGGCAGCAGGGGCTTGTCTGAGAACTCAAACATGAAGTTGTCAGGTTCCTGTTCCTCTTCCTCCTGGTCTGAACTCCCTGGAGGGTTGAGCAGAAGATCGCATCCGATGCTGTCTTTTCCCTCTGCAACAAAAAACCAAACAAACAGACACCGGTGTTACTCCATCACTGGTTGGTCTCACTCCATCATCCCACAGCCCAGGAGCTGCGTCTAAATATGGGCTGCCAGGCTGTGCTACAGCAGATCTGAGGACAAATACCACAGAACAACAAGCAGCAGCACTTCAGAGGGCGGCCCTGCAGATTTCTGGCTTGCAGAACCCTTGGACTTACAGAGTGTTTTTGTCCTGCTGAGTTAATGCATCCCCAAAACTTCCAGAATATAATAAAGATTCGATAGAGACCAAATGTGCTGAGAAGCAAATGAACCCTTAGTGCAAAATACGGTGAAATAAAAAGCTCAGCACCACGGTGCACGAAAGACCAGGCTGCAAAACAAATCCTGAGGTGTGCTGCCTGAGAAAGATCCACACACTGCACCACTCTGCACACAAACACAGCACCAAGCCAGAATGCTGACAGGGAAACAAGAGCAGGTGACAGGAGGCGTGCATTCACACACTGCTCCCATCTTCAGCAGTTACTGCACAGAGGGGCAAAAGCAAGTGATGGTCTGAGATCACTGCTGGGCAAAGCTCGAATGCCACAGCTGAAAAAAATGGCATTCCCTGAGCAACCAGGGGAAAAAATACAGGATTAAATGTGTTCAGCGTGGAAAAAACACGGCCCAGTATCTCAGCCCCATCTGTTTGGTGGAGCAGGGACTGCTCACGAACCACAACAGCCCATCCCACCACAAGGCAGAGGACATCGGGCACAACAGTGCTACGTCTGAGTGCAGAAGAAACTTACTGGAGTGGGACTTTGCTTCTGGAGCTACACGAGCACAGAGGGCATTGGGCTGATGAGCTTGCCATGCTCAGACCATGGAGATCCCACACCCTCGTTTCCCTCATTACCTTCTGGCCCCAAGAGATTTGCAGACCTAAGGGAAACTGTGGACAACTTTCCTGCCTTGAAGAACTGAAATGGATCGAGCTGTGGCCGGGGAGTTCTCCTCCACCCTCAGTGACATGAAATGTTCTGCACTTCAGCTCTGATGGGAAGGGACACTTGGAAGAACTGAATCTCTGAAGGTCCCTTTAGATACTGGAAGGCTGCAATAAGAGCTCCCTGCAGCCCTCTCTTCTCCAAGCTGAACAGCACCAGCTGTTGGAGCAGCCTTTCTTCATAGCAGAGCTGCCCCAGCCCTCTGACCACGCAGTCCTGAAGTAGTGTCCATCAAAGCTCATGGGACAACAGTCTAGAAGGATCCACAAGTGCATCTTCCCAAAGAAGAAGTCCCTTTCAGGAGCAGTGGGAACTCCCAGCATGTAACACTGTGGCAAGATATCTCAGAGGTGACTTAGGAGGGACAGAAGTGAGAGAATGCTGTGTCAGGTCTCACAGACATGCTCCTCCCTGCTCTGCTGCTGTGAATGAAATCACACTGGGAGAACTCACCGAGCACAGAGCTGCTGTAGAAGTCCCACGCTGTCCGAGGATCTCCATCAGTGCGCCCCTGGAGATCCAAAAGGTAATCTGAAGAGGAACAATTGAGAGGGTTAATGCTTACCCACTGACAGCACACAGTCCTGGCAGACGTATCCCTTGATCCTGGGTAAGCCATGCCACCTCTGCTGCTCTTCCTCTGCTGTAACACTACGCATTGTGGCAGAATCTGAACCATGACCCACCTCCAAGAAGGGTACCCTCGCTCAGGAGGGGGCAACGTGGCCCTGGCCTGAGGACATGGAATAGAAGCTAATGGGGAAAAGCAACTGGCAGTACTGTGTAGGTTGGAAAGCAAGGTCCTTAGGGTCATCTCAAGCTCAAAACTGCACCCACAGCAGGTGCATGTACAGTTAACCCTGGAGGAGCACTGACAGACAACTGGCAAACAAGACTTTTCAGAGAGTGGAGGTTTCCTGTCTTGAATATCTACCTGGGAATGCCCATCTCCTGCAGTTGTCTCTGCCTCACTGTTATGCAGAAGCCAGAACACCCATCTCATTTCTACTTAAACCATAAACAGAGCAGGCATGCTTCACTCTCAGCCACTGTCATCAAAAATGGTCCTCCCTGGTGACAGCAGGCAAGCAGCATCGGGGCAGAGCCACTCAGAGCAGATGTGGCAACAAAAGTATGTCCTCTTAGGGCCAGGAAGTGGCTCCAACCCTCATGCACTATGCTGACCTTAGGTTTGTGACCGAAGCATTGCCTGAACATCAGGCAACATGAAGTTACTTGCATCTTATTTGGAAAGCGGTACACTACTCCAGAAACGCTGGGTGCTAAAAACACACGTGTGACAGCACAGAGCTACAGACACTGTCATGGGCTGCTCAGGCACTTTTAAACCCTCTGACACCCAGATCTGGTCCTCTGTGCTGCCAGACGGGACGGATGGAAACGCAGCCCCCCCAGGCACCCACCACAGAGGAAGCGCTTCATCACGTCGCTGGTGGCAAGCTTCACAGCTGTCTGCCCAGAGTAAGTGGCCAGAGTGGGATCAGCACCATAGGAGAGAAGAAGCCACATGGTTTCCAGGTTGTCATTGGCTACAGCATCGTGGACAGGCCTGGAAGGACAGGAGCGTTAGCAGAAAGGGACTGGAAGACGGTGCACAGCATGGGATTTGTTCTGGGGTAAGATGGCTCTGGTGGTGACCAGCAGCTCTTCCCAACAGGCACACCCTGCCTGCCACCCCGTGCTCCTGGCTTGCCTGGTGCCATCCTGAGCGCTGCAGTTCACGTTGGCACCGTGCTCCAGCAGGATGTGCAGGATGTCAATCCATCCTCGTGCACAGGCCTCGTGCAGGGCCGTGTAGCCAGCGTTGTCACGATGGTTCACGTCACTGCTCTTCTTCTGCAGGCAATAGAGCACCACGTCCTACAGAAACGAGAGCGTTGCAGGCTGGGTCACACACAGAGCAAGGCAGGGCAGCTCAGGACACGAGGCAGGCGGTGGCAGTGGGGCTCACCTTGTAGCCCAGCCGAGCTGCTCGCTGCAGGAGGGTCTCCCCCGCGTTTTTGTTCACTATCAGCCGCCGCGCCTCGGGAGGAATGTGCTGGGCTGCAGGCAACTCAGGGGAGCCCCCTGGGCTGACACGATGGGATTTACAATGTGGCCACGAGTCCTGGGGCTTCTTCGGGGAGTGAGTTTTGGGCTGGCTCCAGCGTCCTTTCGCCTGGAAAAGAAAAGCAGTACGACCTTGGCACCCTCTGAGCTGGCTCACTGACGCGACGGGAGTCACCCTCATCTCTCCCCGCCCGCGTTCCCCTGGTCGGTCCAAGCCATACCTTCCCCTCATCACAGATCCCTGCCAGGTGTTTGGTTTTACATTTGCGTTTTCCTGATGGTTTCTCCAGCTCCTCCTGGACGGGGGAGCTGTCTGAGTGCTCCAGGAAGAAGCCGTTCCGAAAGTCCGGGCGCCCTTGAGATTTTCGGGGGGATGGGGAATGCCTGCTCCTCAGCCGCAGCTCTGTGCCTTTACCCTGAGCAGACTCCTTCTGCTTTCGGTACCTGAAATCTACAAGAGAAACGGGAATGAGAAATTCTGTAGGTACACAGGCCCAGCACCCTCCAGACCTTCGCCAACCAAACCTCAGCCCTCCGATGGAAACCCAGAGCCACAAGCAATGAATATGCAAACTTCCTCCACCACGGATGGACTCGGCGTGGGCACAAGAAATACATCAGCACAGCCTGAAAAGCCCGAGCCTGCCAAGCTCTGGGATTTCCACACGGCTCACTGGGGTTTCTCACGAGCACTAACATACACTGCATCCCCTCCTGTCTCAAATGGGGCTCTTGTGGGGTACCCTCTGGAGACACAGGGCGTCCAGGCATCCCCTTGAAGCCACCCATGAACAGCCACTGCGCTGCTGCCTACAAAAGCAGACCCTGCCTTGCCCTCTCCTGTCTACTCCTTAACTGAAGTAGCACTTTAAAGTTTCAGTTTGGCACGCAGGCAGGCGGGAAGCACCAGGATGCCTCGGGGGAAATCCAGGCTTTTCTTCCTCTGGTTACGCAGAGCTGCAGAACCCAGCACGCCACGCAAGGACACACACTCTGCTTCACTGAAACAGCAACACCACCCCATAGCAAGGGCACAACGGTGAGGAGAGGGCTGAAAGGATGTGACTGAAGTTTGCAAAAATAATAACAATGATGATCATCATCATCATCACGAAAGGGTGCACCAGCTGAATGGAGAAACCTTGTCCACCCCATCCTACCCAGCAAGACTTAGGGGCACTCGATGAAGTGAGTACAAGGGAGCAGTTAAAAAACACAGGCACAGAAGGAGGGAACTTCAGGGCTTTGCTGCCACCCAGAGGTGGTGGAGGCAGATGCCACCAGCAGGATCAGAAAAGACTGAATCAAACTCACGGCCACGAGGCCCGTAAATGAACCACAGAAGGCCTGGCTGATCTGTGAAGCAGCCCAGGCTGTAGACATCAAGATCACTGTCCCTATTGCAATGACAAAACCCCATCGTCATTCAGAGGGAATAAAACCGAATGCACTGGGTCCTGGCCTGGTACCAGAAATCCCTCCCCAGCCCATAGCTGTCCTACCTGCTTTGGATTTTCGCCTCCTGTGAGGGAAGCCCACTCGCTCCTCCTCCCGTTCGGTCAGATATTCCCCAGTCTGGTATCTCCGGCTTTTCTGTCGTCTCCTTTTCTTTCTTTTGACGTAGCTGTCATCCTCCTCCTCCTCCTCGTTGGGCTCCCACAGCTGCCTGGGTGCTTCCACCCTCCAGGGCAGCTCCCGGCTCCTCCTCGTGTGACAGCTGCTCCTGTCGGACACAGACCTGTCCCTGGCCCTGTGACTGTGGTAACGTGATGCCTGGTGGGATTTCCGCAGCTTGCGATGTTTCAGGGATATCTCTTCCTCCTCTTCTTCCTCATCCTCCTCCAGCAATGGTAAAATATCCTGACCGGTCACATCGCACTCTCCCATCACACTAGCAGAAGAGCCAGCAACGCTTCCTGCACGGAGGTGGAAACAAGTGTCAAAAAAGCCAAGGCCATCTACAACCCTGCCAGGGGGGACAGAGCCACACGAAGAGGGAAGAGCCTGCAGTCAGCCTGCCCAGGTGGTGAGGCACCCCGTCCTGCTGGCAGGACCCAGCACCCAGCCCCAGCTCACCCGACTGGCTGCGTGTCCTGCTGCTCAGCACCACCGGGATGAAGTCCCGGAAGTTGTTCTTGGGCTTCTTCTCAAGGCAACCTGTGGGGAAAACCACCCCTTGAGAAGGCACGTCACGGACCTCTGCTCAGCCGGGGAAGGGCAGCACACCATCCCATTTTAGCTCAGTTTGCTCCAGGACAACAACAGCTTGGCCCCACAGCATCAGCCCGACCCCATGGGAACGCATTGCCTTTGACAGCAGTACCTTCCTCGTGGCCGTCCCCACGGTGCTCGGGAGAAGGGAGCTCTGTCTTCGTCGGCCTCCTGCGCTTACGCTTCACCCTGAGGCTGTTGTGATCGTTCACTGACCCCAGGCCACCTCGGCCCTCTCTCTTGCTGAGCTCATGCAGGCTGTCGTGGTGTTTTCGCCACTGTGAATGGAGGACACAGACTGAAGCTTGAGCTTCCGACTAACGGTGCTGGAGGAGCAAAGGAGAAGGGACAAAACACCGTCCCCCACTCATCATGCTGCTGCCCTCCAGCATTTCTGACACCCCACATCCATTTCGCACTGTTACCTACAGATCCAGACGTTTCAGACCTCAATCCTCTGCCAGACAACATCAAAGTGTAGAAAGCCCTACGCACCCGGCCGTCCTAGCCCAGCAGGGCTCCCACCCCACCCCCACCCGTGACCCCACAGCCCCATCCGCAGCCAACCTCACCCACCTTGCGGCCATGCACACCCTGGCTCCCCGATTTGCTCGGGGGCTCCTCGCCGTCCTGCGCTTTGCACTTCAGTCTCTTTTGCACCTGCCTGGCATCGCCGTCGTGCTGCCGCTTGGACTTGCAGCGCGTGCCGCTCTCTGGCTTCACCTGGCCCGCTGCACTGAGCTTGGCCTCCACCAAGGCCTGGGGAGCAGCCCCAGCTCGCAGGCAGGTCACCGAAGGAAACGACGCATCGCTCTCCACGCGCTCCTTCTTGACCCTGCACAGATCCACCTGATGTGTGCACTGGAGGGGCTCTGCAGCTGGTGGCTGCTGGGAGCCCTCGCAGCACGGATCCTTGCGCTGATTCTCCACGGGCACCTCTGGAACCATCCTCAGGGCTGGCTGCCCGGCCACGGGTGGCTCGTGTGACAGGTATGCTGCTAACACTTGGTTTTTAGGCTTTGCATCCGACTGCTTGAGGCTGCAGCTCCCCTGGGGAGCCTCAGTCTGTACACCACCCTCCTTACTGGAGTTGGCCTCCGGTTCCTCACGCTCTCGGCCCTTGGGAGGGCTGTCCACCAGCTTCCCCTTTCCTCCTTTTGCATCCAAAGCGCTGCTCTGAGGAGACGGAGCTGCGTTCACGGGGACAGCACCATCCTGCTCCTCGCCGGGTTTGGGCAGGGCCCGGCAGCTCTTGCTGCTCTTGGATGCAGCTTCACACTCAGCAGGTGGGAGCCCGGGCAGTGCCTCGGGCAGGCCCTGGGCCGCTGCGCTGGGCTCTGCAGGCTGCACGCTCAGGAACGTGGGGAGCTCACCTGTGCCAGCGGGCTTGCAGGAGCTGTTGGGGTTTGGGGGCAGTTGCCCCGTGGTGGAGATGCCAATTGAAAGCAGAGGGGTCTGATGATAAGGAGACCAGCCGAGAGGCAAAAGCTGAGCATTGGAAGGCTTCCCGTTCACAGGACATCGGGGGTACACGCTGCCCTGGACGGGATTCCAGGTGGAGATGTCCTTGGATTGACACAAAGGAGCTCCCGGAGCAACTCTGCCATGAAGCAGTCTCTTGGCAGGGTCCTGCTGTTTCTCTGTGCCCACCTGGTTGGCCTTCTTCCCGCAGGGAGCCCCGGCGCTTCGGGGCTCTCCCTGATCGATGATGGAAATGGGCTCCTGCTTGGGGAGGTGGTGGGGGTCCCTGCTGAAGCTCACGCAGGGATCCTTGCTGAGCAACAGCGAGGCGGGCACGGGGTTGGCAACGCCGACGTAGGTGCCTGGAATGGTGCTGATGAGAGTGGTGTTCTTCACCCAGGAGCCCTGCTCTCTGTTCCTCAGGAACTCGGGGAAGATGACGAAGGGCGCGGAGGTGCTGAGACACGAGGTGACGCTGCTGCCCGCGCTCTGCGCCGCGCGCTGGGACTTGGACAGGACCGTGGTGAGAAGTGCTTTGCCGCTGGTGTGCACGGGCGTGAGGATGGGCATCGGAGGGGTTTTGCGTTGACTGGGTGGAGGCAGCTTCTGGCGATTGGATTTGGACGAGAGATCGAGAGGCATCTCGCTGCACTCCGGAGAGGAGACCATCTCACGCTCCAGCTGCGGAGGGGACTTCAGAGGTGAAAGCGAAGTCGCGGCCCCTGGTGCGTGCGGCTCGGGAGCTGCCGGCGCTCTGGTTTGTGTGCCAGTGCCAGAAGAGGGAGCAGCGCTTCCACACGGTGCTGCCGGCAGGGGCTGGCTGGACGAGAGGGCAGGGCCAGCTGTGGATGGGGGAGCGCCATCGGCAGCGGTCTGGGCACCGCTTCCACCTGAGGGCGAAGAGCAGCTAAGCTGATTCACCTCCACAGACACCACTTTGGCATCTGAAGCCAAGGGTCTGGTGACGGAGAAGGTGTAGGGGTAGGAACGCAGCTCTGGGGAAGCAATAATGCCTGGCACGCAACGCTCGGGTAGGTAGGAAGGCAGGACTGGAAGGGTGAGAGTGGAGGAGACCCCCAAGGTGCTTGGAAGCGTGGCCACGGTGAGCGGCTGCCCGCAGGTGGGCGGCGGGATGTACACGAGCGACTGGCTCGGGCTCAGGACTGTGCCAGGCTGAAAGGACAGGGGCACTTTGTGCATAGCAGGGGCCTGAGATGTGGGAAAGCACACTCGACTCAAAGTAAAAGTTGCGGCGGTGGAGGCTGAGGTGCTGCAGCTGGAGGCGACCACGGATAACGTCCCCTCTGCCAGCACTGCTGGCCCTTGTGCTCCAGTGCTTGGGGTGGTTTTCCCCTTCCCAGCAGGCTCGTTCTCCGGTGCCACGGAGCAGGCAGGAGGGACATCCGCCTGCTTGTCGCTGGGAGGATCTGCAGGCATCCCTGCAGCATCAGCACTGCTGCTCTCCTGCTCAGCAGCTCGGGGGACTGCAGGCTCCTGCCCTCTGCCATCCCCCTGGCTTGCCAGAGGGCCCTGGGCATCATCTTTCACAGTCTTTCCCACACACTCTGGGTCTGGGTTAGGATCAGGCGGCTGCTCTTCCAGTTTGGGTCCAATCTTTTCCTCCACCTTGCCACTTGCATCCTGGGCACTGCTGCCACCACCGTTGACTGCTGTGAGCTCCACCTGCAACAAGAAGGGAGAAAGCAATCCTGAAAAGCCGTGCAAGCAGCTCCTAGCAAAGCAGCCAGGACCTACTCTCTAGCCCTGCCCTGAGGAGGCAAAGGCCACACAGGCAGAAGCTCCTTCCAACCTGGAGAGTTGTTTGCCTTTGTGCATGTTGGTGCATCCCTCTAGAGAGGAGGTCTGCAGGACCCGTGAGAGCAGGTGCTCTTAGCCTGATCCACCAGAGAAAGGCCTTCTCAGAGGACCCAAATGGAGCTCACCTTGGAAAGGCTGCTGCTGACGCAAAACTCTTGAGATCCCAAATGCTGGGAGCTGCTGGTTTTAGACTCCTCATCAGAAAGTGGGGCTCTCCTAAGGGGGGGAATGAGAGACAGTGTTACAAAACCCCAGGATGCCCTCTCAGCTTCCTAACCTTCCTTCTCCTCACACGGGACAGCACAGCAGCTGACAAGCAGAAGCACACTTCACACACACAGCTGTGAGCTCACTGCCCCTCTCACCTCCCACAGCAGCAGTGGGTGCTGACCACCACCACAGGACTGCAGGAACGAGGAGCACTGCTGCCCGTCACCGTCCTTCCCCTCCCAAAACGCTCCGTACACCTGCTCCTGTCCCTTCCATTTCCCCCTCTGTTCCACCACACACTTCCAGTCCTGTCCTTCTCAGAGGACATGCATCCTCTCTCCCATTCCTCTGCATCCCAGCTGCAATCCTGATGTCTCAGCCCAGCGGTGGTCCCACGGCCACCCATCCTGCTGGCTGGAACATGTGAATCTTTACACAACGCTTCCTGAGTGCAAGGTGTGAACTCAGAACAAGGATCCACACTGCACCAAGGTCACAGCTGTCCTTATGACCTGACAGCAGACAGCACAGCGCTCGCACGCTCTCCATCCAGGCCCTGGTGGCATTTACAGCAACTTCCAGCCTTGCTTTGACCGAGCTGTCTTACGGACAAGTGCTGGTGTGGGGATCAAAGAGCTCGATTTCAGGTTCTGCTGATGCCAGAATTGAAAGGCACCTCGAGAGCTCTTTGAGTCCAAGCACTGCTTCTGCTTTTGCCCTCCTCGCACCACAGGCTTCCACAACAGCCAGACGATGGCTGCAAGCCCTCACATCTCACTGCCGTGCACCAGGAGCGGCTCTCGGCCGCCTCACACGCGTGGCACAGCCACCAGCAGCCGTGCGGGGCCGGGCTGGACGCCTCGGGGACCCGCGGGGCCTCCTACCCGCACAGCGCGGGCATTTGTGCCCCTTCCCAGCTCGGCAGGGCCACAAAACGCTCCGGAGGTTCGCTATTAATGAGCGGAGGTGGGGTGGGCGGAGGGGGCGCTCCGCAGATGACAGCTGAGCCACGCCGAGCCGAGGGCCGCCCACCGCCCACCGCCCACCGCAGCGCGGCTCCGCGGGCCGAGCCAGGCCGGGGCCGGGCCCAGCGCGGCGCCCAGGCCGAGCTCCACCCCGGCGGGCGGCGGCAGCGGCGCCAGGGGGCGCCCGAGGGCAGGCGGCGAGCGGAGCCGGGCAGCGGGCGGCCGCCCCGCCCGGCCCCGGGGCCCCGCAGGCCCAGGCCTCCAGGCGGCGGAGCGGGCCGCGGCCCCGAGCCGCGCACGGAGCCCCGCAGCACGAAGCGGGGAGCGCGGCCTGCAGCCGCCAGCGGGGTGACGGGCGGCTTGGGGCTGGCGGTGAACGCGGGGCGGTTCTGCCCGCGTTGCGCAAGGCCCCGGGGTTGGGACAAAGCGCTGCCGCCAGCCCGGGCCGCCCGCCGCGGGGTTTGTTAGGAGCAGGGGTAGCCACGAGTGGTTCAGGGAAGGCAGAGGGCAACGCCAGCCGCCAGCTCTTATCTGAGGGCTGCACGGCGGGGCTGAGGCACGGAGATGATCTCTCGCTGCGTTTCTGCCCCGCAAGAGTGCCTGAACTCTTCCCTATCCCGCTGCCGCGAGCGGCTGCTGGACGGTTTGCTGCCAAAAGCCTCTGCTCCGGCAGCAGGGAGGGCACACACACTGCAAACACCCAGAACCCGCCCGGCTCCGCAAACGTGCGTCGCCTCAAGGAAGCCACCAACACTTGGGTTCCGAGAACGAGACCCCAAGGCGGTGGGAATAAAAGGAACCGGCCTGGATCAATTCTGCCTCCCGGCCACTAATCCTCCCTAATCTCCTATTTGGTTGGTGGCATGTCACAACTCTCCCATCTAATCGTTTGGTCTGCCCTAACCCTCCTGGCTCACTGAAAGCTCTTTTTAGCAGCTTGGCTCACGGTGGGTCAAGCACTTTTCCTCCCCTGGCAGTTAACAGCACAAGCGACGATGCCACACCCCCATGTTGCCACCAACGCGATGCACCAACCCATCAGTTGGTGAGCACTGGGGAAAGCAGAGCCCTCGCTCCTCGGCCTGATTCCCCATCCAAATCAACCACACCAGCATCGTTCCCCATCCCTCGATCGCTTCCTGCCCCTCCTGGGCCCACCGAGCCTCCCACGCACCTCACCTCTCCTCGTTGAGGCCACACATGCGAATCCGCTCTGTGCTGGTCCAGTTGTGCACCCCGCTATAGAGAGGTGCTGTAGAGATCATGACAGCTGCTCGTCACCAGCCGGGACCTGCTGGGGCTCGAGGGGCCACTCTGCCTGCAGGAGAAAAAGAATAAAACAGAGAATTGGTGACTCCTGTAGGATCCTGGCGTCCAGCCACGCTCAGCCCCCAGCTCCATCACCCAAGATGCTCCATGTCTGCCTGGAAGAGGGCTGCAGGGGATAAGCAGCACCTCGGGACAGGATCTGCTCATCCTCATGCTAACCAACTCGGTTGCCAAAGCCTCAGGCTACATCAAGAGCTTCACACTGGTGCCCAGAGCTGGGGGTGCCCCATCCCTGAGGTGTCCAAGGCCACGGGTGGACCCTGGGCTGGTGGGGGGGGGGGGGCACCCAGCAGGTGGGACTGGGTGGGCATTAAGGTCCGTTCCAACGCAGCCATTCTGTGATTCCACAATCTTCACACACACGCACACACACACACACGTGTGTCACTCGTGCAAGAGCCCCCTGCTTTTCTCCCCACCCCACCCCAGCGCGGAGCAGTGAGCCCGGGCAGAGCTGCGCCCAAGCGGCCGGCTGTTGGAGCGCTGACCCCTCCCCGAGGCTTCGCGTTACGTTGATAAAGCAGGACGCGCCGGGGCTCAGCGGGGAAAACCTCCAACGGGGGAAGAAGAAGGTGGGGGACGCGGGCAGGAGGGGGCGGAGGGATTGCCGACTGTGCCACCAGACGTGTCATCGAGCCAACGTGCCCTCACTGCGCTGGGAGGGGGCTGCTGTTCGGCGGGGTTACGGGTAGAAAACAGGAGGAAATCCAGAGACTTGCGAGCATCCGAGACGCACCGTCGGCGGGGTGGAGCTTTCGGGGGAGGATGTTGCAGCCAATCGTGCGGCGCTGGGTGCTCGAGCATTAAGGCAGCTTTGCTGCTGGAGTCGTGTCAGGGAAAACGCGAGGAAGGAGGGAGGAGAGGATCCCCTGCGCTAACCGGCGGAGGAGGATGGAGCGAGGAGGGAGGACGGACCGCGAAGGGCAGAGATGCTGTCCCAGAGGTTCTCGATACAAAGAAACGCTGAACACGCGAAGGGAAAGCAGGCACGGCCACCGCCGTCCTCGGTGCGGCAGTGAGAGTGGGGAGAGGCTAAAAGCAGTACGTGACCCCCGGCCGCCCTCGGCTGCCTCTGCCCTCACAAACTGCTGGGGACACGAGCTCTGGATGGGACGAGAAGCAGCACGCACGCTGCTGTGACACCGAGAGGAGCGCAGGGAAGCACAGGCCAGGCTGAACGTGTCCTCTGAGCACAGCTGCTGCTGACTGCCCCCTCCACAGCCCCTGTGCCAGTGGGGAGCACCCAGAACCAGAACAGCAGGGCCATAGGAGGAACGGGGACAGGGCAGTTTGCTTGCAAAAAGAGAAAGAAAAGAAGCAACGGACATAACCACGTATCTGAGCACGGATCTGAGCAAAGGCGTGGAAATTGGGAGCTGGGGGAAGAGGGGAACGTCCAGTCAAGGGCACACAGTGCAGGGAGAGGAGGGCTGTGCCCTGCAAGGGGAGCTGGGCCGGCTCTTAAGGCAGAGAGCAGGGTCATACCCAAAGAGAATGAGAGGTGGCTTGGAGCAGGAAGGGGAGGAGTCTTGCGATGCTTGGAGTGAAATGCAACATAAAGGAAATAGGGGAACAAACAATCTGTGGGGATTTCACCATCTTGGGCTAAACTGAAAGAAGGGCAGGGGGACAGTTCTGCCCCCGAGCACGGCGGAGGGACTGATGTTTGGGGAGAGGTGGAAAGGGAGATGAGCGGGAAAGGGGCTGTGCGACACGGGACAGGAGTTTGGAGAAGAGCTGAAGCACCAAAACAAGCACAGAGCGTGGACCAGGAATGGGTCTGGTGGGGGAAAAGCAGGGACAAGGGGGAGCAGGGAGGGATGGCACGTCTGGAGCAAGAACCAGCCAACAGAGCAGGACGGCCACCAGAGGAGAGCCAGGAGAACAAGCACAGCCCCTGCTTCGTCAGTTCTTGGCCTCTACCCTCCATGGATGACATGGGACACGTGCCAAACACAGGCATTCCACAGGGAGCGAGAAGGAACAGAAGGGAGAGAAAGAAAATCACGTTTTCAACTCGAGGAAAAGGAATACACCGTGGGGAGAATGACAGATGTGTCCTCCAACACATAATGGGAGCGAGCAGCGAAAGAGGAGCATCCTTCAGAGCGCAGAGCAGGGAGGATGGCTGAGAAACGTGGCTAAGAGCAACGTGCAGTGCCAAAGCAGAGTGAGCAGAGCAGGGCCAAGCACCTAAGGAGACTCTGAGTGGAGTCAATACAAGGCAACCTCTCATCCGCACCGGTTTGGCTCGAAACGACTTTAAATGGATGTAATTAAACTAGCGGAGCCCCTTGGAGAACACAACTAGGGCACGCTTTCATGTACCCTCAGAGCAGAAGGAACTGCTGAAGCCCTTCCGTCCCCCGCTCCTTCCATTGGCACACGGCAGGGTGAGCCCGACCCCGGGGCCCATCTGTGTTTCCAAGCAGCACCGTGGGGTTCTTCCCCACCTGGAAGGGCTTGAGCCCACAGCAGCTCCCAGATCGGGTTCACCAGGAGGGAGAGAGGGCGCAGCCTGGCACAGAATCCGTTTAACCCAGCACCTCTGCCAAGAGAAGTGTATATGAAACCACAGCCTTATTTTGATGTAGCTAAATAGGTGCCCAGCCAATTCTAATTAACTCCAAAGAAAACGAGTTTAGAATGAAATAAGACCATCAACATCCCATTCTGCTTGGAGAGAAGCTTGTTGTGCGATACCAAAACTCCTTCACTCCTCAAAACAAAACAGGCTGTGCAACTGCCAGTGAGAAAGGGGGCTGAACACATTCACCTCCAACAGCGAGCCCTGCAGGAGATGCTCGATGAAACTAACACGGATGGATTACGTTCACCCAGAGCAAAGGGGTTCTTTATTCCCTGTGCCAAACCCCCTCACTGCCCTGCAGCTGCACAGGACACCGCCGTGCAAACCAGTCCCCAGGTCAGCACAGCAGACATCTCTGCTGCAGGAGGAGCACGCTTTGCTCAAGTGAACACCTAGCTCACTGCACCCAGCAGTCCCCTTGGACTGAGCCAAGACACAACTCTGTCCTCTGAAGTTATCTCTGGGAAGAGATCCTTTCTAATAATCAGCACTAGAGAAATCCCCCTGCAGTGCCAGGATGACTGCAGCCACAGCACAGGCCGAGCTGGGGACGGCGGATGGGCTGCTCCCAGCTTCACCCAGCAGCTCCCAGTTTCACCCAGCAGCTCCCAGCTTCACCCAGCAGCTCCCAGCTTCACCCAGCAGCTCCCAGCTTCACCCAGCAGCTCCCAGCTTCACCCAGCAGCTCCCAGCTTCACCCAGCAGCTCCCAGCTTCACCCAGCAGCTCCCAGCTTCACCCAGCAGCTCCCCGCAGCTGAGCCGAGCCTGCTGCCAGCAACCTTGTCTGCTCCTTATCCTCAGGGATCCTAACTCGAGCCGCCTGGGGTGAGGTTTCCCAACGCAGCTTTTGCCCTCTGCATGGCACTTCCCACCCCGGCATCAGCACGGCAGAGGTGTGTGACAGCTCCAGAGCACATTCAGCACCGCTGGCTCCCAGCACTCAGCAGTGCCCCGGGTGCACCCGTGCAGGAGGGATCGGAGCGGCTGCGTGTCCCCACTCCTGGCACCACTGTGAGCACACTCAGCTTCAGGCCCGCGACAGCTTCACCCCACTACAAGCTTTCTATGGATTTTGCTACTCCGTCCTAAAATGGCTCAGATTTTGAGGCTCTCACCTTCCCTCTCCCTAACCCTGCAGCACGAGCTATGCACCCACCGACCACCACCTCGGCCAGGCAGGAGCCGATGGGCACCACCACACTCCGGCAGCCCCAAAACCCCCCCGCAGGGCTGCCCCCAACCCGAGCTCTGCACAGCTTGTCAAGCAAAGCCCCACTGAGCCGTGATGTGCAGTGCTGACAGCAGCGGGGCCGTGAATTGCAGTGAGCCCCCCCCGGGTGAGCAGCAGCCCCCCCCCCCGAGCCACGCGCTGAGCTTTGGGTCGCGGCGGTGCGAACTTGGTGCGATGCAGACAAAGGGATGCAGCCAGATGGGGGCCGAGCACGGCGAAACGCTGCGTAACTGGGACAGCAGCACGGAGGGAGGGAAGGGAAGAGGGAAAAGGGAAAAGGGAAGGAGCTCTTCCCATCTGAGCGTGCTGCACGAGTGCGGCACATCCCTCTGCAGGAGGACGCGGCCGCTGGTACCGGGAGCACTGCGCGGCACGGCTGGCCAGGGGGCACTGTGGGCGGCCGGCGGGATGCACTTTGACCCTGGAAACACACCCAGGGAGACACCTTTGGAACACGATCCAGGAGAGGAGCAGAACCCAGAATGCCACTTTTTTTTTCCCAGCCCCAATGATTCAAAAACGTAAAACGGTCCCGGATGAGGGAAACCCGGGCAGGACTCGCTGCCTGCATCGCGTTCACCGCGAGCTGCTGCCGTCGGTGTGAGCCAGAGCTGACGAGCTGCCCCTCACCAGGGCACGGACGGGCCAGGAGGAAGCGATGTGCATCCACAGGGACGGCCTCACTCACTCCCGAGAGTTTGTTCACTTTGGCAGTCTTTGTTGCCATTAGTAACACGGGCAAGAAATTATATTTGCTTTTAAATGCGACTGTCGGGCGTCCATTTGAGGTACGCAGAGGTCTGGAGCAGGAGCTGCCCCTGACACCCCAGAGGGGATTCAGCCCTGAGCAGCAGTTCATGAAAACCCTTTCAGGAACACTGCGTGCAAAAAGAATTAAAAAAAAAAATCAATCGTGATGGTCCTCTCCCAGGACCTACATGGGGCATCAGTGGGAAAAAAACAGACGAGAAAAGCAAACAATTGTGGCAGGACCGAGCAGCAGCAGCAGCATGGCACCAGCAGGCAGCGGGGACCGGCCCCAGCGCAGCTCAGCGGGCACAGGGAACGGGCTGCAGCCCCATCCCTGCCAGGTTCGGGATCCCCCGGGCTGCTCGGAGCCCCGGAGCGCTGCGGTGCTGAGCCAGGCTTTGCCCAACGCATTTGCTTAAGCTGCTTTAAAGACACAGCAGCACCGCGAGTAATTATAGATCCTCGGCGTGATGAATTGGGAGGGAAAAGGAAAAAAAAAAAAAAAAAAGAAAAAGAAAGAAAGAGAGGAAAAAAAGAGAAAATCCATCCTCGCATGGGATAATAATAAAAAAAAAAAAGTTTGCTGCACGTCGGTTCCTGGAAGCCACAGCTGCCGGACAACCGCGAGCATCGCGGCGGCAGCAGCGGGTCTTTAAGGAACGGGGAGAAAAAAACGCCACGAACGGGGTGGGGGACATCTGCAGTGAAACCAGAGAGAAAGGCCCACGCGTCGCGCACAGCACCGCGAGCGGGGAGCAGCCCGGCCCTGCAGCCCGGAGCCGCGGCCTCGGGGAGAGGCGACGCAGTGACAGCGGTGCGGGACGCGGGGATGGCGGCGCTCGGGGGCCGCCGCGGGGCGACGTCCCATCGAGAACAGCGCTTCCCGGGAGCGGATGCTCGGGGAGAGCAGAAACGGTGCCCTTCCCCGAGGGCTGCGCTCGGGCGAGGAGGCGGGGAGAGCCCTCCGAGCAGCGGTCGGGATGCCGGCTGCCGACACGGCGCCGGAGCTCCGCTCTCCCCTCCCGGCAGGAAGCGCCGCTCCGGTCCCTCCGCCGCCGCCGCGCACCTCGGGCGCAGCCCCTCCCGCCCGGGGCCGCGGCGGGGGCAGCGCGGAGGAACGGCCCCCACCCGCCCCACCCCGCACCGCCCCGCGGTGGGGGCAAGAGGGGAAGGGGAGCCGGAGGTGGGGGGAGGGGGTCCGCCCGGACACCCCTCGGCCCAAGGCCCCGCCGCCGCCGCTCAACAGTTGTCCCCGGGGCCGCTCCCCGGGGCAGGGGCAGCCCCGGACGTGGGGCGCCGTCCCCGGGGAGGACTCTTCCGCCGCCGAGCGGGGCCGCGCCGCCACCGGGACTTTCCTCCGCGGCGGACGCGGGCCACGCCGCCAAACTCCGCGCGCGGAGCGGCCGCCGTCCCAACCGCCACCGCCGTCACCGCGCAGCACCGCGAGCGCCGCGCCCCCGCCCCGCTCGGCCCCGGGAACCCCACCTCCCCCCGACAACGGCAGGTGCCGCCGGTGCCGGTGTCGGCGGCGGAGCCTCCGCGCGGGGTCGGGTAGATGCACGCGGCGCCGTCGCGGGGCACACGGAACGGAGCGGCACCGCCGCTGTCACCGCGCGCCGCCCCCTCCCGCCGCCGTCCCGCAGCGGGACGCTGCCCCCCCCCACCCCATCCCGGCACCCCCCCACCCCCGCCCGCCGTCCCGGGACCCGGTTTCCATGGAGACCCCCGTCCGAGGGCCGCGCGGGGCCGTCCGCTCGCCGCCGTCCGCCCGCCCCCGGCGGTGGGTGCGGGGCGAACGCGCCCGGGGTTACCCGTGCGAGCGGGGCCGGGCGTCCGGTGCGGGGCGGAGGGGCTGAGGTTCAGGGGGGTGGCGGGGGGGGGGGGGGTTAGGGTGGGGGGGGGGGTTGGGGAGCCGGGCGCGCACCTGTTTCCCTCGACGAGGCGGGCGGCGGAGCGGGAGTGAGGGGGGGGGGGGCGGCGGGGCGAGGCGGGCCCCTGCCCGGAGGAGGCGGCGGGTCGGACCGCGGCGCGGCGAGCGGCGGTTCGGCGGCGGCGGAGACACTGGCAGCGGCAGCCGGAGTGTGAGGGCGAGAGCGAGCCGCCGCCGCCGCCGCGGGGGATGACGGGAGCCGTAGTCCGCCCGCCGCGCCCCGCCGCCCGCCGCGCCGCCCCGCGGACTGCAGCTCCCGGCGTGCCCCGCGCCCGCCCTGCCCGCGAGGGGGGGGGCGCTGTGCGGAGCCGGCCGAGTCCGGAGAGAGAGGGAACGGGCGGCGGGGAGGGAGCGAGGGAGGGAGGAGGGGGCTCCGCGCCCGGCACGGCCCGCGGCGGGAGGAGGGCGGGAGGAGGGAGGGACGCGGAGGGAGGGTGGGAGTGAGGGGGGGGGGGTGCTCCCCGCCTGGGAGGGGCCGCTCCGCACCCACGAGCGGGTGGAGGCGCGGTGCGGGGGGAGCGCACGCACAGCGCGCACCGCACACCCGCACCGCGCCGGGGCACCGGGAGCCCGCACCCGCAGGGGGAGGGAAAAGGGGGGGGGGGGGGGGGAGGAGGGAGGAGGAGGAGCGGGCGGAGGCCGGGAGCTGCACAGCGGGCAGTGCTGGACGGGCACAGAGCGAGCGCAGAACCCGCACCGCACCGCACCGCACCGCACCGCGCACCTCCGCTGCCCGCAGCCCCGCGGCGGAACGGGCGTGGAGTGTCCGAGCGGCCCCGCCCCGCCCCGCCCCGCCGGGCCGACGTGGGCTCGGGCAGCGCGGCCCCGGGGCGGCGGCGGACATGGCGCTCGGGTGTCGCCCCCCCGCCCCACTCCACCCCACGCCACTCGGGGGTTCGCCCCGCGGAGGTCCCCGCCGCGCCCGCCCCGCAGCGCCGTGCGGGGGAACGGCGGAAAGGACGGCAGCGCCGGGGCCGGGGCCGGTGCGGAGCGCCTCGCGGCGTGCGGGGACCGCGGAGGGCGGCCGAGGCCTCGGGACTGCGCTCTGCTGCTCGGGAGGGCACCGAGCCCGGGAAGGCCCGGAGGGAGGGAACTGCTCCCGCGGGAGGGGATTATGCGGGTTCTGCCCCGCACCGCACCTCCCCACCGCCTCCGGTTTGCGCGCGGCCCCGTGCATTGCGGCCGCACGGAGCCGGGACTCCGGGTTCGGAGGCCCCGAGCTCCCGAGGCGCTGCCCTGTGTGCGTGGCAGTGCCGTTAAACCCACGCGCTTTGCAGTGCCCCGTCCCGCAGGGCTCGGGGTGCGCGGTGCCGTCCCCAGCAGTGCCCTTCCTCCGCTGCTGTCACTGAAACTGGCCCACGCTTCGGCATCTCCGGGCCGGGAGGATCTACACCCGGGAGCTCTGAAAGGTGCCGCTGAAAAATTCTGCTGCTCTTCCGCAAGAAAAAAAAATATAACAAAAAAAGAAACCAAAACCAACCTCCTTCAAAAGCAGGCACTCCTTCAAAATGGGGAAATCTGAAAAGTACGGAGCGTCGTTCCCCCCCTCCCCCCCCCCCCCCCCGCGTGGGATGAGGCACCAAAAACTCTCCGGAGCATCCAACTCCATCGGGTGAAACACGAGGTCCTGACTGTTCCACGGGACAGCTCAGCCCGGCCCCACCATGAGCCCCGCAGCCCCCGCCCCCCGCTGCTGGTGTCACTGTGCTCCCGCTGCTGTGCACGGGACTCGTCCCCCCCCAGCTGTGTGTCCCCACGGCCCGAGGTGGGGCCGTGGCTGCTGGAGCAGCACTGGGGCTTTGTGCTCGGGGGGGCACTGCTGCGGGGGCTGCTGCGCTCTCTTTGGGGCTATTCCTACGGCTTCAAAGAGTGAGGCTGCGTCCACGCCGGGCAGACAGCTCAGCTCAGCTCAGCTCGGTTTTATTGGCGTGCGACGGCAATAAAAGGTGTCAGCTCCCACCACAGACCCCTCCGTGCCGTTTTCCATCCCAGTTACAAATACAGAATGATGACTTCTCCCATTGGAGCGGCTGCCACCGCCTCCTCCTCCCTGCACCGCCACCCCTTCGTGGCTCTGCTGTGGGAAGGGGGATCCCTCCTGGCTGTGGGCTGCGTTGCTTTGTGCCATCCACGAGTACGGCAGGGAGCTCAGAGCAGGGCTCGTCCCAGCAGTGCCCTCCAGGAGGTTCGTTGCGGGAGGCCGAGGTGACAGTCACCGCACTGTCACCGTGTCCGTCCCCATCCCTTGGCCTCGGAGGACAGCACGGTGCAGTGAGGGTTTGGGATGCTGGGCACACGGCGCAGTTCTGAGCTCCCCCTGCCGCAGCTCGGCTCGCTGCTGTCCCATCCCCAGCTCCGGCTTCAAGAGGCACCGAGAGCTCCTAATTGTGATCGCAGACAAAGAGAGCCGGCCTTTGAAGGCGGCACACGCGGCATCTGGCAGCACGTGCCTGCGGATCTGCCACGCTGCCGGCAGCCCCAGGGACACGGGGAGCTGGGGGTCAGGGCGCTGCTGGTGCCTGACTGTGGGATTTGCCCCAGGCTGTGAGAGCAGCTCCCGGCTCCGTGCCACGGACACAGGCACCCAGCGATGAGCTCCGTGTCGGCCACCATTCACAGTGCCGGCAGCATGCGGCTGCGTGCAGCTTTGTGTCCAGCCTTTGTCTTCAGGGGACATTTGGCCCCACGGGAGGTTTTGGGGCCAGTCCCGCGCTGGTGTCACACTGCTGCCTCAGGGCTGTCACCCCCGTCCCTCTTGGTGAGCATCTCTGTGGTCGCAGAGCCTTGGGAGGTACAGGTGGCAGCTGGGATGCACTGAGTGGGGGGGATGTGGGGGCTTTCCCCTAAATGCCCAGATGCCTGGGGACACGTGGGGACGCATGGGGACGCATGGGGACACAGGGACGCTCAGGGTGCGAGGACAGCTGGGTATCTGTCACCTCCAGGAGTGACACTATGATGCGACCCAACTGACCCGAGCAGCAGTGACAAGTCTGGTGGCCACCAGCCCGCATCCCACTGCCTGTTACCGAGCTCCACAGGGGCAACGCATTGCCACCCCAGGAGCCACACGGGTGGTGGCCACCTGTCCCCAGGGGGATCGGCCCCACTGCACGCACCAGGGTCCCAGCTCCGGCATCAGGGCAGCAATCTCTCGCGCAGGTTGTGCCGTGCTGGATACGGCATCTCCATGGAAACCCTCCCGCTCAGGCTGTGCGGGCTCGGGAGATGCCATCTCCACGGAAACGCGGGGCTGTGCAGGCCGGGATGCGCGGACGGCGCCCGGATGCTGCGGATAGAGGGTGTCCTGCGCTATGGGGTGACATGGGACGAGCGGTGCCACCGCTGCGGCCGGAGGGAGCCCGGGGAGGAGGGGACAGGGACGGCACCGCGGACTTCAGCACGGGGAGGTCCGGGAGAGCTCTGCCATGAGAGGGAGCAGTGCGGGACACCCTGATGGCCACGGGGGCCCCGTTGCAGTCGGTGGGACCCGGGGTTGATGCCGACAGTGCCATAGCATGGGAAGCCGGGGGGCCTCCGGTGGGGGCTGAAATTTCACCCTGAGGAATAGCCCGGATGAAGTACTTTGCAGGTTATTTATAGCCTACCCTAAAAAAAAAAAAAAAAAAGAAAGAAAGAAAGAGAGAAAACAACAACAAAACCCCCTTTATTTGTTGACTTTAAATCTGCCTTTTCCATTCATCCCGTTCTCAAGGGACACAACGGAGCCCCGGCACCGGATGGCCAACCCCCCCCCCCCCCCCCCCACACACACACACCATCCCTCCGGGGTGGGGGGGCCCCAATGGGGTCCCCACATCGGAGCAGCGCTGCACCCCCACGGGCTCAGGGCACGGCCGCCCCGGGCTCAGCGCACGCTCCCTCCGTCCCCGCTGGCAGCTCGGCCGCCCTCAGCCGGGCTCCGCACGCTGTAAACCTGGCTTTGACGTCGCCCGGAAAGTAGGCCAGTAAGAGCAAACTGCAGCCGCTCGCTCGCAGCCCTCTCCGGGGACGGCGTGCGCATTAGCAAAGCCGCTGCGCTCCGGGGGCTCCGCGCACGGAGGAGGATCGCGCTGCTCTCTCCTCTCGGTGCGTTTGGACTCGTCCGAGCTGGCGTGTGCTTGTGGGGCTGCGGTGTGCTGCGGGGAGGGGACGGGCAGCTGCCTGCAGGGATCCCCCCCTCCCCCCACCAGCCCCCTTCCTGCAGCGCGTTGCAGCTCCTGATTTATTTTTTAATTAAAAAGCGAGCACCGATGTCGCCGTGCTCTGTAGCCTTATTTCTGTGGGGATGGCGGAGGGATGTGAGCTGCCCTCGGCACGGGGGAGGGTGAGCCTGGGGGGGGCTGCGTAGGGCACAGTGTCCCCAGCAGTGTCCCCAGCTCCTGGGTCCTCGTGTGACCCACCCCAGCTGCTCAACACCAATGTTTTCTGCATTTGTTTTGGAAGTATTTTTGGATAGCAGAAGCCCCAGCCCACCCTGGCTGCCCGTTCCTGGCAGGATTAGGCACCTGCAGCCAAAATTCAGCACTGAAGCCGCCTTCAGACTGAGGATCCGTGCTCCAGCAGGTCCATGCTGCTGCTTCAAGTGGGCACAGCCTGTGACAGCCTTTAACCCCACTGTTCTGTGTAGACCTTTTGGGCTGGGTGGCCTCAGTCCTCTCCAGGATCAGCAGCCAGGAGGCCCTGACACTGCCACCCCACTGCCTCTGCCATGGGGTAGCTGAGAAGGGCCCAGTGTCCTTAACAAGCCACTCCAGCAGGGAGGCTGAGCTGTCTGCAAACACCTGAATCCAGGTACTGTCTTCCCCTGGCTCCAGGGCACTTCAGGTTTTACTAAAGTGAACAATAAATCCCAACAGTGACACCCGTGTTGTCCCCCATGGATGTCAGCAAAACATTCCACAGAAGCTGGGCGTTGATTTGGGACCAGCAGCCCTACAAGGGGCTCCTCAGCATCCTGATACAGGTCACTGCCCTCTTCTTTCATTTTTCTTTTTCAGCCCTGCATTTCCCAACAACACAACCATGTTCCTGTCTGCAGCCTCTATTAAGTTGCTGCATGGGGTCAGGGGTGCCCCAGTGAGGGCAGAGCAGGGACAGAGGGCAGCATCCACTCTGTATCCCAACCTCTCCAACTTTCCAACTTCCACATCAGCCCAAAGTAAAAGAGCCTCTCCTGAGCTGCGTGAGAGAGCCCAGCATACCCAGGGGCACAGCACACCACAAGCTGTGGGGTTGGGATGCCCCAGGCCCAAGGGACATACCTCCACCCCATGAAGTGGAGGCAGGAGGAGATGGCCCCAGCACCAGGGATGTGGCTTCTTAGGACAGCAGCAGCTCCAGCTCTGGCTGGTCCCTCCTTCTCTCAGGACAGGGAGTGTTCCTCCAGCTGGCATGAACGTAGCACACACGTGGGAAGAGGTAGGAGAGGCCTGGAGGGCACCCAGCCTGTTCCTGCTTCACCGTACCACTGCAGCACCATGCCTGGCCCTCAGCTGCAGGGAAGGATGGCTGTGCTGGGGCAAAGCTCAGTCCCAGCACATGCAGGCCAGAAGCAGAGCCACATATATATATATATATATAATGAGGCATTAAAGACAAAAACAAGAAGCAGATGAACAAGAAGCAGATGAGATCTAGCACGGGGGCAATGGCTCCAGCTCCTCTTCATGCTTCCTCCCACCCCCCACCCCTAAGCTGAACTCCAGCAGCCTGACCCACTGCAAGCTGTTCACACTACCATAGGACACAGAGGCCTGCCCTGCATCAGGCCCCAAGGACAGGCAGGAGGGCACCAGCTGTCCTGGCCCTGGGGCAGCCACACACACTGCACACACACGGTAACCCAGCACTTTTATTGCTCCTGGTTTTGTCTTAGGGCTTTCTAACCCGGCCTCTCCACAGGAGGGAAGCACCAGGGCATGCTCCCCAGCACCGTGGGGGCCAGGCCAGCACCCACAAGCTATCGTGCTCTCCTGTGGCGGCGCTGGGAGGACTGCTTGCGTTGTTCAGGAGCTGTTTCTAAAGCCAGCTTGGTTCCACTGTCAGTGGTGGCCACAGAGGGGACGTCCTCAGCAGAGAGGGGCTGGATGATGTGGCCTGCCCGTGTGACAACGCTGGGGGTGGTGAGCTTCTGGAAGGCACGCTGTGTGTTCCACGTGGAGCCCACGGGTGTCGAGATGCTCTGCTCAAATTGCTGGTGCCTCTCAAAGGGGAAGGGCAGCTCGCTGACCTGCAGGGAAACAGCAGATTGGGGGGCACTGCCAGAATCCTGGCCCTGCACACTCTGGGGCTGCTTTCATCCCACGTGGACATCAACTTCTGGCACTCCATGACCCGCTCTGCCCGATCCCCTCCTCCCTGCCCCTCTAAGTCTGACGTTTGGTAAGCCTCAGGACAGCTGATACAAGAGCACTTGAGTGATAAGCCTGTGAATTCCACCTCCCTCACTGCCCCCCAGCAGTCAGAGCTAGAAATAAAGCAGCCCTTTACAAGCAGGGAAGTTTTGGACAGGTTCTGCCCAAAGCCCAGGCCAGCTCCAGCACTCACCTGATGCGCCGCCGCGTGGATGTTGCGCTGCTCACTAATGATAACATGGGGCAAATGCTGGTCCTTCCTGGGAGGCGCTGGGGCCGGCTTGATCAGAAACCTGCCAGACAGGTGAGGACATCAGATGCTGCAGCAGAGCTGAGGCACGTTGCTGCTGCAGCCCATCCACACGTACCGTTTCCTTTTCTTGATGCTGGGCTTCAGGCCCGTGCCTCCCCACTCGCCCCAGCCCGGCAGAACCAAGTTGAGTGGCTGTGGCTTCGCGGCCTGCTCCGCTCTGCGCTTCTCCCGATTGAAGTCAGCAACCACATCGTCCCCAGCAAAGGCCTCTGTGATCACTCCTCGTTGGTCAAAGCCACCTTCCTGCAGAGATGGGAGTTACAGCCCCACGGCCAGCCTGGCCCCCAGCCCAGGACAGCCCCATGCTGCTCACCTCTTCCTCCATGACCACAGGTAGGCTGGGGCACTGAGCCTCCTGGAGCTTTCCAGACAACACAGACTGCAAGTTGATGATTTTCTTCTTGGTTGTTGGTTTCTTGGCAGGCTTGGGCCCAGCTCTGCCTTCCTTCTGACGGCGTGCTGGCTTCTCTGCATCCACAGCCTTTGGTTTCTCCTGCTCCACTGCAAGCTCCTCGGAGGCCAGAGCCTCAATGTCCTCCATTGTCTGCACACGGTGCAGTTGTTCTGACAGCAAGGGCTCCTCCTGAGCCTGGGGAGGCAGCTCAAGCCCCGGGCTTGCCTGCTCCTCAGCAATGACTGGGTGGACAGAGCCATCCCCCAGCACTTGCTCAGGAATTTCTGTCTCATCAGCACCTATGCATCGAGGGAACAGTGGAGGAACAGCCACCCCGTGAACAGCAAAGGAAAAAGAAGGACATTTGAGTGAAAACACAAGCCCTAATGACCCACCTTGCCCTGTGACACTGCAGACATCAGGCAGGTCTGTGAGCTCCTCGCTGCGCTGCTCAGGACACCCTGCCTGCTGCTGCCGTGCTCGCCGCTTCTGCTGAAAGTCTTGTAGCAGTGCCTCCTCCTCTGACAGCTCTTCCTCCTCCTCCGACACCTCCTCCTTGCTCTCTACAGCAACTGGCACTGCAGCATCTCCAAGACCTTCTGGCAGATCAGGCTCCTGGGCTGGGTCACTGGGTTTGCCCAGCATCCAGGGATTTGCTCTGTTCTCTCCCAGGGAGATAGAAGGGATGGCTGTGGAAGTGAGGTCCTCCTCAGGCACATCAGCTGGCTCCTCCTCAGGCAATTCCACCCGCACCTTCTGTGTCAGCTCCTTGTTTCTGGCCAGCTGCTCCTGCAAGGCTTTGCGGGCCTGGAATGGGATTGAAATGTTTCTAACACAAGCCAGAAGCAACAGCACACCCCTTTCCTTGCCCTGCTCTCAGCTGTCCTCCACTTTCCCTAGCTGCATCTCACCTCCAGGTCGTACTTGGCCATAATGGCTCGGGAGCGGGCCCATTTCCCCTTGTTCTGGTGTTTGAGACTCATTCGCTCCTGGGGGAGGCAAAGAGAAGCATCAGAAAGAGCACCCTCAGGAGCAGGGAATTCCCAAAGGATGAAGGAGAAGCAAGGAAGAAGCACCTGCATCCGGAGCTGATCAAGCTCCTCCAGCTTTGCCAAGGCAGCCTCGGGGTCTGACTTCTGCAGCATCTCAAACTCCTTCAAGGCCTTGCGCCTCTTGCTTTTCTTCAGCACACGATGGTACCTGCAGCACAAGGGCAGACAGCCGAGGAGTGAGACCTGACACAGGGCACCCAGCCTCTGCTTTGACAAGGGAGCACTGCTTTGTGCAGGAAGAAGCACAGCTTCCCAGGAACATTTCAACGCAACTCTCTGCTTTCCTTCACCTTTTAACCACCCCCAGGCACTGAGCCCAGCAATGCTATAGCCTTACTTCTTGCTCTTGATCTTCTTCTCTCGACGAGCCTTGGCTTCATAGTAGGACTGCAGGACTCGAGCCTTCTGCAGCTCTGCTCGCCGCCTCTTGGCCTGCCAGGAAACACAGTGCAATGGCAGGAATGAAGAGAGAGGCCTCAAGAGCCAGAGCACAGCAGAAAGAAGAACCACTCACCTCTTCCAAGCTCATTGCCTGCAACGAGGCTTTCTCCTGCGGTGTCAGGAGTGGGTCTGTGATGGGCTGCTGTGTTTTGTGGAGTAGACCAAAGATCTCCTGCTCCAGGGGAGTTCGGGGCTGTTGGTGGGACAGAACAGGCAGTGAGACAGCACGAAAGACTGCACGAAGAGATATCCACACACACCTTCCCATCCTTCCTGACACCAGAGCAGTCCCATAGGAGGGACAAGCCAAAGACCCAGGCCCTAAAGGAGACAAGGAGAGATCTCTGCACAGACAGGAGGATGCCTGCTGAGCTGGAACCTTGGTAGAGACAGCCCTAACCTGGGAAAGATCAACAGGGACGAGCACCGCTCCTGAGGAGCAACACAAACTACAAGGGAACTTGCATTCAACACCAGAAGAATAACCAAAATGTATAGGGGTTTTGTGAACCAAACCCTTTATCTCCAAGACAAGGAGCTGAGTGCTATGAGCAGGCACCTAGGTCAGCAGAGGGACTAGGAAATAGCAGGCTTAGCTGATGGGCTGAGTGCCAAATACAGGCAGGGGGAAGAACTGTGCCCAACAGGCAGCAGTGTTGGGCATGCGATAGCACCCACCTTCCACGCTGAAACCACTTTCTCCAGTGGGGCAACTGCCACAATCTCCTCCTTGAGAGGGAAAACCAACTGCTCTGCTCGGCGGTTCTGCAGAACCACTGGCTGCCACTTGCCAACATCTTTAGAAGTCTTGACATAGGCAGCCTCTCTCACAACCTGCAGATGGGAGCAAGAAGGAAAAAAGGTGAGCAGAGAAGCTGACCTGTCGAACAAGACAGCATTAGAGAGAAGCAGATGGCACAAAGGGGCTAAAGAGTACCCCTTAAGGGTGCCCACTCTGTCCCCCACTGTGCTGCCTTCCCACAGCCCCACATACCCGCTCTGCCTCCTCCTTGCTGAGTGGCAGCTCCACTGCCTTCTTCTGCTTCACTCTGCTGAGCTCCTTCTTCACACTGCTCAGGGCAGACCGGGCACGGATGGGCTGCAGGAGCTCAGACAAGACAAGCTTCTCCCCAGCACCTACACAAGACCCCGTGCATCAGCACCACCGTGGTACCACCAAGTGGGGCAGCACCAGGGAGAGGCACCTTCAGCCTCACAGTGCAGCACAGTGCATCCCAGGGGCTCCCTCCAGCAGATGGGGAGCAGCCTCCTCCATGGGGGAGCCGGGGGGAACCCCACCTTTACAACTAACGTTGAACTCGGACACCTGCGCGCTCGCCTCGGAGCGCTCGGCCAACTTCCTCCTGTCAGAACGATAAAAGAACAAAAAACGAAATAACCGCGTGGGTGCCGCCACGTGCTCCTCCCGCCCCGTGCCCGCGGGACCTCGAAGCCCCACACTCACCGCTTCCGCCCCGTGAGGGCGCTGACCGCCTCCAGGAGCTGCCGGTGCCGCCGCTCGCCATCCTCCGCCTCCTGCCGCGCCACGCACACGGTCACCGGGGCCGGGCCCGAGGGGGTGAGGCCCAACCCCGACCCCAGCCCCGCTCGGTGCGAGCAGGCGCGCTCCCACCAGACCCCGCGGGGCAGCGGAGCACCCGGTGCCGGGGAGCGGAGCCCCGCCCGGTGCCGAGCCCGCGGATCCCGCTCACCTCCTCCTCCTCGCTAGCGCTCCCCGCCGCCTCGGCGCCCAGCCACTCCTCCGCCATGGCGTCGCAAAGTGCCGTAAAGTGCGACGCTTCCGCCCTGCCCCGGCGCCGCGCTTCCGCCCGGCTCTTGACGTCACGGTTGCCATGGCAGCGGAGCCCGGGCACCGCCTCGCAGCGGGCGGAGCCGCGGCCGAACGGTGGCGGAAGGCCCACGGGGCCGCGCTGCGGGCAGGGCAGGGCGGGGCGGGGCAGGGCAGGGCGGGGCGGGGCAGGGCAGGGCGGGGCGGGGCAGGGCGGGGCAGGGTGGGCGGGGCGGGCCGTGGGGAGGCGCTCGCTATAGCGGCCCGAAGTGACCATGCGGGAGCGGTTCCCCCTTTCCCGTTCTTATCCCGTTCCCCTCCGTCTCCTTCCCCGCCCCTCCGGAGGTCCCCGGCAGCGCCCGACCCGGCCCCGCCCCCGCCACGTGCCGGGCCCCGCCCCCCTCCCCGCCTCCCCTTGTTCGCACGGCAGCGTTGGTAACAGCCAGAGACTGACACCGCGAACAACCAATGGGAGAGCGAGAAGAGGAGCGGCGGGGCGGGGCGCCAAGCGGCGGCGGACCAATGGCGTGCGCGGCCCCTCCCAGGTGACGGCGCGGGGCGTGGCGGCCCCTCCCGCGGCGCTGAGCGGCGATCGGCGCGGCCCGCTCCGGCGCTGCCGACACCGCCCGGGGGTGAGCGGCGGCCCCGCGCTCCCCTCCCTCCACCCCTCCCTCCTCTCGTCTCCTCTGTCCTCATCCCGTCCCCATTCCCGGGGAGGGGGGGGCGGGACCCGCGCAGGGTGGGCCCGGGGCTTTCCGCGGCCGCGCCCTGTCCCCCCCACAACACACACCCAACCGCGGGTTGCCATAGCGACACCGTGAAAAAAGACTGGTGGGGGGGGTGTTGTCGTGGCAAAACCCCCCTCCCCATCCTCCAGTGCTAAGCCGCCCTCTCCCCGCAGCGCACGGCCCAGCCCAGCCCGGCCCAGGCGGGCCCGAGGATGCCGGGGGCGGCGGAGCGGCAGCGCCCGGCCGAGCGGCGGCCCCAGTGACGGCCCCGCCATGTCGGTGATGGTGGCGAGGAAGAAGGTGGTACGGAAATGGGAGAAGCTGCCGGGGAGGAACACCTTCTGCTGCGATGGCCGCATCATGATGGCCCGGCAGAAGGGCATCTTCTACCTGACTCTCTTCCTCATCCTCGGCACCTGCGCCCTCTTCTTCGCCTTCGAGTGAGTGCTGGTGGGGGGGGGGGGAACTGGGGGGTGGGGGCCTCCTGACACTGCGCTGCTGCACTTGGGGGGGGCAAGAAGGGTACCACTGATGGGGCTTTGTGCCCTTCCTCCCATCGCCGTGATGGGCCCTTTGCCCAGTGGGAGGGGACGGGGACCAGCGTGGCATCAACGCACCCTGACAACGGGGAGAGGGCTCAGCACCCACCCCACCGTCCCAGAGCTGCTGGCGGCATGTGGTGTGGCCCTGCAGCCCTTCCAGGTGGGCTATGCCCAAGGGACAGGGACTCTCCCCTCCCACAGCCCTCCTGTGAGAGTGGCAGCCTAGATGTATGCTGATCCCCCTAGAAAATAGACTGTGGCATGTGTCTGGCCAAGTGCTGGTGTTGTGTGAGGGGCCAGGACAGCTCTTTGGCCTGATCAGGAGATGTCAGCTTCAACAACAACAAAACTTTCCTTCTTCAGCCTCTGCTGGCGTGTTTTTGTTGGTCTCAGAGAGGTGAAGTCCTGGTGTTAGGTAACACAAAAGCTCTTTAAGGCGGCAAAGTAAACAGAGGAACCTGTTTGTTCCTCTGGTCCTTCTCCCAGACCAGTAGCCCAGGTGTCGGCCTCCTGGGTGTCTGCCCCAGCCCAGGGAAATGGCCTCAGCCTCCTCTGAAGCTAACACAGCATTGCCCTCCGTGTTAGCAGACACGGCCTTGGGATGGCTTTCTGGAAGGCCCCATGGAGGCCCTCTTGCATCCAAGCTAGCAGGTAGTGTCCAGTGTCTGGCCCCAGCTGGGAACCAGATGGGTTTTTCTGCTCAGTCGCCGCGTGGTTTTGGAGTGAGCATCACACAGCTGTAAGACAAGGTGCTGGGCTCCTGAAAGGATTCCTGACTCAGTGGCAGAGGTAAGCAATGACACTGCTTCCTGATGATGTCCTATCCGAAAAATGGGGCTCAGACTTCCTGCCTTGCAGGAACAATTACTAAGTGTTACTACTCCAGAAACACTTACTGGGAGAGGTAATTGCTCCTGCTCCCTGCAGAGCCCGTTCCCAGTCTGTCCCCTGCTGCATGCAGCTCGTGGAGCAGCACAGATGTTCCCTGTGCCCTCAGCCCTGCACGTGCTGGCAGTGACAGTGGTTGGAAGCAGAATGGTTCTGCAGGGAGAGTCTGGAGAAACCCAAAACACCGATGCGATGATCTCAGACCACGATGCCTTAACGCTCTCTGTTTGTAGGAGGTGGTTTTGTTAGGAAATTGTCGGTGGCTTTTTGAATTTGGGAGAGGAATGAAATGTTGATTTCCAAACCAGAAACACTCCGCAAGCTTTCTGTTTTGCTTACAAAGGTTGTCAGTCTGGTGCTGGAGCCCTGGTTGCCCTTTGTGTTGTCTGTGTGCATTAGGGTGATGGAGCTGGAGGGCTTTGGCTTTCATCTTTCTGCTTGCTGGGTGTGTTACCTGTTCCTTTGAGCTCGTGGCAGTGAGATTTCATTTGCACTGAAATTCACCATTTCCCCCCCAAAGTTTGTCCTGCAATGGACCGACTGGGGCCGGTGGGGTTCGGCTGCTGAGGAGCAGCAGCCTGCTGAGTGGAGGAGTCCTTTCAGCCCTTGTGTGCTGACTGCAGGGTGCCTCTCCGGAGCGTTGGCTTCATTCAGCTGAATCACTTGCGCAGTCACACCTTGGCTGAGCGAGGCCGGGGCTCCATCCTCAGCACCGCGCCGGCTCCGGTTACAAACGCCGCGGTGTCGATCCGCTGGTGACTGGCATCGCACGTCACGAGATAAGCTGCTCGCAGAAGGAGTCCTTCCCAGCAGCCAAATGACAGCCTTTCTGCTTTGGCTGCTGCTGGTGGCTTTTTTCCCACCCCTCCCCCCCCCCCCCCCCCCAACGATCTGCCGCATCTCCGCTTCAGCAGAGCCAGTGAGCGGGCGTCAAGATGTTTTTCTTCTCTTGACCTCAAAGCTGCGGACTGAAATCCTATTAGAGGGGAGAGGAGGAGGCCCAGAGGACGGATCTGGCTGCTGTACCTGGAGGCCATCCCCTCCATCCCCACGGAGCAGAGGCACTGGACTCCGTGGGGGCACTGAACAGTGACCCCAAGTACAGAGCACAGCTCCTGCTCCCAGGCTGAGCCGGTCCCCGTGGGGTCGGTCCCTGCATTTCACTGGCTCTGCTCCACAGCCATAAAGTCTAATGTCCCCTTGGTGCTATCCGAGGTGTGTGTTGGATGTGCAGGCTGCTGGATGCGATGGGAAGCACAGGTGGAGCTCTGCTGAAATGGCTTTGGGAAGGACAGGAGTGGGTAGTGCATCCCCTCTGACTGCGTGCGTTTCTGTTTGTGGTTTGCTGGTGTCCTTGCAAGGGCTGTCCTGAGGTGACAGGCACCCACTTCTCTTTTCCTTTTGTCTTCAGCTTTTCAGCACAAGCACTCGATGTCTGTAAATGTTACAGCTCGATAGTGCCCGCCGTGCCAGGCTCCTGACTGTGGGAAGGGGCTGCTGTTTGCTTTTCTGATAACTGAGCTCGTTTATGGTTTTTTTTTCTACGTTCTCAGCTATGTAGAGATTAAAATGTCTTTGTTTTTTGATAAGTTGAGAAGCCTAGGCTGACCCTTCGTCTGACTTTGCCTTCCGCTCATTTCTCTTTCGTAAGCCCCAGCCATTCAGGATCGAGTGCTGTTTGGAGGTGCGGCCAGGGAGGCTTTCCTCTCTGCTCTTTCAGGTCCTTGTCAATCCCTGTCCAAAACTGCACAGGAGCTCAGAGCTCAGCTCACGCTGCTCACAAGCACGTGTGCCTGTGCAGAGCTGCCTCTGCATTCCTGCATCACCTGCCCTTTGCAGGTTACTCCTCTGCTCCTCTCCTCTCCTCTGCAGACCCTGGTGCTGCCTTCCTGCTGATGGGGGTTTGTGCAGCTGGGGAGCACCCAGCTCGCAGTGTGGCTGTGCTCCTTCGGGGTCTGTCACTGCTGGGTGATGGGCATGATTTCTGCCGACAGCTCTGGCTGTGCCTGAGCGTGGTGGATGACCCCCAGCCCGGAGCGTTGTGGTGCAGACAGAGCTCAGATTTTCCCCTTTCCTCTAAGCTGTGCTGGGTGTGGTGGCCACAGCACAGCTCCCCAACCGGCCTCAATGCCACCGGGACAGCGAGCCTTAAACTCGCAGCACCTCCATCTGTTGCTTCTGGCTGCTCCCCCCTCCCCTTTCTAATGGTCTCTTTGTTTCAGTCTTTCTCACCCCCCCCTCCCATGACGTATTGTAATAGTGCTGTTATTGTCTGATATTAGATGACAAAATGCTCCAGAACACAGATACTGCTCTGGGAGGGGAGGAGGAGCCATATCCTGACATCCCAACAGTACGTCTCTGTTGGTGCTCAGCTTTCCCAAACAAAAGGTCTTTAAAATGTCTGTTACTTAGCGGTGTAAATGAATTACCAAACATAAAACCAAAGGCTCCTGGCTCAGCGAGCACCTGGCTGCCTCCTCGTCCCTGCTGAGCCAGGACCCATCCTGCTCTGCCTGGTGCTGCAGCAAGGAGGATGGCTCACTGTCCATCTCCTAAAATCGCAGCCTTGGTCCCATTCCTGTGCCACGTGGTGTGGTAGCAGCACAGTGCAGGCTCACCTCTGCCTCCCCCCCACACTGCTTTCCTTGCAGGGCTGCCCAGCATGCAGCAGGTCACATCCGTGCTGGTGCTTGTGCACAGGGCCTCTGGTGTAAAGCTTCATCCTGTGCCTGAGGAGCGTACCCAGCGCACATCACGTGCTTGCAGGTAGTAAATCTCAGTGCTGACAGAGTGCTGAAGAAACTCGTGGAGGTGTCGGTGTGTGGCTGGGAGCTCTGGCACGGTTTCAGCTCAGCATTAATGCAGTTCATGAATCCTTTCTCTGAGCCCGTAACGTGTTCCTGTTGTTACAGAGGCCGTAAAAGCTGTCCTGTCAGCTGGACAAGGGTCACGCTGCAGCCCTGCAGCCCTTTGGGGCAGACCACGTGCAGCCCTTGCAGGAGTAAACCGTGCTCCTTCCCAAAAAGGGACCCAAGGTTGCTGTGCAATTGCAAGTTGACTTGCAGCTCTCTCTCTCTAGACTTTGTCCTGAACAAAGGGAAGGCGAAGTTGAGCTGCACTGAGGCAGTGAGCCCAGCCCTCCCACTGCTCGCTCTGGCTTTGCAGAGTAGGAGTGCTCCACTCCAAGGGCTGTGCTGTTTCGAGTAACTGCAGAGTTGGTAGTGTCTAAAATTAACGATGCTGGTTTAGGGGACGGGCCCTACGTGTCGCTGCGGCCAAGGCATGCCGTGGTGTGTGGTCTGTCTGTACTTGGCTGCACACTGGGGACAGTCACCAGAGTCAGACAGCAGCACGTGGAAATCTGTTGAGCCTTCCTTCAGTGGAGGGTGAGTTTGCAGAATTTATTGCTGCAGAGGAAGCAGAACTTCACCCCAACATAAGCAGGCTTTTCTGAAGGAGACAAGGTACAAGTGTATTTTTTATCAGCCTGATTCCGTGACTTCTGCACACACCTCCTGTGTGGCCTGTGCTGAATCACCCTTGGAGACATTTACAGGTGTCCAGAAGAGTCGTGAGGCATAACGGGATTATTTTCCTTTGTCCTTTTGCACTGCCTCAATCAACAGCATTATCAACACAAATTTCTGCTTGGGCCTTTCTGTATGTGTAAAGCAAACAAACCTCAGGCTGCGTTTCCTCTCTCAGGGGCGCGCATGGGAGAGCCCTCCTACTTCATTTGGAACTACTTTGGAGGCCCTTGCCTCAGAAAAGCCAAGGGAAGCCAGGCCACAGACCTTATTGTGACCCAGTTCGTTGCTTCCTGGCCTCTTTTGCAGGTGCAGGTACCTGGCAGTCCAGCTCTCCCCAGCCATCCCTGTGTTTGCAGCAGTTCTTTTCCTGTTTGCCATGGCCACGCTCCTGCGGACGAGCTTCAGTGATCCTGGGGTGATCCCAAGAGCCCTGCCTGATGAAGCAGCCTTCATTGAGATGGAGATTGGTGAGTGCTGCACCAGCTCAGCTGGTGATGGCTGGAAAAGCTTTGGTGTTTCTGGCCTAGTTTCAGTTCTCTGCAGAGCTTTATTCCCTGTTAAGCCTCCAAAAGTCCCAGACTGGGCATCTTACAACTTGTGGGCTAATTCTGCTTGGCTGAGCCTCAGAGAGATGGTGCAGTGTTCCTTTCTGGCAGCCTTTCCACACAGTTTTCTATGTCTGTAGCTGCGTACATAAGCTCAGTTTGCTCTTCGTAAGGGATCAGAAAGCTTGATGAGGGACCTGTAATTCTCCAAGTAAAAAGGAAATATGTAGGATCTGCTCAGTGATCTATGTATTTTATTTTCTTACCTTTCCCATATACTCATGAAAGCTCTGGCATCTCTTCCTCCAGCCCCAAGCTGCCAGGTTGGCTCTGGAGTGTATGAGCAGAGCTACATCCACTGGCTCTAGACCCAGCAGGTTCTGAGCCAGCAGGTAGGAAGAGCAGGGAGGACAGTTAGTTGCACTGCTCTCGTCTTGCCTTGTAGCAGCAGTCTGATCTCTGCTTGGTTCTCCCTCTCAGAGGCCACCAACGGGACTGTGCCACAGGGTCAGCGCCCGCCCCCACGGATTAAAAACTTCCAGATCAACAACCAGATAGTGAAACTCAAGTATTGCTACACGTGTAAGATCTTCCGTCCACCCCGTGCCTCGCACTGCAGCATCTGTGACAACTGTGTGGGTGAGTAGAAGAGGCTGTGGCTGCTCCTGTGTCCGGGTGCCAGGGAGAGCCAATGGAAGGGAGCAGGTGAGGATCTGCACTCAGTCTCTCTCTGCATCCTGTCTCACGCTGCACATGCTTCCAGCAGCGATGGAGGAAGTCCAGCGTGGTGTTGTCTGAACAGATGGGGACAGTCTGCCTCATCTTAAGCCCAAGGAGCTTGAGATTTGCTCAGGAACCTGAAGCCAGATGGTTTGTCTTTGCCAGCATCTCTTTGGCAGTAACTACTCTTATATAAGTCTGAGTTATCCGTGTAAACACAGAATCCGTTTTTGAGTTTCCTGAACTGTTGGGTGAGAGGATTCCAGTGCAGAGCTGCAGCTTGTGTGAAAACAGCTAGATGGACTGGCTGGGACACTGTGCTGTTTCAGCAAGTGCCCTTTTTTTTTTGTCTTGTCCCCTTCCTGCTGCCACAGCAGCTCTCTTAGTCCTCATACGTGCTATAATTAGCTCATATTCCCCTTCTTTTGAATCCATCTCCCGTGCAGCCCTTTGAGCATTTATTCAGTCTCTTGAGCCCTTTTGTAATGACCCCAGTCGGAGTAAAGCAGCACGTGGGTTAGATGAGAACTGCTGAACCCCCAAACCCTCAGCCAACCTGTGTGCTGCTTTAGTAAAAGCTATTTTACCTCAAGTCTCTGGGAGAGAAGCCACACGTGGGGCTGAGCTCTTAAGTTCTAGCTGAATGTGCAAACTGGCTCAGGAAAACAGTCCCACCCTCTTTTACACAGCCTCCACTGCTCCCTCTGGAAAGGGGCATGACACAGAGCCTTGAGTTAGCCCGGGAGCTGCCTCGTTAGCCCAAGGAGTCCTTGCCAACCGTGTACATTTTTGAGTTCAGGGCACAGAAATAAGCACCCGGAGTCAGAATAGTGTTAGGGCAGCTCTGATTTCCATCTTTGCTTTCACAGAGCGCTTCGACCATCACTGTCCCTGGGTGGGCAACTGCGTGGGGAAGAGGAACTACCGCTATTTCTACCTCTTCATCCTCTCGCTGTCACTCCTCACCATCTACATCTTCACTTTCGACATAGTCTACGTAGCACTGAGTGAGTCTGGCTGGGCTGGCTGAGGGTGAGGGAGGATGCTGGCAGCGTTGTGAACCCAGAACTGACAGACTGTGAAAGGGAGCTGCACTTGGTGTGATGTCCCACAGTCCAAATACCTTTTTCTTTATATTGCCAGAATCTCTGAAGATCGGGTTCCTGAACACATTGAAGGAAACCCCAGGGACATATCCTTCCCACAGTAGCAGAGGGGTTGGCTTCTCCTAAGCTGATGGGGGAAGTGTGAGCTGCATTATGGAGGGATTGAAGTTCTGATGCCTAGGCTCCTCTAAGGAGTTCTTCAGGGTTTCCCTCCTTTCCTCCTTGATTTACAAGGTAATAAGCCATTTTAGTGGCTTTTGGGAGGGGTATAAGACAGAAAAATTGTGCCTGAGTGAAGAAAAGAAACTGGACCAGTGTGCCTGGGTGTAGTGACTCAGCTGGGCTTGACGGTCTGCCTGATTCCCAGTCCTTAACTGTTCTCACTGTACTGGAGGTGCTTATCTGTTTCTTTACCCTGTGGTCGGTGGTGGGGTTAACTGGTTTCCACACCTTCCTGGTGGCACTGAATCAGACAACCAATGAAGACGTAAGTAAAGTCTTTCTGTTCCGCTGAGTCACCCCTGTTTTTCTTTGCTTCCTCTACGTGTCCACCATTGCACCCACCTTTCTGACTCGCCCTGCTCGTGCTGCAGGGACAGGTGTGGACAGAGCAGACCTGAGCTTGTGTGCTGTCCATTGCAGATCAAGGGATCCTGGACTGGGAAGAACCGTGTGCAGAATCCCTACAGCCATGGCAACATGGTGAAGAACTGCTGTGAAGTGCTCTGTGGGCCTCTGCCCCCCAGGTACGTTCTTGAGGGACAACCTTGCTGTTGTTGCTCCAGATCCTGGGGCCCTGAGGAGGAGTTCTCCTTGCTTGGGTGCAGACCTGGCTGCCTTTCTCCCAGCACCGTGTGCTGAGGATTTCCCTCTCTCTGGGCCAGCTTATGGAGAGGAGGCTGTTTCCAGGACACTTGTTTCAGTGGACTCCCACTCTGAACTGGGATGCTGTCCAGTGGGCTTGCATTCTCTAGCAGAAATGTTGGCACTGTAAACTGGGATGGGGCTGTGCGTGGCCTGTTGTGGAGTCACAGAGCCTCTTCCCTCGACTTTTGTCGTCCATCAGCAGTTTTCCTATTAGGAAGAGAAGCTGATGCAGGTAAGGTGCAGGTCTCTTAACAGTGTGATTCTGTTCTTGCAGTGTCTTGGACAGAAGGGGCATTTTGCAGCAAGAGGAGAATGCAGCTCAGGAGGAGACCTGCACACGGGGACCCAGTGCTCAAGAACCCACCACCACTAAGGGCCCTGGGGGGCAGGCAGAAGAGAGCAGCACTCAGCAGGATGGCAGCCTTCCTCACCAGAGTGCCGTGAGTGATCCCTTCTGTATGGGCTGGGCCTACTCCTGCTTGGGTGTGAGCTGCTTATATCTCTAGCAGAAAAGGTCCAGGCTGCTCTTGCTGGAGCAATCCAGTGCTCCAGATCTTTGTGAAGCTGATGTTCTGCCCCTGTGGTGGACCCTCTTTTCCACTTTTCCAAAGCACAGATGAGAGCTCTGCCCAGGCAGGGGCTGTAGGGCCACATTTCTGTGCACAGATGTGCTCTGTATGGAGGTGCATTCATGCAAGTCACCACTATCTTCTCTCTCCAGGTCCCTGTGCCATCCCTGAGCAACGCTGAGATGCCAGAGGAGAAGCAGCTAACAACTGGGGAGCTCCCAGTCCTATCCCAGGATGCTGGGCAAGCAGAGCACTAGCCTCTGCTTGAAAGGGAGAACTTTCTTGTTTTGTCAAATCAAAGCTGGAAGTGATTGAGGAGAGGAGGAGATGGGCTGGATGGCAGGCAATGATTCCTCACGGCCCTTTTGCTTTAGTCATTATTCATCTCGATGCGCAGGCGGGGCGGGCTGCTGCTGGCCTTGCATGGTGGCCAAGGATAACGAGCACGGGTGGCCCACCGTGACCTCTGAGGGGCACTCCCCACCACTGGGGCCGGTCTCCCTGCGGGCCGAGGCAGGAACTCTTGCTCTGCAGGTTGTCTTCAATGCTAAATACTGGCCTGGTGGTCTGAGCTGTCCCCGCATCCGGCCCTGACTGAGTGGATAACTTGTGGTCACACAGCTTGGACGCGACGTTAGGGCCGGCCTGCGCCCTGCTGCTGAGGAATCCTGATGGGAAGGGGCAAGCGATTTATGGCAGTTACGTCCTCTCTCCCCTCCTCCCTCCTTCCCCTAATCTGTGGCATTGTTTTATTGGTGAACGTGGCAGGGGTTGTCAGGAGACATTGTGGTGCCAAAAGGGCCCAAAATACTGGGAAGGTGTTCTGCTGGCAGTGGTTTCTCAAGTCGCTTCCTTCCTGTGCCCCCTGCTCACTCGACTTAGCAGGTGTGAGAGCAGTGGTGCTGGGCCCTCCTTGGTGTCCTTCCCTGCAGCACACGTGTGCCAGGGTGGTGGGGAGGAGCAGGGCAGCCCTCCTTCCTGCTGCCCATCCCTGTGTGCACAGTGCCCAGCTGCTTCCTGACCTCGTGCCGGGGCCGGAGGTGCTGCTGGGTGCCTGCCCCCATCCCCACCAAGCAACCTCGGCCCCAGTTCTGTGTGGTGTTGTCGTGTCCCTGTGCCCCCACCCTGCATTTCTCAGCCATCCTCGACCAGCTTTCAGAGCCTTCAGCTCCTCTGGGCTTTGCAGGCTGCCCGCGGTGTCCCCATTGCACGAGGAAGGAGGAGAGGAGGTGGAGAGCCTAATACTCATTTCCCATCGCAGCTCTCCCTCTCTGGGGCCCTGCAGAGGCTGCAGAGCTGGAGGGAAGGTGGCTTTGTGTCCCAGCAGCTCCCCATCTGTGTGTGCTCTGTGCTGCAGCACACCCCTCCTTCCTGCCCTCCTGCACCACACTGCTTCCAGTGGTGGTGTGGGAGGGAGAAGAGGGCAGCCTGGTCCCTGCAGCTCCCTGGAACCAGTCCTGGTTTTCCTCCCTGCACACGTGGGGCGGCTCCACTGCTCTCACACACCTCTCCTGCCTGCACCAGTGCTCTATTGGCCAAATCTCAAAGTCATTGCGGGGGGGAAAAAAAAAAAAAAAAAGTGTATTTTGGGGGGTGTACTAATCTATTTTCTAACGCAGTGTGTCAAGTGCTGCCTGCTGGGCTGTCACGGATGCTGCCTGCACCTGTGGTTCCTGTCTGCTCTGTTCAGGTTCTTGTGAAGGAAGTGGGGGGTAGGGTGAGGGTTGTTTTTTCTTCTTCTTTTTTTTTAAAACAACAAAGGAAACTTAATTGCTTTGGAAATTGGCTGAGCTATTGCCTCTGCCTCTGTTTGTCTGTGCTTCCCCGAGCGAGCTGCTTCCTTCCCCCGTGCACCTCACACAGCCATGCAGTGCTGCAGCCAGCCCTTCTCTTACCTGTGTCCCGCTGTCCCCCGGAACGTGGCCATCGAGTGCAGCAGGGTCCTGGGAAGACAAACTGCCCGCAGCCTCACTGAGCAGACACTGCTCGCTGCCTGGCTCTCTCCCCGAGCCTTTGGGGTAGGTAGGCAGCAGGCTGAAGGCCAGAGCACGCTTTTATTGGGATCAAGTGTAAAGGAACAAACTCGAGGCTCAGCGGTCCGACACTACGGTGTGGGAGTTGGAGGTGGTTGAGTGCACGGTGAGGGTCCCCCAAGCCCAGGGTTTGGTTAGAGGTGATGCACTCCTGACCAGCTCCCGGCCCCCACGGTGCTGCAGCTCCCCTGCACCTTCCCAGGGATGCTCGGGGCACCTGGTGCTGGGAGGGAGCAGCCTGCCTGGTCCTGCAGGGCTGTGGGGACAGCCTGGGACCTGCACGGGTTTGCCTTTGGGCAGCACAGTGCCCAACCCTTCTTCACACAGCCCCTGGTACCCAGCTGGGCTGTCCCCAGGGCTCAGCTGAATCTCCAGCACACCTTTCCCCCTCTGCTTTGGCTGTGTGAGGATGGTGGCTGGGGAAGGCAAAGTCCTCCTTGCTGGTGGAGATGCTGCCTCGAAGCCTCTGCTTGCTTGCATGGTGTGCTCAGTGCTGGGCCTGCTCAGTCCATGCTATCCCTATCCTTGCATGCTCCTGCGTGCTGCTGTTTGCTTGGCCCGGCAGACGAGGGCTCTCAGAGGAGCTCTTGAAGCTGTGGACGAAATGGGGCGGGCCCAGGAGGGGCAGCCCATCCCTGGCGAGCAGAGCTGCAGCATTAGTGGGGCTGTCCCGCGGTGCCTGGAGCACCAAGCTGCATGGGGTACGAGGCAGCACAGAACGTGGTGGAGCAGCACACCTGGGGGGGCTGAGCTGCCCCACAGCACAGGGCACTGCTGTATGGCCCCATCCCTGGGGCTCACCCACACCCCACTGAGTTCTCCCCTCTGTCCGCTACCACGCCAGAGCCCGTTAAGCACCGTGCGGGTTCAGGAGGACTCTGCCAGGGCCGGATCCTGCAGCTGCCCCTCGGGGCTCTGCAGCTCGGCCTCATCGCGGCTGCTGTCCAGGGTTTCGGATCCCTCGAAGCAGCCCGAGTCCCGGGGAATGTCCCCCTTGGGCTCCGAGGGCGAATGCTGCTCTGCAGAGCCGTCCCCTTCCTCCGCCTCGCTGCTCGCCGCTGGGGGGACAGAGGGCAAAACATCAGGGCCACCTCCTTGCCACCAAGGCTGGGCTGTCCCCTGCCCCCTGCCCCCTGCGTGGCCCTTACTGTCGTAATCCAGGAGGAGCTCGGCGGCCGTGAGCAGCTTGGCGCGGTGCTGGGGGTCGGTGATGTTCAGCTCGTTGAGGTGGGTCTCTCGCAGCTCCTTGAAGTCCTCCAGGGTCTGGTAGCCGTTCAGCAGCAGCGTGGAGGTGTGCTCCTGGGGCAGCGAGCAGCACGATGGAGAAGCCAGCCCTGCTCCAGCCCCACGCATCCCTTCTGCCCTCAGCCGTGCCCAGGCACAAAGCAGAGGGGCCTGGGGGATGGGATAGCGTGGGAGCAGAACAGAACCCCCTCCTTTCCTTCCTATGATGCTCTGATCCCCATCCTATCCCCTCTGCATCGCTCTGCTGTGCTACCCACGTGGTCCTCTGTTGTCCCCGTGGGCCAGGTGGGCTCTGCCCCCATTCCCCTGCTGTCCCTGCCCCCACCTGCAGGTTGATGCGCTCCAGCAGCTCGTGGAGGGTTTTGGGCTTCAGCCTCTTGCTCTTGCCCTGGCCACGGCTCTTGCGGGTGGGGGCTGTCTCCTCGGGGATGACGTCCACATAGATGAACTTGAAGGAGCCCACCTTGTTGTTGAGCAGCCCCGTCCAGGTGCCCACAGGCGGCTTCTCGATGATGCCGATGATATCCCCCTTCTGATCCGAGGAATCGCAGCATCAATGGGGTTGGAAAAGCCCTCCCAGATCCCCAGCCCAACCCCAGCCCACCCCTCCGTGCCCATCACCACGTCCCTCAGTGCCACAGTGCCACATCCCCATGGTGCAGAACACCTCAGGACGGTGATATCCAACCTGAGCCTCCCACCACCTCACCCACCTCCCTCGGGACACCCCCGGACACCCCCTGGCCCTCACCCGCAGCTTCAGAGAGTCCTTATCGTAGGGGCTGGGTGTGAAGTCGGTGTGCACGCGGGCTCTGCCACAGAAGGGCCCGGTGTAGGATGGGCTGCTGTCCTCCAACCGTGGGCCATCCTGGCCGGCGGGGCCGGGGCTGAGCCCCTCACTGCCTGCGGGGGGACACAGGAGGGCTCAGCACCAGCACCGGATTTGGGGCCGTGCTCGGGGTTGGGGCCGCGCTCACCGCTGGACATCTGACGGCTGACGGACGGGTGCGTGTCCTCCTCCAGCTCCGTGTTGGCCAGCAGCATCTTCTCATGGCCCGGCTCCTCAGCGCCGGCTGCGGGCAGGGGGGATGGACACCCCTCTTCCTCCATCTCCACCTGCTGTGGGGAGCTGGTTTGGTGCTGGGGAACAGGGACAGCTGCCCCACAGCCCCGGGCCCTGTGCTCACCCTCCCCTCGGCCAGCGCCCGCACGGCCACGCGGCCCATCTTGCGGTTCATGGTGCGGGAGATGACCGCCCTCCACTTCTTGCCCAGCTTCATCCCGCTGCCCCGCGCCGCCTCCTCGGGGCCCGCACTGCTGGGCTCATCCTCGGGGATCTGCTGGGGGAGACAGAGAGGGGAGGGCGGAGGGGGGCTCCCGAGGCTCCAAAGTGGGGCAATGCCCCTGGGTGGAGTGCCCCCGTGGTGCGTGGGCCGCTGGAGGGCTCGGGGACTGGGAGGAGGGCTGCGAGTGGGGACGGGTGCTCACGTTCTCCTCCAGGTTGAACTCCTTCTCGCTCGTCACCGGGGAGCTGACTTTGGATTTGGCAAAGTCCTTGAAGCTGCTGGAGCGCTGCAGGGAGAGCTGAGGGCGTGGGGAGGGGGTGAGGGCTCCTCGTGCTGCTGGGGGAGGCTCTCCCCTCACCCCCAGTGCAGCAGCACTGCCCCCGACCGTGGCTTTGCAACCTCGCAACCTCTCCAACCCGGTTCTCCTGGGCATCCTTTCTATTTTCTCCCTGCTCTCTGTGTCTCCTCTGCATCCCCGTGTGACAGCAGCTCCCACCGCGGCCACACTGCACGCCCGGCCCCGCGCTGGGGAGGAGCCGGTGTTGCAACAGCACTGGCACAGCGTTGGCAAACCGCGAGCTCAGGGGGGTGGGGGAGGGGGTGAGGGGTGGGGGGACTGCCCTGTGCTGCAGCACTGCAGGCAGGGAGCGAGAGGGAAGTGAGAGCGGTGGGGATGCCCGGCGGGGCTCTCTGCGCCAGCCCTGCACACCCATTCCCCCAGAAGCCGTGAGCTTCTCAGCGCCGTGCCCCCACTCCGCTGTGCCGGGGTCTCCCTCGCCATGGGAGCCAGCAAAGAGCAACGATTCTGCGGCCGAGGGGTCCTGCTCCTGTGCCGGTGCAGAGCTGCCGGAGGAAGCGGCGGATGCACGTGATGGGGCTGCAACCTCGCGCTGCCTCGACCGCAGACACCTTGCTGGGAGCTGTGCCCGGCAGCCCGCGCGGCACCGCCGTCCCCACGGCAGGAAACGGCAGCGGCCGCCCACACTGCACAGAGCGGTGGGGACGGTGAGCTGCCTCCCCCCCCCCCCCCCCCCATCCCCGACGCGGCCTCACGGCTCCCACGGGTGCCCACGGTCACTTGGGGGGGGTCTGAGCATCCCCAGCCCCGCATCGCTGCCGCTTCTCGAGGATACGGTCCTGCAGCGCTGGTAACGGGCGCTGGGCGGTGGTGGCCGCGCGTCCCACCGCTCCCAGCCACCGCCGTGCGCTCACTGAGCCGCGGTGTCATTGGCGGCCGCTGGCAGTGCCACCTCTGCCCCATTCCTCCCCCATCCTCCCGGAGGCGCAGACAGCATCCCCCGATGCTCTCAAACCAGCGGACTGCGGCCGTCCCCGGGCCAGCCCCGCCGCTCACCTTCCTGTGGCCGGGCTCCTTCTCTCCGGCATTGGACGGCTTGCGGCGCAGCATGGTGCCGGTGCCGGGCACGGCGCAGAGCCTGGCAGGGCACGGAGAGAAACGTCGGCACCGCCGCTGGGAAGCGCACAGGAAGCCGGCAGTCACATGAGAGCTCAGAGCCGCGCGGCTTTGGGGTGCGCAGCCTGGGCCAGGAGGAAGGAAGCCCTCCTCGAAGCGTCCGCCCTGTCCAGCACCCCGCAGCCGTGCCATCGCCGGCCCCTCGCACCCATCTCCTGCTGAGCTCTGCGTGGCCCTGAGCAGAGGGAGAGGTCCCCCCCCCCCATCCTGCGCCCCATTGCCACGGGCACGGCCGAGCCCTGCGTGGAGCACCGGGTCGGGGTTGGGGTCGGGGTTGGGGTCGGGGCTGGGGTCGGGCACAGCCCCATCGCGCAGCCGCACACACCCAGCGTTGGCGCCGTTTAATTGCAAAGCACAAATATTAAAAAGAAAAAGAAAGGCGTGATGAGGAAGTGAGAGGCAGGGAGAAACAACGGCCTCTCGGTGGCAGGATCAGGCCTGTAGCTCGGCCAGCAGCACGGACACCACGGAGGTGACGGCCAGCGTGGCCAGCACGGCGGCGGTGGCGGCACTGCTCGACGGGAAGGGCTCGGTGCTGCGCTGCAGCCAGCGGTACTCCTCCTCCAGCTGCTGCCGCCGCAGCTCCGGCCCCACGCGTGCTCGGATGGTCTCGTAGTAGGCGTTCAGGTATCGGATCTGCACGCAGACAGCCCCCCGCCTCAGTGCCCGCCCCACTCCGGCCCCCTGCGCCCGCCTCGGCTCTGCCCGTCCCGGTTCCCCGTACCTGCTCCTGCGACAGCAGGCTGACGTCGATGAGGTTGCGGTCGTAGGGCACCAGGGACACCACCTCGAAGGTCAGGAAGGGCTTCTCCCCCGTCGGGTGCTGCCAGGGGGAGGTCGCAAGGTGGGTGCAGCCCCACGTGGAGCCCTGGAAGGAGGGGGAGGGGCGGCTCCGCGCCGCTGGGTGAGCGGGGACAGCGGTACCTCGGTCTGTGCCTCCACCACCTGCACGACGTCCTCAATGCGGATGCCGAACTCGCCGTCCTGGTAGTAGCCGGGCTCTGGGGGAAAGCGTCCAGCACGTCCTGAGCCCCGGCAGCACCCCCACCCCATCCCAGCCCTGGAGAGCTCTGGGCAGAGGGCCGGGGGTCCGCTCCCTCGGCACTGCCCCATGGCCATCCCCACAACCCCGAGGCAGCAGGAGCCGGGCGCACGCACCGATGGATGTGAACATGCCCGCTGCCAGCGGCACGTTGTTGGACTGGAAGCCCACCGGCCCTGTGGGGGACACGGGGAAGGTCACGGCTCACGGGGACAGCGCGTGCCCCCTCCCCATCCCATCCCCTGTCCCACCCCCAGTGCCTACACTCATGCACCGAGAGGAAGTTGCCGACGCCGTGCCCGGTTCCGTGGCCGTAGTTGAGCCCCACATCCCAGAGCGCCCGGCGGGCGAAGGCCTCCACTGCTCTCCCTGGAGGATGAGGAGGTGGAACGGGGCCGGGAGCAGTGGGAGGAGCCCTGCCCTGCTCCCACCGCCCCGGGATCCGCACCCACCAGCCGTGTCGGGCGGGAAGACGAGGCGGGAGAGGTCGATGTTGCCCATCAGCACACGGGTATATGCTTCCTACGAGGGGATGGGGGGGCTGAGCGCGGTGGTGTGGCTCATCCCCCCCAGTCCCGTGGTGCTGGGACCACCCCACAGCGCCGGCACCTTCTGCAGCGGGGTCGGCGTGCCCCAGTGCACGGTGCGTGTGATGTCCGTGGTGCCGTCCCTACAAAGGGGACGTGAACGGGGCACTGTCACCCCACTGCACCGCGGGCACAGCGGGGACAGGGAGCTCTACGCACAGGTACTGCCCGCCGGTGTCCGCCAGGTACATCTCATCCACAGACAGCTGCCGGCTGCTGCCGTTGGCTGGGCTGGGGGGGGGGAAGGGGAGAAGGGGGGAGGAGGTGAGAGCCCGGCCGCAGTGCCCCCACACAACGCATCCCCCTCCTCCCCATCCCCACACCTGTAGTGTGCGAGTGCTGCGTTGAGCCCGCTGGCGGAGATGGACTCGAAGCTGGGCCCACGGCTGTGCTGCTGCGCCCTGGAAGGTGGTGGAGGGGAGGGGGACGCTGGGGGGTGGGGGGGGTCCCTGCCGCCCCGTGCCAGCTGCTCCCCCCGGGATGCACTGACCAACGGAGGGCATCGATGTGGCGGGCACCCGAAAACTCATCCACCTTCCCCTGCGGCACCATCTTCTCCAGCCACAGCAGGTACTGGATGACAGCCACCGCGTCCCGGACCTGCAGATGGCCTCGTGGTACTGGGGGCTGCCAGTGTCCCCCCCCCCCCCCCGAGCTGCTGGCCAAGGGGATGGGGCCTTACATGAGCTGCTCGCAGCAGCTTCTGCTCCTTGGCGTTCTTCACGGCCTTGGCGATCATCACCGGGGAGTAGCTGTCCTCCAGCAGCTTCTCCTGCTCAGGTGACAACAGTGGGACACAGCCATCCCATCCCATGCTCCCCGGTGGGATTCTGGGGGGTCCACCCCGGCCTCACCTGGGGGACGATGCTGTAGAGGCCGTAGGTGGTGTACTCGGTGCCCAGCCAGATGGTGACGTTGCCCTGAGCGTAGCGGCGGAGGTGGGCGCTCACCTGCCCATAATCCCACAGCTCCACGCAGAGCGGCCCCGGGCAATCGGAGCGCAGTGACTGCTGAGCCTCCGCTGTCAGGCGTGCCGTGTCCACGAACAGGCTGGGCAGGGGGCACAGAGGTGGGGGGAAGGGGCTGGGGCAGGGGGCACAGAGGTGGGGGGAAGGGGCTGCGGGCTTGGGGGAGGGGGTGGGGTTGGACCTCTGGGTTTTACTGGGAGGGATGAGGTTGGTTCTGGGAAAGATGTAGGGCTTGGAGGAGGGATGCGGTGGGGTGGGCACCTCAGGATGTGATGGGCGCACTGGGAACAGGTGGAGGGGGGGGGGGGTCTCATGGGGTAAGGGGGGAGGGCTGGGGCTGAGCCCCATGGCAGCCGCTGCCCACCTGATGTTGGTGGTGGTCAGGAGAGTGTAGGAGTAGAAGACGGGGTTGTAAGGGATGTCATCTCCACGGAGGTTGAAGAGCCCTGCCAGGGGTGAGACAGCAGAGCCGTGCCCACCTGCCCCCCACCGCCCCCGGGGCAGTGCCACAGCCCTGGTGTGATACTCACACGCTGTCTCCTCCAGCCCTGAGAGCAGCAGGGCTGTGGGGCTCTGCGTGTGCTCCTCCATCTGCTGCCGGATCCCCGCCACCTTCTCCTGCCAGCTGCTCCCTGGGGTGGGATGGGGGGCTCAGCACCCTGCCCTTCCCCAGCCGGGCAGAGCGGGAGGGGTCTGTACCTATGAACTCCTCTGGGAGGCTGTAGATCTCGCTGGTAGGTGCAGGGGGTCTCTGGTCAGCCCATACTTGGTCCACAAGGTTGTTCTCCATGGGCAGCAGGGTGATGCTGGAGCCATGCAGGGCCTGCTGGTAGCTCTGCCATGTGTCTGGAGGGAGAGAGACCCGCGGGGGTGCCTCACCCAGCGGCCGCCCTATGGGGGGGCACCCTCCCCGTGCCAGCCCGCCCTACCAATGGAGAAGAGGAAGGGGTCCAGGCTGACGTTCCCCCCCGCGGGGACCACCTCCGCGATCCACGTCCCGATGGACTCAATCCAGGCTGCAAGGCAGAGCTGTGCGGAGGGGTTCTGGTGTTGGGCACCCCCTCACCCCCACCCCGCCCGCACTGACTGGTCCGCTGCAGCTCCCAGTTGCAGTCCAGCTGCCGTTCCGCCTGCGTCCAGTAGCGGCTGTCTGTCCATAGGGCCGCCCTGTCCTGCGTCACCACGCCGGTGCCTGGGGGGGGCAGCAGGTCTCAGGCATCGCATCTCCCCCCGTCCCATTCCCAGCAGTTCCCATCCCCCCCCCCCCCCCCCGGGGCCGGGCACGGAGCCCGGCAGGGATGCTCCCACCTGCGGAGCCGGTGAAGCCGGTGAGCCAACCCAGGCGTGCATCCCGCTCCGCGATGTACTCGCTCTGGGGATGGGATGGAGCGGTGAGAGGGGGTGGGAGCACTGACACGGCGCGTGGGGGCGGCACCTCACCATGTGGGCATCCGTGGAGGGCACGATGTAGGCGTGGATGCTGTGGGTACGCATGGTGTCCCGCAGTGCGGCGAGCCGCGCCGACGTGTTGGTGACCGTGGGGGGCAGGTACTGGTGGCACAAGGGGAGGAGGGGGCCCACTGAAGCCCCCCAGGGTGGGTGTGTGGGCCGTGCACGGGGCGGGTGGGGGGGAAGCTCACCGGTGGGTCCACGGAGCAGTCCCGGATGTCGGACCTGGGGGAGGCGGCCCCCACGGAGCAACCTGGGGGGGTTCTGGGCCTCAGCGGGAGCTCGGGCTCCTGGGCAGCCCCAGCCCCGCCCGCAGCGACGCGTGCCCCGTACCGTGCAGCAGGAGCAGCCAGGCTGCGGTCCAAAGGGAGGGCGGCATGGCTGTCCCCACGCTGCAGGACGCGGAGGGGACGTTGTGCCGGGGAGCGACAGATCCGTCCTCCTGCGCCTTTGCCCCCGGGGAGGAGGGATGGAGACCTGGGGTCGTTGTCCTCTTCACCGTGCGCTTCTGCTTTCTAGATAACCAGATAACAGCCAACAGCAAAATCAGCACCGGGTCCAAAGGTCTCCTGGAAGCAGAGGTGCGGCTGTGCCAGCTCAGCCTGGCACGGCCCCGTTGGCCGCGTGCGAACGTGGGGTGCCGCGCTGGCCCCGCGATGGGGAAAGGGCAGAGCTCGGCTCCCGAGATGTCCTCCCCATGGGGACGTCCCTGCAGGACGGGCTCCGTGCGGTGTGGCTGCGGTGGGTGACAGGGACATTTGGGGGGGGGACGCAGCCCCACCCGGGGGTGTGACACGCGCTGCGGGACTTCGGGTAGGTCCTACGGGAGATAACCAACGAGGGTTCAGGAGCACAGCCCTCTGCCGACGCACCGCGCGGCTCAGGGATGCGCCGACACTGCTGTGCCCCCCGCGGGGACCGTCCGGCCGTGTCACTGCGGGGCTGTCGGCCACGAGGTGGCACCACGACCGCACCGTGGGACCCGGCCCCGGCCCCGCGCGGCCCGGAGGCGACAGCGAGACGTGGTGGCATCGCCACCATCCTGTTCCCGTGAACGGCACCGAGCCGAGGCCGGGCACATTCGTGTCACTGATGCTCCCGGCCAGGCCGCCGTCACCCCGAGTCCCCCGGTCGGGTCGTGCTGTGTGGGGGGACACAAAACCTCCGCGATCGTCTCAGAAACCAAAGTTTTCTCAAGGATGCGCCATGCGGTTGCCGTGGCGACCACCAGGCATCGCTTCGCTTCCGCCCCGCTAATTAACGAAACGTGCTAACGATGCTGCACATCCTCCTCCTCTTCCTCAGGCCGTCCCCTGGGACCCCGACCCGCTCACCGGGGGCTGCTCTGAGCAGAGCGGCCTCGACCGGACGAAGTACATCCACTGCACGTCCGGTGGGGCCCAGACCTTCAACCCCCCCCCCCTCCCGGGAGCTTTCCTCGACGACGGGCCTGGAGGAAGGCTTGGGGGAGACATCCTCCCTTTGTGGGCTATTGTTAGCCTTCCGCCACCTGCGGGGCAGCAGGGTGACTCAGGCTGGGGTGATGCACCCGAGCAAACAGGACGTGGGGTGGGAGGGAGGGAGGGAGCCCCTGGGACCCCAGGAATGCGGAAGGCGGTGTAGGAGCGTTGGGGAAATCCCCCCGTGATGAGGGAGTGGGGGTCTGTCAGCGATGGGAAGAGCTACAGGAGGGCATGGGGCACCCAGCCCCAGCCCGAAGGGTGTCCCACCTCCAGCTGTACCCACAGCAGCTCTATAGGGGTGTGGAGCTCTGCCTCCATCCATCGGCAACGTCCCACTCGTGTCCATACGTGCACCAGCAGTCACCACGTGAGTGAAGCTGTAGAGGCAGTTTTGGGGTGCCCTGTGCAGACATCCCACACCTCCACAGCCCTCTCCTGCACAGAGCACCTGGAGCTGGAAGGGACCCACTGCTCCAGCAGGGGCACCCCGAGCAGCGTGCCAGGAGTGCACCCCACGGGAATTCACCTCCAAGGAGGGACACCCACCACCCCTCTGGGTGCAGAGGAGTGATTGCTGGTGACAGGGGACCCTCCTGTGCTCCCGTCTCTGCCCACTGCCACATCCCAGGAGCTGCCTGCAGCCCCACCAACCCACAGCTGCCCCATTCAGCTCGGCCTCCCACCCACCAGCCCCCAGGGCTGCCCTATAGGAGCTCTCTTTCCCCTCTTTACCCACCTCCGGGTTTGACCTGACACCGGTGCATCCCCTTGGCCTCGTTAGACCTCATCAGGTTCACATGGGCCCACTTAAGGCCCACAGATCCCCTTGGATGGCATCCCTCCCCTCCAGCTCCTCCTCTGCATCACTCAGCTGTGTAACAGCAGCGGTGCTGCTTTGGGTACGCTCAGTTTCCCCGTCCTCGTCACTGACAGAGGTGTTAAATCACTCCATCCCCATCCCAGAGCTCTGAACAGCGCTGGCTCTGCCCCCCACCCGCACACGGAGCAGTGGAGCTCTTTGGGTGCGACTCAGACAGTTCCCTTTCCCCGGAGCTGTCCGCCTGCCACATCCACATCTGGGAGTGCTGGGGAGCAGCAGGACCTGCCCTTCCCCACCCCGTGTGCGCTGATCCCATTACCTCCCTGCTCTCTGAGCACCTCGCACAGCTTCCAGGAGGATCTGCTCCATGAGCAGCTCTCCGGGCACAGAGGTGATGCTGCCCGGCCCGCAGCTCCCCAGCTCTCCCCTTTTACCCCTTTCCCCCTCTTTTTCCCCCTTTTCCCCTTTTCCAGCCACGGGGTCACCGTGACTCCTCACGCAGTGCTTCAGCACCGCCACCCCCATCTCCCTCCGACCCCTCGGACGCACCCCGCCGGGTCCCACACCCGGACTGATGCGGGGAGTGGGGGGAGGGTGGGCTCGGAGACCTCAGAGGTCTTTTCCGACCCCAGTGACTCCGTGGTTCTGCACTCGGTGCGGTGCCCTCCCGCACCCCCCCCTCCCCCCGGCACTTCGCTCCCCGGTGGGCTGCGGTGCTGCCCCTCCCCAGGAGCATCCTCGGCGCTCCCGCTGCCCGGATGCCACCCCCTGGGCACCTCGGGGGGCTGCAGCGCGGAGAGGGCGGAGCGGGGCGGGGCGGGGCGAGCGGCGGACCCCCCCCTCGATGCCGGCGGCCACATGACCGGGAGGGCGCGGGGCCGGGCCGGGCTCTCACCGCCTACAAATGCGGCGATCCCGGAGCGGGGCGGCCGCCTTCTCATCCTTCTCTTTCTCCCGCGTGTCCGTGTCCCCGCGTGTCCGTGTCCCCGCGCCGGGCGGAGCATGGCGGCGCGCCGCTGGCTGCTGGCGCTGCTGCTGCTGCTCTTCTGCCTCGCGCTGAGCGCCGCGTCCGCGGGTGAGTGCGGGGCTGAGTGCGGTGCGGGGTCGGGGAGGGCGGGGGGAGGCAGAGCCGCAGGTCCCCGGGGGAGAGGGGGGTGGAGGGGGGAGGACAAAGCGCTTTTCATGGTGGCAACAAACCGCAGCCTGTCCCCGGGGCAGCGGGGCCGAGCAACCGCCGGCAGCCGCCTGTGGCACCGCGTGCCCGGGGTCGGCCGCGCCGTCGCTGGTGCCACCCACGTGCTGGAGGCTCCGGAGCGTCTCCGCCGTCACCCCGAGCGGTGTCCCGCGGGTGGGCACGGGCGGGATGGGACCGAAGCCCGAGTCGGGGCTTTGCCGTGCCCTTTAGTGACAGCCGTGCCCCTTGGTGGTGGTGGTGACACCGTGAGGGTGGCCCGGCCCTTTGGCTGCGGGTGCGCGGCTCCTGCCGGGGGTAACTGAGGAAATGGGAGATGCTGCCCGACTCCTGGAGCATCCCCACCCCGCGCGTGGGCAGGGCACCCGCTCACGTCGTTCTGCCATCCCCCAGGGCCGCTGGGAGCGGGGCCGGACGGGATGGATCTGGAGCACGGCCTCATCCGAACGTTGGTGCGGCCACGGGGTGCGCGGCGTGGGAACGTGCGGCGGCCGGGGGGGGGGCGGAGGTACCGCCGACCCCGACCACGGCTGTCCCATAAGGGCCCCATGCCCTTCTGACGGAGGTGAGTGGCGCGGAGGGGACACGCGTGGCGGTGCCGGGAGTGCGCTCATCCCACCGCGCTTTGCTCTTGTTGCAGGACCACCGCCAGCGCTCCGAGGATGCACCCCCCACCGCCTGCTCCGCTCGTCCCTGAGCCCGCCCATGGGCCGGCGGCACCTCCCTGCAGCCGTTCCCGGTGGCCCTGGCACCGTGTCCTCCCCGTGCCCCGATCCCGGTGTGCCAGGTCCGGGGGGGCTCTGCATAAAGCACTTTGTCCGGCGGAGGAGCTCCCCGCGGGGTCACTGCCCCCTCCCCTCCTGGGGGGATCTATTTATTCCCGCAGTGCTGACCCCGTGTGAGCTGCCCTGTGGGGTGGCCGCCCCCGGGGGCTCTGCGGGAAGCACTGATGTACCCCAAAGGGGCCGCAGTGGTGCCAGGCCCTGCTGGTCACTGCGTCTGTCACGTCTGTAAAGAATTGTTCTGTGTAAATAAATCTTTATTATAAAGAGCTATGATGACAGTAAGCACTCGGTGGGAGGCTGAACGAAGGGCTGGGGCACACTCTGCAGCCTGTGGGGCCGGGGAGGGGTGCTCTGTGGCCTGAGCAGGGGCACAGCCATCCCATCGCCGTCCTCACGGTGCTGATGGGGGCTGGGGGCTCACGCATCTCATCGTCAGAAGGGGTTTGTAACTGCGGGTGTGAGTGCTGTGATGCTGGCGTTGCCGTGGTTACCAGCTGCTGGGTCCTGGGCACCCCTGGCTGCTGCCATCCCCTGGTGGCTGCTGGACACCCAGCCCACCTCAGCTCTGCCCCACACACGCTGGGTCCCTGCGTCCCCCGTGTCTGCTGTCCCATTCGCAGGGTCCTCCAGGCTCCTGGTGTTCCCCTCCCTGCCATCTCTATTCTTGGTGTCCCTATTCCTGGCGTCTCTGCTATCCACGCCCCTGGTGATCCTATTGCTGATGTCCCTGTCCCTGACAGCCCTGCCCTTGCTGTCCCAGTTCCTGGTGTCCCCACTGCCGTGGGCTCTGGTGGGCAAGCAGCAGCAGGCACCTGTCCCCGGTGTCCCTCCAGGCCCATGCAGGAGGGCATCGGCTCAGGGCTCAGCAGCAAACCTCCCACTCGGATGGGGGCTGAGCTGTGTGAAGGGGTGGGACCACCCCAGAATCCCCCAAGCCAGACCCCGCAAGCCAGGCAGCTCCACACGGACCCCCTGAGCCCTCTGCGTCCTGCAGGAGCACTGCTGGGCTGCCCTGGCAGAGCGAGGGGGGGGGGGGGGTGCGGTGGTGGGGGTCCCACGAGCAGCACGGGAGGTGCTGGGGGGGAGGGGGTTAACGGGGCAGTGGAGGAGAGGAAAGTCTGCAGCTGTGGGGCTGCGAGCAGGGGCCCGGGGGAAGCGGGGCTGGGCCCAGCTGGCCTCCATGAGCTCATCCTCGGGGACCGGGAGGGATGCGCTCCCGGCCGGGTGCCAGCACGCTCCTGCCACGGCCGCACCGCTGCGGAGACCTCGCCGGGCTCAACCCCTCCACGGGGTTTGGTGGCTGCTGGGTACCGCAGTGCAGGGAGAAGGGGGGGGGGGGAGTGAGGATGTGGTGCCCCCACCCATCGTCCTCATCTCTGCCCTGGAAGGGGGAGGCCGGGGAGGTTCCCCCGGTTGGGCTGCAGCCAGCGGTGCTGGAGGAAAAGGCTCGTGGGCCTGGAGGCCGAAGGAATCTCTGGCTTTTCCTGGCCTGGCTGGCTGCCCGCGGGCAGGTGGGGGGCTGCATCACTGTCCGTGTGCCATCACAGCCCACTCGCACGCTGCAGGAGGGCTGAGAGGGTGAGCGCAGAGCTCCTGGCACCTGAGCGTGTGCGTATCCCAGCACGGTGACACACGTGTGCTCACGGGGACGGCACCCACCCCCCACGCAGGGCTCAGAGCTGCCTGCTGCCACCTCCCAAGGAGCCCCACGGCCTCGAGGACACGCGGGGCCCCGCTCGCTGGGTGTCCCCGGGGAGCCACGACTGCCGGAGCTCTCTCCGGCATTTCCTCCGGCAGCGGCAGGAATGCGGTGGTGTCCGTGCGAACAATGCCGGCACCTTACGGCGCTCCTCCCCGTGATGAGGTGGGAGCAGCTGCCCGGGCACAGCCCTGCACTCAAGGAGCAGGCAGGATGCAGATGCAGATGACACCGGTGGCCGTTTCCTGCAGCAGGATGCGCACAGCTTTCTCCAGTGCTGCTCCAGATGCTGAGCCAGGATTGATTGTGGGGGGGGGGGGGGGGGGGGGGGTTGGGGGAGCACGGGCTGCTGGCAGCACCAGCACTTGGGACAGCTCTGTGCCCTGGGATGCTGCAGGCCCCGAGCTGTGATGATGGCAGGCGTGGTCTGAGCCCCGGCCCAGCCCCCACTTGCACGACTGAGGTTTATTTGGAACGGACAGATATCCAATAAATTATGTAATTTAAAAATTAAAACAAAATAAAAATACAACAACAGGAAAAAAAAAAAAAAACAAACCAAAACAAAACCCAAACCGAAACCGAACAATAAGAGCCTCAAGGTGTGGGAGCCCGGACTGCAGGGGAATGCAGGCAGCAGGACGATGCTGGGAACGTGGGGCTGAGCACAGGCAGAGCTCAGCGTAGTGTTTGAGCAGGGCCAGGCTCCCACGCAGCCCCCTTCCAGCCCCCCAGCCCCTTTCCTGCCACACCTGAGGCCCGTTCTTACCCCTCTCCCTCAGGAGATGAAGGCACCCGGCATTGCCCGCTGCTCAGGCAGGGCTGGGGGCCAGGAGCTGGGCCCTGCTCTGCCCACGGCCAAGGACAGCTCCAAAGAAACTGTGTGCAGCACCCAAGGCTGCTTGGTGCGGGCTCCCCCACCCAGCCACGAGCACCTCTGGCCCAGAAGGAAAGCAGGGCACAGGGGTGGGACAGGGGGAGAGCAGTGCTCTGGTGCCAGAAGTGCAGGGGCCGGAGCAGGGGACCGGAATGACAAAGCCTTACGCCCGGGGAAGGGAAGCAGGGAAGAGGATACTGCACTAACGGAGGGAAGGGAGGAGGCCACGTGTCCAGATAACCCTCCTGGCACAATCCTTTAGTAGCACAGTGATGGTGTGTCAGGTTTACTCAGTCTGCTGCGTGGCCGAGGGTGGCACGTGGCCCACACCTGTAACAGCACAGAGCTCTCAGCAGCACGCACGCCTGGCACTGCAGGGACAGCACCAGTACTCTCCACCCTTCCCTGAAACGACCCCAGGGAGATGGAGGTGCCAAGGAGAGAGAAGCGTGGTGCAGGGAACCGGTGACACGGAGGGAGGGGTGGGCTCAGCTAGCAGCAGACCCACCCAGATCCGAGGGAGAAAGCAGGAAGCTCCTGGCATGGATGGCGGTGCAATGGGAGCGCAGCCCTCCACTGTGCAGGGCACAGCAGCACGAAGGAGAGCACGACGCTTCCCTCGCAACTGTGAACACAGCACTTGGAGTAGCTCAGAGCCTTCTGCCCCTCAGGAGCCACCGGCAGCACGGGGCCTGGTTTGGCAAGTGGCAGGAGTCACTCCTCATCCCCGGCAAGCAAGAAACCATAGAGGAAGTGGATGGCACGCTGGCGGTCCTGCTGGGTCTGCTTGGCCATCAGGTTGGGGGGAGGCCGCAGCAGGAGGCTGGTGAACAAGGTGGCTGCAGAGGCAGAGTTACAGAGGAGGAATGGAGACCTGTGAGGTGCCAGGAGGGGGACAGGACTCAGGGAGGAGGCAGAGAGGAGACGCAGCCTTACCGATCATGGTGGCAGAGACGTTGTTGTCTTCGGAGTACTTGAGCAGCTCTCGGAGGAATGAAATCAGGTACCGGAACACGCTGCGATGGCAGCGAGGCAGCTGAGAAATCACCTGCAAAGGAAACACACACAGCACGGCCAGGCTGAGCTGAGGAGCTCCAGACTGCAGGTGGGCAGCATTCCCCTCCTGCTGCACCTGGGTGAGACACCAGCTGCAGCCCGGGGCTGAGGGCACCGCGTCAGCTCCTGCTAACTCCCTCCAGGAGAAACACATCCCTGGGTAAAACCTGACAGTGCCCTGAGCTCGTCTTCTGGTCACATCCAGCAGCACGAGGAGCAGGATGAGGCTTCCCGAGGCCAGCTCTGAAAACATGCCCGACTTCTTCCTCTGCCTGAGGACATGCCTGGCTTTGCTCGTTGCCCCAGCTGCTGTTTCTAGGAGCTGCTCACAGTGCTTAGAGGAAGCACACCACTCTGCAGGTGTTTAAGCCCTTGAGACCAGGGGAGGTTGTCTCAATCCCTGGGGCTATTCCTCACACGCTCAGGGTGACACTGTGCACACTTGGGGCCACCGCACCCACCACCAACACTCCCAGAGCCCCACGCCAGCCCTCAGGGACACAGTGAATCCCAGCACCAAGAGCTCAGAGCAGCGGGGAAGGCCCTGCTGAGCCTGCAGCACACAGCTGGAGGCAGAGGCAGCACTGTACCTGTCTGCAGAGCCGGCTGTCATGCGAGCAGTCGAGGCACCGCTGGTACAGCTCGTAGCAGATCACCGGCTCGGGCAGAGCCTCCAGGAAGATGAGGAGTGCTTCAGCCACGGAGTGGTTGCTGCCCGCTGGGCAGAGGGAGTCAAGGGACACACGGAGCACACGGACCACCCCCCCCCCCACTGCGTCTCTGCCTTCCCGTTTGCTTAGCTGCTGCTGCTTCCTCCCTGCGGGTTGTGCCTGAGCTCTGCCTGCCTAATTGCTCCCTGACACCTCAGCCCTCCTTCTCTGCTCCCTGACACCTCAGCCCTCCTTCTCTGCCCCTCCCCCAGCCACGCAAAATGCTGTGACGTGCACCCTGCACTGCTTTTGCCCACCCCTGAGGCCCTCTGCTCCCCGGCACCCAGCTGTCACTGTGCACTCAGCACAGCCTTGCAGCAGTGTCCCTGCAGCCGTGTCAGCCAGCCTGAGCAGAGGGCATCTCTGAGGTGCACAGCATAGCCAGACCTCCCAGCAGGACCCTACCACAAAAGCTCTCCCCAGGGAGATTTCACAGCAGAGCTGAGGTGCAGTGGGCTCCCGGGAACGCCATGAGCAGCAAGGATACGGATTGTCTCAGGGATACTGGTGTCCAGGCAGTCGATGATCTGCTGCAGCTCCTCCTGCATGCCTGGGGTCTGGAACAGATCCTCCTGCCAAAGACAACGGGGTCAGCATGGGGATGAGAAAAGTCACCTTCCTCGTGGAAGCTGAGGCATACAGTGAGGATGAGAGCTGGCACCCAGGAAACGCCTCAAGCAGAGGGGAAAAGCCTTATAAACACCAAACTGGAGCTGACCTGCTGGTGTCACTGATAAACCAAGCTCACAAAAGCTTCCCGCTGCAGGCAGGTGCCCTCTCCCTCACCTGGTGGCAAGCATGCTTGAACAGGTGGTCCACCAAAAGCCAGATCTCCTTTGGCACTTGCAGTGGCATCTCGCTTTCGTCCTCACTGTTCAGGAAGCCAATCTGCAGCGCAGACTTCTCCTGGTGGCAAAGAGCACACAAAGGCTGCAGGGAAACCCCAGTCCCTCCAGAAGGATCTTGGTACAGGAAGCGTGGAGGAGGGGGGAAGCAGCAGCCAGGACTCACCTGGCCCTCCTCCTCCAGCACACAGACAGCAGGTCCGTGCCCTGCTCCCTCCCACAGAACAACCTGCTGACCCACCATGCACCAGCACATGACAGTCCCCAAAGCCATCAGCTCTCATGTCCAAGATGTCCGAGTCACCGCTCCCACCATCATCACAGGCTCACAGCATAACGAGTCCTCCAGATTCCACGTTTCAGTTTAAGCCCAGCTGACCTCTGGATGTACAGTCAAGGACAAGTCTTACTGCCTCCTGCATTCTCTGACGACACGTGACTCAATCAGCTCGGTGCTCTAAGGTTTCTTTCCTGATTCTCCTAAGGAGAGGTGCCTGCTGAACACTGGTGCCACCACCACCACTCTCCTGTTGTCCTGCTGTACTCACATGAGGCTGATGAGGAGCTCACCTGCTCAGAAACCTCCACGCTCCGATCTTTAACAACGTTTTCTTGCTTCCTTTTACTCTCACTTTCTGATTGCTCACGTTCCCGTGTGCTCCCCAGGAAACAGCACACGCTGCTCTCCCAAAGCACGACCAGCACAGCCACCCAGAGCAGACCAACACGAGCAGGGATGCATCCGAAGGACACCAGCAGAGGAGCACCACAAGCCCAACACAAAGCACTTCATTTTTTGCTGCTAGCTTCCATGACAACAGTGATCTCTGTCACACAATCACCCGCAGCCAGCTCAGGCTGGGTTTGGATTCCCCTGATTCGAGCCCCGACAGCCACACTTGCCACACAGCACAGCACTCAGCTTCACCCTGCTGGGTCACAGCTTCACACCTGCCTCACTCACCCAGGCACAGAGGGATGCTTCAGAAGCAGTGCGTTAAGCAAGCACATTACTCACGACACCCTTCTGAAGAAAGAAAAAGCAACAGCTGCGGACCCTCCTCGAGGGCTGAAGCACCAAACCAACCCACACTGTGGGGCATCACAGCATCCCCTCTGCCAGGCTGCCCTCGGCACGACGGGGAGCGCTGCCGAGCCCTCCCCAGCTGCTGCAGCAGAGGCAGAGGAGGCTCGGGCCGTCCTCGAGCATCGGCTGGGCACCGAGCGCCCTCTCCTGCCGTCTGCGAGGAACTGAAGGCATCTCTGCCTCCCCTCCGCAGGAAGAGATGCTGCGCAAAAGGACGCTCCCAGGAGGCACCCACATCCCCCCCTCCGCTGCTGCTAGGAAGGAGTGGCAGCCCAAGCGCTGCCCTGGAGGAGGCAGAGGAACATCTCCTCCTGCAGGAGGGCACGTAGAGACGGAAAGAGCAAAAGATTGCTGTTGACTCGTTCAGCCCTTTCCCCACATCTGGAAAAGCTGCTTGTGGTGAATCCATCCCGCGTGCACGGTTCAGATTCGTGACAGGTTGCCAGCCCCTGCTGGAAGCATTCACCACTGCTGCCTGGATCAGGAGGTGCTGTGTTTGCTTTCAGCCATAGCAAATTTGGTGAGGTTTAAACAGCCCAGTTGGGCTGGCCCCATCTTGTCTGTGGGGTCACCCTGTGCTCCTATGTGTCCTCTTCTATTCTGGGCCCACAGCTGTGCTAAGAGGCTTTGCTGGAAAAAGCACTCCCACTGGACCCACCTCCCCTGCCCTCTTCAGCAGAAAACCAACTCTCATTCTTTACAAACAAGTCACCAAGAAGCAGACTTCCCCAGCAATCGATTGCGTTACCTTTTCTAAGAAGCTGTCTTCTCCCTGAGAGCAGTGGGGAAGAGAGAAGAGGAGAAAGTGTCATTAAGAGAGAGAAGGGCGAGCTCAAATTAAGCAGACACGCAGCACGCATTACGAGAACCCAACGCACGCCAGTTCCTTCACACATTGTGCTGACATGGCCAAAGCTAAACCTACAGCAGGAGATTGGCCTGCCAGCTAGCAGAAATCCTGCTCACATGATGCACAGCCTCATCAGGGTTTCTGTGAACTCCCTGAAGCAGCCTTGCAGCAGCACTGCTCGCTGCTGAGCCGCAGACGGATGAGAGATATCTGCCAGGGAGAAGTTCCCCTTCTTGAATCTGCCCTGTTGGAAATAGATGTCTTACTTCAGCCATCCTCTCCTGTGACCAGGCCAGAGAGAAAACACTCACCAGGCTAAATCTGTATTTCTGAGAGCGTGGCAGCTGTGGAGCTAGCAGGCCCCCTAAGCAGCTTTGTGTACAGTCAGGGAAACGAGTGTTTGTGCTCAAAACCCCAGGCTGCTCGTCTGTCTCAACCTAATAGCATTAGCACACTGCACCGAGGAGCATGCCAAACTCCCCCAGGCTCCATGTCCAATCCCCCAGCCAGCACTGAGGCACAGAGTCTGCTCACCAGCACGGCTGGCTGCTCCTGAGAAACACTTTCCAAGAGGCCTCTTGAAGCCCCCAGGAGGACCCCAAGAGAAAAGACAAACAGGAGGATGAGAGGTTAAGACTAAACCCCAGAAGCAGGATGCTCAAGTGGCAGCAGCTTCTTCTGAGAAAAGCAGGAAAATAATTTCCAAACACTCCCACCTCCACTCTGCTGTCCTGCACCAGGCTGCCTCTCACACAGACCTGTGCTCTCCAAATCTCCCTCTGCTGAAGATAACAGCTTCACAAGGCCAACGCACTGAAGCCCTTACACCACATAAGGGCTTAATATACAAACACTGCCTACTCTGCACAGTTTGAACATTTGCAAAATACCAGTAACCAAACCAGAACTCCTCCGGGCTGTGCAGTGGTTAACACACACCGTTCTCCCTTGTAGAAAGTGCTCGTCTTCTCCTGCCTCCAACTCACAGGTATGATCAAAGAAAACAGACCTCAATAGCTCCAACGTGACACCAGCTTTATAATCTTAGTGACTAAGCTTGGCTTTGAGCTGTAACACATTTTATTCCTTGAGTCTGCTTAACAAGTTCCAGCTGAAGTAGTGCAGTCAAAGTGACCTCACTGACAGAAGAGACTGCTGCTTTCCTGCAGACATCGGGACAGAGTGCTTTCACATTTTGCTCTTCCCCGATTGTTTTGTTTCCTGCACTTCTCTATGTTTCACTGAATAACAGAAGAAGGAAATCTAGAGGGAATGGAAGCCGAACAGATGACAAACAGAAAAGCATCTGCATATCCAAGAGGGCAGAAGCTAAGAATCCAGGCCTGAGTTCCCACCCATAAGCAAGAAGTCAGTGCTGAGCACTGAGGAGCTGAGGAAAAGTCACCAAGATGACAAAATGCACCAGACCAAGTGTGACACACTTCTAAGACGAGAACAATTAACAGCTGAATCCTGAGAAGTGTGAGGAGTTTGAGGCCTGGATTAGCAGCTTGAATTGAGGAGGCAAAAACCATACCTTGCCACCTGGATGCTGCTCAGCCTAATCTCACGATTACAAAAACTGTAATTCTAGCATAACAAGTGGTTTTTCTGCATGTTGGGCCAGTGAGAAAAGTGGATGTTTACTAGAAAGGGAGGGAACTGGAAGAGTCAGCAAGGGTGGGGCAGCTACTAAAGGGAAGAGAAAGGAGCTTAAGCCAAGGGGAGTTGAAGCTGTCAAATCTACAGATGTGAGTAAGCAGCAGCTCAAAGAAATGAATGGAAGGACAAAACTGTAACGTGTAAGAAGAGAGGACAGGTATAACACATCAGAGAGACTGAAAGAACTGGCCTAACTGTTCACACGAGCAGAATACAAATGGCCTTCCTGGATGAATGGGTAAGTAGCCTAAACCTCAACAACTGCTAAACTGTGTTGAAGCAAGGCCAGGAAACGCCACGAGAAAAGAGGAATGAAAGCAGGCTAAAACCAAGAATTAATGCCCCCCAAAATGGGATGGAAGCCCACAAACAGCTGCAAGGTACCAAAAAGGTAAAAGACCATGAGGGTACAAAACACAATGTCTCGTAGACATGTAGGTGGCTTCAGATGTATATTAATGCAAGGGGACTGATGAAATCTGGGGAGATTAAGAGCTATCCCTGCACTGCAGAAGAGCTTGCTCACGGTGGTTAGCATGACAGGAAGTGACTCAAGAGGTTGCAGGACTGGCCATGTGCTGAGCTTAGCCATCAGCACACTTAACAGCACCCAGTTCCTTTCTTTGGCCCTGCTCCTGTCTATTGCCTTCCTCAAGCAAAGCAAAACCCACAGCTGTCCAGAAGGAAAAGGATCCTGTAGCCCTCCCCGTGGCATCTCAGAAGAGAGTGTTTCAGTCATACTGCTTATGGCACAGTGGTGGCACTCAGCTGAGCATGCCAGCACCAATAGGCAGTAATGCACACACAGGCAGATGGGATCACTGTTGTGTCTCACCATCATGTAATATTTAGGATTTAGTTAAACAAATGGCAGACAAAGTAAGGGCTACCGAAAACCATTGGTGGTGAAAGGAAATCACAAAAAAAACAAATGTCATGCTCTGGAAGAAGTAAATCAGCTTGGAGACAGTGTAACTGAGCCAAGCAGAAGGCAACACTCCTGCTTTTAGGAGGAAGCAGAAGGGAGTATGCCCTCTCCCTGCTAAGAGAACTGCAGGGTAAATAGGACGTGCCCACTGAAGCAGCCTGTGCTCCAGGAATGCTGCTGCTTACCAGGTCAATGAGTTTGGTGACTGGAACCTCCCGGATGGGTTGTCTCATTCGGCACAGGGCCTCTAGGGATGTGCCAAAGCAGCTGGGCAGGTAGCTCCCACTGATGGTGAGGAAATAGTCCTTCCCTCTGGCCAAGTGAAGGACGAGAATATCCTCTATTTTATCCTCGCCCGAGTTCAGAAGGGTTACAGAGTCCTTGCTGACGTACACATCCAGGGAGATGTCCACACTCTCATCTGCAACAAGCAGCAGCTCTCATCAACAGAGACACACTCCTCACGATGACAAAGACGTACACAACAGGGACAGTGGCCACAAAACCGAACAGACAGACAGACAAGGATGATGGTGGAAAGGGTGAGAGGCAGGAAAGAAGGGAAGGACTGGTCAGAGGTGGGATGGCAGTATGCACCAACACGCTGCAACAGCAGCAAAACTCACTTGGCTCCAGGTAACCTACACAAGGCTCAGCCCGAAGCCAGGGCTTACAGTACTGCCTGTCACTGAGCTTTGGGATGAAGGAGAAGTGACAGGCGACCTGTCCGTTGTTGGTTATCTGGAACTTCTGTTTCTGCAGCTGTCGGAACTTCACATTCTCAAAGTGGAACTGCAAAGAGAGCAGAAAACACAGATGACATTACTGGGAATGAGAGAACACACAGCCACCCAGGCCTTCATGGCAGCCTATGGTCTACGAGCCTACACAATGCAAAACTTGTAACAGAAGATCTGTCAAGAAGCCAAGGTAAGATGCTCCTTCTAATCAAACACCTGATCACAAGATAACAGGTAAACTTCCTACAATTCAGTTTGGTGAATCAAAATCTCTAGAAGTTCTGGCACTTCTAAAGCTGATGTGTTTGGGAAGTGGGCAACGATTTGGATTGCATCCTCACTTCTCTCCTGCTCAGCTCCAGCGAAGGAAGAAAGTCATTCTCCACTCTGTCCATCATGCGGACGATGTCTTCAAACACCTTCCGATACCTCTGCTCATCCACAACCTTCACCTGTGGAAAACCAGCAAGTGCTCAGCAAAGCTTCCCATCAGCCTCACAGGAACTCTTTTGGGGGTGTTTCTGTGCAATGGATCATGCCACTGGGAGACTCTGTAGAAAAGTATTAACAGCTTGCAGCATTACTCATCCTTCAGGCTGTACCTCAGAAGATAAGCATCATTAAAGCAGCCAATAAGATTACCTTCCTCTCTACTACAAAACCACATCTGCTTGGGGTAAAGGACAGCAGACACCTGCAGCACTTCGTTATAACACTGCCCCAACACTACAGCCCTGGGTTACACTGCACATGAGGACCACAGCTGCAGTTTGCTCTGCAGAGGTCAGCAGGGCTGCCAAGCAGCAGCACACCTGCCACGTGGACACCCTTTGTGTTTTATTTACTGCCCTCCTGTCACAGTGCTCACAGCTGAACACTGGCTACACGACCAGCTCCCCAAGGAACGCACGCAACGCTGAGGTCCTGCCCTTCCACAGCAGACAAAAGCTGTTACCCCGATGTGGAAAAGAGCGCTGACTGGTTTGTGGTCACTCGTCTTCAGGTCCATGTGGCTGCGATAGTGGAGCTGATTAATGTTCCCACCCCTCCAGAGGATTCGGTCACACCACGCTGGCACACGACACTTTCCACTGCAAGGAAACGCAGGTTAACAAGGGAATCCAACAGTTCACAAACATCCAGACTGCTCCTCCTCCTAACCAGGCAGCTTCCCTCACCCCTGCCCCCAGTGAGCACATCAGCAGTGATGGAATTAACTCCCACACTTCCCTCAACTGGAATATGATGGTATTTCTTCTGTTTTCTTCCCCTTCCCTCTACAGTAGCTAAAATCTCTTCCAGCTTCAGGAAACTGTGACCACAAACAGCAGTTTCCACAGTCTGAGCCCAAGTGCAGCAGGACCCAAGCTGCACTGGTTTCTTCTGCTGCCCTTCTGCACATTACAGCTCGATCCATCACCCACTGTTTCCATTAGGAAAAGTCTACTCAGCGATTACCATTATGTTACAAAGTCTGAATCCTGGGTTTTCCTTCCCCAGATTAACTGCAGCACTGATTCATAAACACAGGCAGAGTAAAATCTGATTGCTGTACGGTTTGAAACACCCTCTTGAGAGTTTCTCAACCTACAGCAAGTTTCTGCAGCAGATATGTAAGTGTTCATGGGAGGCACCGAGCAGACAGCAACGAGGAGGAACCCCTGCTGCTATCCCAAGGTAGCCACCCCTGCAGGTGTGCAAGGCAGGGGACAGGATGACTCACAGAGCCCATTTCTTCCTCTCTCCAACTCCTTTCATGCTGTTTGTCTTTGGTAGCAATAAAAACCCCTCCAAGTGCAGAGACATTTGTGGTTGTTGTAAAGACTGAGGTTTAAGGCACACATCTCTCAGCGTACAAAGGATGTGCTTATTTCAGAAAGCAGGGAAAACAAAGGAGTACAAACCTGCCCGTGCCCTCCAACCACCACCACTGAGGGGCATTTCTACCCTGAGGAAGCAGGAAACCACATTTTGCAAGAAGATGTCAATTAGCAGCACGCTTACCTGGAATCCCAGCGATCAGTTTTCGAGTCATATTTATACGTGGGGATGAATTTAATCTCTCCCTCAGTGAAATCTGCAAATGCCTTCTTATGAGTGCGCTGAATATTCAGCTAGAAGCAGAAAAAGATCACTTTCCAAAACCAATCCAAAACGAGAGGCAGACAAACAACAACAAAAACGAACCCAACACCAAACCACGCCAAACAACCCACCCTCCCCAGCAGAGAGCAGATCTACAGATGGAGCAACTGCAACCTGTGACCACGGGATTTCTCTCTCACATATTACCCCTTCAGCAAAGGTAAGAATTCAACACACCAGCGGGGAGTTTTCCAGACTGAATGCAAACAGGCACGGTGCTCCTCAGCAAAATCATGCAGGCAGCACGTATCAAATTAAGGGAAATATCAATTGTTCCACTTGTGCTAAATGCCTTCATCAGTTTTCAGGCTTAAGCAGCACCATCATTAATATTTCACTGTCAATTGTTCAGCAAAAGCAACTGGGATTGTGCTCAAATGACAACCTGATGCTGCCTCCCTTTCCCCTTCTACTCCGCTGCAAAGCTTCCTAGATTCTGTTCTCACACAAAAATCTATGCTGCAGGTGTTCCCCACATGAAGCTCTGTAGTACAGCACAAATGAGAAACAGGAACCATCAGATTTACTGTTTGATCATGTGTCAGAGATGCCACTACGTTATATTGGCTCATATTTCACAGGTAGACTGCTGCATCTTAAAGACACATCTGGTGCTGTCTTGCATGCTGCAAAGAAGCACTGAGTGGGGAAGACTACAGCACAGAATTTAGGTCAAACTGTCTGAGCAGCCAACTAATGGTCTCTAAGCCACCTTTTCCAGGACTCTGACTACAGCAGCTGTTGTTGCTGTTACAAATTCCTGCATTCCAGACTGTAGCCTGTCCTCACAAGAGAAATCTTCCAGCGAGAGTCAAGGACACCTCCACAGCAATTGTCTGAGTCACAGCTAACCCCAACACCGTGTACAAACTAGTTTGGTTTAGGGGGTGGATGCCACGAACACACTCAGAGCTCTGCCTAGGTTCTAGCATCACTGCCTATAGACACTTATTGCAGAGAGCCAGCTCCTCCCGAGCACAGGCACAACGTGAGCCAAGATGACCTCACAAGTATGGAGCAAACAAAGGTGGAGTTCACTGACCTGGTCGTATGTCAACAACTTTTGAAGCTCGTTCCTACTGATAAGATTTTTCACTTCGTTGGCATCAGGGATACAAAGCCTGTAGTTCAAGTCTCCTAGCCAGATGACAACACTGAAAACAAACACGGAAGAGAAGAGCCAGCAGTCAGCATTGTAAACCACACAGGGAAGGAGGGGTGGGTAGGATAATCACCAGGCTTGCTGGTGATTAACACTGAAACACACAGAAGGCAATAGGAGATGTGAAAGACTGAGTTTGACAACAGAAATTTCTAGTGGCATCTGCCCCATCCCCCCCGTTGCTCCTTTACAGCATCTCCTCTGTAATCCCACATGGGATTGAAGGCTTGGTTTAATGGGAAATACTTGAGTTTGCCTCAGGCTGAAAAACAGCCTCGAGATCATCACCAAATCTTCAGTGAAGCAAAACCCATGTGTATCACCAAGGCTTCAAAACCTCCCGAGCTACAGAGTCCTCCTGCTGCTCTGACTCTTCCTACATACAGGAGGTGGCAACCACAGAACTCACTCCTGCCTGCTAACCAGTTACACAGGCTCACACACATGTATCTGCATGCTTGTAGCTTATGTAACACCACAGTCATACCAGTTTGTTTCCCACTGCCTTTCTACCTTATCACCAACCCAGCACAGACTGGCTGACACAGAACTTGAAAAAGCACGAGTATGATGCCTTTAAAATTATGATCTCTAGAATGCTTCTGTCTTATCTACCAGCCCCATCTCATCAGCACCCGTTCTTACTCTGCTTCTCTGTTTCCAAGCAGACCCACACTCTGGTGATATTCTCTCTTTAACCCATAAAGGTTTCATTCAAGGATAAAAATCTAACCCTCCCTCTAGTGTCGAAGTTCTTCCTGTCCATAACCAACCCTCAACCTTTCCATTAGAGAATTATCCAGGGTGATCTAACACATGACATTTTTAATGGCTTAATTATTAACTACAGAACTATTATTAGTTTGCAGTAGGCTTATGAAAAGTGAATTCATACACTTTGCTGCACACGTGATGGGCTTTGGTTTGGGTTATACAGCACCACTGTCACTCCATAAAAAAAGAATCAAGTATTGCCTTCATGCCACCAGATTCACTTCAACTACAACAGCAATTGTAAGCACTCACTACACACAAAAGGCCTACGAAGCACAAACTCTGCCCACCCTGCTAGCCCTTTTCTTCCCATATTCATACTCCGTTTACTACCACAAGAAAACCCACCGTGTTTTCAAGCCCTGTAATACTCAGCCACTGACCCAGAAATGCTGTCTGCTTGAAATGAGAACATTATTACGTGAGGAAAACGCCGTTACAGAGTGCCCAAGTGACTGCAGGATCAGGTGAGCTGGTAGCTCAGCTGCAGGTGCTCTAGTGCACCAGAAACCTTGGTGTTTTCAGTCACACTGTTAATTAAGCCAAAAAAACCCGAGCAAAATCTCCCACTGCTGCGCCCTTGACTCGACCTCTATTCTTTAACACCGCTTCAAGAAAGCAAGACAGCAAAAGAAACTCACTCGTGTTTCATGATGTTGAGCTGAGGTAGGGTACCATCAGGGCTTACAAAACTCATCCGGGCACAGATGTCCTTGTAATCCTGATTTCGCCGCTCGAAGTCCTCCACGTGAGCGGCCAGGTGGGAATTGACAACACAGAAGGTGGTGTTGTGGAACACGAACCGCACCGCCACGCCGCCCTTGTTGCCCTGCACAGAACAGGCAGCACTGGCTGTTCGAGGAGGATGTGCACTCAGGGACAGCGTGGAGATGAGAACAGAATCAGCCTGGGCCGTTTCTTGCCCTGGCACACAGGAGCAATACACTGGCCTCGGTGACTCACCATCTTTCCGACGATTCCGGTGCCCACAGACTCTGTCATGACCTCTCTGATGTTGCTCAGCTGATCTTTCCTTGCAAACACGAGCAGCATCATCCCAACCAGACGGACCATTTGCACCTGCAAAAACAAAAGGAATCCCGAGTTTCCAGAAGGGCAGTGCTAACACACATCCACGTCGCCCACCCTGCCTGACTTCTCTGCCCCTCTCAGTCTCTCATGACATTCTGTACTCAATCCGTGCTTGCACCAGCACCCAAAGGACACTCCTGTCCCAAGGTCAGCCTCTCAAAGACAATCCACCCAGCAGCCATCAGCAGAGCTGTGCTCACCACATTTCCCACCGTGGTGTTTCCCTGCAAACACTGCTGCCTTGCAAGGTAACAGAAACGTCACAAATACATGGCAGCTCTTTCTCTAATGCAGAGAGTCTCCATCTGGAGCCAAGAAGTTCTTCTCATCTGCAGGGCTAAACTCACAAGTGTTAACACAGTGCTGACGTGAGCTCCCCAGCAGAGACCAGAGGTCTGCTGATGATTCTTTGCCACATTAAGACAGGGCACTTTGTGGCCCATAGTCTCCCTGCACCCTCCAAGCAAGCTTTGGGTCATCACCTTGAAAGCCAGTGCTGAGGCCTTCAGTCTGAGCGTGGCCTGCATGCTCACGTGAGAGGCATTAAGATGTGCCTACATAGTGAAGGAAGAAGCTGAAACCACAGAAATCATTAGGAAGAGTCAGAGAATGCAGCACACCCTGCAGGAGTGACATTTACACACAACCTCAAGGGCTTATCTATGGTTTCAGTCAGTTCTCTCTGCCTGCAGACATATCCTGTTCTCCCCCTTCTGCAAGGGTAGAAGTTTGCCTCAAAACTCATGTACCACAAAGGCACAGGAACTTCAGCCCCTTTGCCATTCCTGTCATGACTCCTGGCCTCTTCACCACGACCTTCAGCTCAGTGAGGGTTCCATTTTCCTGCTTTCTGTTACCTATAAGCCATGGAGCTGAGCACAATGCAGAACAAGCAGCACAGGGGTGTGACAGCAAACACAAGGGCCAACAAGGAAGGGGAAAGCGGCTCAACAGAGATGAAAAAACAATGGCTTGTTCCAAAGCAATCAGAGCAAAGAGCAAGTGCCACAGCTGAAGCAATTCTGCCCCAAGGTAGCAGTCTCCAGAACATTTCTCCTCACAAATTCTTCCATTCCTTCAGGGAGAAACTATTCATTTCATTTTCCAGCTCAAGACACACCTTGTTTCTGTACAGTGGTGAGAGAGTAACACTAAGAAAGAACTTGAACCTGCTGCTATGGTTTTACTGAGGATACCAACTCCCTGAAATCTGCCTCTTATTTTATAGCTGTTTTCATCTCCACCTCTACTGATTCATACTTCAAAATACAACATCCCCCTGCAACAGTGACACAAGTAGACTTTCCAGACTCAGTTCAGCATAACTGATACACAGAGTGGCAGACATGTGCTGAGTACACATCCTACATTGATCCAGTCTCTGCTTTTTGGCTCAGTCAGGAATAGGGGGAACCCCTTTCTATGCTCCCTCCAGTAATTCCAGTCCTCTGACAAACCCCCATAGCACCAAACAGAACTCACTTTCTTATACTTAGCCTGAGGGTGCAGGGACCTCTCCACAGCAGCCAGCCATTCCTGCTCCTTTGCAGAATCAAAGTAGAAGAAAGCCTCCGTGCTGAGGTCCAGCTCCTGGAATCTAAAACCAAGCCAACTTAGCAGAAGTGGAACGTGCTACAGATCACTCTCTTCCTACAGGAAGGTCCAATGTGAAACCTCCGTGAGTATCTCTTCTTGGCAGAAAAACTCACTTTCTCACTTTTCTCTAAAGCAGCAGCAGAATTTCATCACAGTGCCTTCGAGACCCTACTGCAATACAACCCAGGGAAGTCCTCTCTGGGAGAAGTATGACTTCAGATTGAGGACAACCAGAGAGCTGTGTGGATACCTCAGGTAAAATCTCTTGCTGCATCACAGAAACTTCATGTTTAACTTCATACCCCACCTCAACCAAACAGCTCTTCTCCCTTAGACACAGCTCAGCTTTGTGGAACTACTGAGAACACGACAGGAGCTTCAGGTAAACACAGTACACCTGTACTGAGGAGGAAATCTGGCACCACAAGTAAATGCAAGCTCATGGCTCCTCACCCGATGCAATAGAAGTCGGGAGGCTCGGTGTCACACGCCAGCCAGGGTTCCAGGCCACTGTCTGGAGACTGCCCATTCACATTCCACGTTCCCACAAAAAACCTACAGTATAAAAGCAGCCCAAACTGTAAGAAAGAACAGTAACCACTGCACCCAGCCCTTCCAGGCACACAAAACAGCATCCAGGCTGGGAGAAGACAACACATGAACAACCCGTGCACGGGGCAATGCCAGCTGTGGGGTAACTGCAAATATTCTTAGGCTTGGCTCATCTTCAGTGACACCAGTTTTACAGAATGCTACAAAAACAAAGACATTTCACTGGGGCTAGCAAACATCTGGCTCTGTTAAAATCAAGTTGTGTGGGACGACGCCGAGGCTGTGTGGCGGGACAGCTCCCTTTTTTCTCCTTCTGCCCAAATGTTTCAGTCTTACTTGAAGGTCCAGAGATCCGACACACATAAAGGAAATGATGCAAAGAGGAGAAGCTGTGTTGCAGACATTTCTTTTCAGTCTGCACAAATCCCTGTTTAGCCACCCAAGCTGGCAATGCATGATGCACGTGTCAGATTTCAAACCTGGGCTGGATTGGAGCTCACAGAAGAAATGCTGCCATTCTCTCTGCACACTGCTGCCTCATCACAGCTCTAACCTGAAGTTCTCAAGGTTGACATATTCCTCCTCTCTCTTCGTAAGAATGTGTTTGATGAGGCCTTCTCTTTGCCCTGATTGGGTGTTGGGTGAGAACATTTTACGCATAGTGTTGGTTACTTTTGGCTGCTCTCTTGATGTACTTTCTCTCTCTCGGTGAAACCTCAGAAGGAAGCAAGAGCAGAATTAAAACTGGTTCTGCTGTCTAGGAAGAGAAGGAAAAAAGGGAAGAGATTCACCATGCTACTTACTGCCTACTCGGAGGCACAGGAGGAGGTGGGGGCTCCCGGCGAGAGCCTGACTGGTGGTTCTGGATGTTTCTTTTCTTCTCTAGGCTTAGAGCACTGAAGTCATCCTCAAACCCCAGAGCACCTATAAAGAAAAAGCCAAGCACAATACCATGAAAAACAATTTAACACAGCTCAGAACAACAACAACAAAGAATAAGAGAAGGAATGTAGCTTCACGGGAAGGGAAAGAGCAAAAGATAACAGCAATATACCAGCCCTGATAACACTCAGCATGAGTGACAGGGTCAAGGCAAAAAGCAACGTAACACATGCAAACCAAGGCACTGACTGCAGTCTAGAGCAACAGAATCAGAGGGCAAAGATGTTTTGTTTTGCATGGGACATGGTGAGGGAAGGAAATGGGGCAGCAGGCAGAGTGCTGAACACAGCATCAGTCACAGCTCCCTGTCACCAGGGGCCCCGTCCTGCACAGATCACAGAGCATGCAAAGGTGACAGTCACTTCAATACCTGGAGAAGAGGCCTGCAATAGTCCTGGGAGGTTTTTCTCCATCTGATGCCAGCTGGTTGAGTCCTTATGTTCAGGCAAAGAGTCTTTTAACTGGGCTAGAAATAGAATCAGCCCTGTCAGATACTGCTGGTGGCCTGAGGATTTCAGGAATACAGTGACAGCTCTGCTTACCTTCCTGTATGCTCTGCACTTCTGAAAGGAACCCCAAGCAATGCTCCTCATCAGGGATTTCAAAGAGCCTCTCAGCAGTCTTGTCACCTTGTATCCGGATCTTGCAGCCTGCTTCAGGCAAACACACACAGTCAGTCTGCAGAGCCAATAGAGTTACTACGTATCCTCTGAGCTCTTCAATGGAAGGTGACATCCAGCCACTGTTTCTGCTAACCAAGTTTCACAGCCCATCAGAGCTTATTCCACTTGGGGTACCAGTGGTCATGTTTTCCTGTTTATAGGAAACCTTTTCCCCACTGCTAGCTCAAAGGGAAGAGCTCTAAAAGTAGTAAGAAAGCACTGAAAGGAAAGGCAGAAGGAGAGACTAGAGAGAGCATTGCCATACGAACGCTGTTAAAGGCAGATAGTAACTGGGGCTCAAGATCAGGTCAAAGAAATGGAAGTGAGAATGTTCTGAAGCCAATTCAGGGCCCTGAGAAGAGATTTAGGAAGTTAAAGTTTAACCAATTACCAGTAGTTTTATTCGGGCAGTTAAGACCATCTCATGACAGTCGGATGCCAACAAAAGCCAGAAAACACTTGAGAAAAGACCACCCCTGCTTGGTCCAAGGACACAACGTATGGAGGCAGGTAAAAGAAGCACTCATCAGTGCCCAAAACAGGCAGGCTGTTCCCTGAAAGGAGCTTTACACACGTGACTGTCTATAGTTATAAAACTTACTGTTTGTAGCTATATCAATCAGCAGAGTTTCTTCTGCCTCTGGAAGGGAAGAGAAAAAGCACTGAGACTTCACCTTGAATAGTATGCCAAGCGTGTAATCAAAAAGCACATTGCCTGCTTCTAGCAACAGGAGTCCTAAGAAAGGAAGAAATGTCTCTGCTCCTAATAAGAGCTCCAGCAGAAAGAACAGCACATCTGGTGGACAGCTGGACAGTCAGACTGTTACAGGGAAGACTGCAAATCTTCAGATCCGAACAGACATAGCACCTTTGTGAAACACGTCTGGCAATGAACTTGAGAGCTTGTCTTACACAGCAAAAACGATGGCCAGAACTACACTGAATTACCCAGAAGGTTATAAACTAAAACAGGAGAAGATGCTAAACATGCATTTCCCCCAAGGGCATCCACTGCTATTTAAGTCTTTCCCGGGCAACACCTTGAGTTATTTCCCATTCCACGTGCAGCTGTTTGGGCCTGGAAGCTCACTGAGCTTCACTGAGTGAAACATCCAGCAGTCAGATCACAGCTCCTGACTGCTGCCAGCACCAAAGGGCAGAGCCAGGCAGCCACCGAGGTGCACACACAGCTGAGGGGTGCCAATCAGAGGCTCTGGAGGACCTGAACCCACCAGGTCCTTGCAGGTGTGCTGAGACGAGGCAGCCCCGCTCAGGTGCAAAAGGCCCACAAACCACAGGTTTTACTTTCAGGGGGAAGCATACAATCCGTGCAGGGGCTGAGCTCAAGAAAAACCACGACATTCCTTTTTTGCCAACGAACAGCAGTGGATTTCGGCTGCCCTCAGAGAACCCACCGCAGGAGTCCGTACCTTGCACGCACTTAAAGCGGCTGTTGATGGGAACGTAATCCGGCTCCGAGTTTTCTCTCTCCTGCGAGCGGATAACTACCCTGCGCGGACAGAGCGAAGCCGTGTAAAGATCAACCCCCTCCCCGCGTGCACACGGGCGGCAGCACAGCAACAAAGCCGCCCCACCCCCGGCAAGCTCAGGCATCCCAGGCCCGGCGGCCGCTTCCGTTGCTCCGCACTCACCCGTAGCGGCCGCCCCGCTGGGCCAAGCTCAGCGCGCACGGCTCCCGCCGCCCCGCCCGCACCTCAACGCCGAGCAGACTCTGCGCCGCCGCCCGCGCCCCCCGCCGGCCCTGCATGCCCCCGCCCGGCCGGCCCCTCCCCGCCGGCCCCGGGCGGCTCCCGGTGCGTTCGGCGAGGCCCCAGGCCGCGGCGGGCGGCTCCATGGCGGCGGCGGCGGCGGCGCCTCCGTCTCCCGGCGACCCCGCGCCGCCCCGCGAGACAGCGCCCCCTCGCGGCGGGAGGACCGCTCAGCGCCCACTCGAGGGCCGCTCTCCGTCCGCCCCGCCCCCAGGCGCTGATTGGCTGAGCGCCGCGGTGCTTTGCACGGCGGGAAAGGGTCGCGTTTGAAACGCTGGGCGGCGTCATGGCGGAACCGGGCCCCGAGGAGGAGCGGTACCGGCGGTGAGAGGCCGGGACGGGCTGGGGAAGGAAGGGTTAAGGGGATTTAGGGGGCTGCTGGGGCAGGGGGGGGGGTAAGGGTTACGGGGATCTGGGGCCTGAGGGGGGTGGTGGGGGCCGGGGCTCGGTCCCGGTGCTGATGGAGGCCCCGCAGGTTGGTGATCGACGCCAAGGAGGCGGCGGGCAGCGGGGACCTGGAGCTGGCCCTGCAGCTGTTCCGGCAGGCGGCCGCCATCCGCCCCAGCGAGAAGCTGCGGGGCCGCATGCAGCGGCTGGAGGCGGTGCTGGCAGAGCTGGCCGCCACGGCGGAGGACGAGGAGGAGGAGGAGGAGGAAGGCAACTTCGTGGATGTGTGCGGCAGCGGCCTGCTGCTCTATGGGGAGATGCACGGGAAGCTGTTCCAGCACCAGCGGGAGGGAGTTGCGTTCCTGTACCGCCTGCACCGAGACAGGCGACCTGGAGGGATCCTGGCTGATGACATGGGCCTGGGCAAGACCATCCAGGTCATCGCCTTCCTCTCAGGCATGTTCGACAGCGAGCTGATCCGTCACGTCCTGCTCATCATGCCCACCACCCTGGTCAGCAGCTGGCTGGCTGAGTTTGCTCGCTGGACCCCTGGGCTGCGTGTCAAGGAGTTCCACGGCACGAGCAAGACAGAGCGCACCAGGAACCTGGAGAAGATCCAGAGGAAGAGTGGCATTGTCATCACAAGCTACCAGATGCTCATTAACAACTGGAAGCAGCTCACCAGCTGCCAGGGGCAGGACTTTGTTTGGGACTACATCGTCCTTGACGAAGCACATAAAATCAAGTGCCCGTCTAACAAAACAACAAAGTGTGTATATGCAATCCCTGCGAAGCATCGCATCCTCCTCACAGGCACACCACTGCAGAACAACCTGCAGGAGATGTGGTCCTTGTTTGACTTTGCGTGCCAGGGTTCTCTCTTAGGAACAGCCAAAACGTTTAGAATGGAGTACGAGAATCCTATTACTAGGGCCAGGGAGAAGGATGCAACTGTAGGTGAGAAGGCACTGGGACTGAAGATCTCCGAGAACTTAATGACAATTATAAAACCGTATTTCCTCAGAAGGACTAAAGATGATATTAAAAAAAGTCACGCTGAGAAATCAGACGTTCCTCTTCCCGAGGATCCAAGTGAGCCCAGTGCTCCTGTCATGCCATCTCTTACTAGGAAAAATGACTTTGTTGTATGGGTGTACTTGTCACCAGTGCAGGAGAAAATCTACAGGAACTTTCTCTGTCTAGATCACGTGAAAGAAGTGCTGTTAACAACCCGATCGCCTTTGGCTGAGCTGACTGTCTTGAAGAAGCTGTGTGACCACCCCAGGCTTCTGTCTGCAAGGGCATGTACCCAGCTGTACTTAGATGGACAGGACTACTTGGAGCAGGATCAGGGGCGTGAAGCAGCTTTGCTTTCAGGTGCCAACAAAATAGACCATCTGCCCGACGAGACCCTGATCCAGGAGTCTGGAAAAATGCTCTTTCTTTTAGGACTCTTGGAGAGACTGCGAGAGGAGGGGCACCGAACCCTGGTGTTCTCACAGTCAAGAAAGATGCTGGATATCATCGAGCGGGTTTTGTCCAGCAGGAGCTTTAGGATCATGCGCATTGACGGAACGGTGACACACCTGACGGAACGGGAGAAGCGCATCAGCGCCTTCCAGAGCAACAGAGACTACTCTGTCTTTCTGCTGACCACGCAGGTTGGTGGCGTTGGCATCACCCTAACGGCAGCCAACAGAGTGGTGATCTTTGACCCCAGCTGGAATCCAGCTACAGATGCTCAGGCTGTAGACAGAGCTTATAGGATCGGGCAGAAAGAGAACGTGGTGATTTATAGGCTGATTACCTGCGGGACAGTGGAAGAGAAGATATACAGGAGGCAAGTGTTTAAGGATTCGTTAATAAGACAGAGTACAGGTGACAAAAAGAACCCATTTAGGTATTTCTCCAAACAGGAACTGAGGGAGCTTTTCACGTTAGAAGATACACGAACATCCACGACTCAGATCCAGCTGCAGTCTTTGCATGCCACCCAAAGACAGACTGATGTGCAGCTGGATGAGCACATTGCTTATTTGCACTCTCTGGAAATGTTTGGCATATCTGATCACGACTTGATATTTACAAGGGAAGTGACCCACGAGGAGCAGGCTGAGAGTGAGGAAGCCCACCAGTACATTCAGCAGAGGGTACAGAAGGCCCACGAGCTGGTTCAGTTGGAGTCTCAGCTCAGAGATGTGAGGATCGAAGGGATCAGAAATGCTGCTGAGGAGACATGGCCAAGACCACCAGAACTGTCTTCCCAGCCAAAGAAGAGGTCGCCGGGGTTGAACAATGTAAGTAAGTTTGTGTCACCACCTGCAGCTGATAAAGGTGAAAGTGACAAGGTTATTGACCTTACAGAGGACACGGAGGCCCAGGCTCTCAACATCAGCTCTAAGATGGCAAATCTGACTATTGAGTTAGATGAAGAGAAACTGGAGACATCTGGTATGGATATAGAGCCACTTCCTAGCAGCAAGGCAGTGGCGCAGCCCAGTATTCAAGGATCTGAACAAAACCTGGACTTGAACATTATACCACTATCACCTGGACTTTGTCCACTTGATAAAGAGAGTCAAATTCTTAAACAGAAACAGAGTTCTTTTGATCACATAAATTCAGATAGCTTGACTGAGGCTGGGTATGGCCAGCACGGGCCTTCTCAGCATTCGTCTAATGAACCTGTTATGGTTGATGATCCCAAGAGGTTAAAAGATGCAGAAGTGTCACATGAAGTACCTGACTCATTTGCTGCCTCAGAGACAGAGAAGAATGATGTTTCTGAGCTTGCTTTGTCTGCCACACCACCAAATTTATCAGACATTTTACCAGAAGTCCACGCTGAAATCCAGAAGCCTCATATGCTGGAAACCAGCTTGCAGGATATGTCTGTGCCTTCTCTCCAGGATCAAGTTGACTTCAATCTGGTCCTGGAAGAGTCCGAAGGTGAACTGCAAGATGCCTCAGATGGGGGAAGATCACTGGAGCACCCAGAAGATGAGGACTTCCAACTAAAAGCAGAAAGACTGTGTAAATCGCCAGCAAAATCTTGCTTAAGTGAGAATGGTAAATCTGGAACCCCCCCCCACAAAGCTGAAGAAAATCCAAACCACTCCTTGCAAGGGAGTGAAGCATCAGAGGAAGGCAGTGCTGTCTTCATCTCAGGTAGAAAGAAGCACATGAGAAGAATTGCTTCGGATAGTGAGGACGAGGACCATTTGGTTATAAACCTGGAGGAAGAGCAGTTTGATAAAAGGTCCTCTCCCCTGAACAGCCCTCTGCATCAATTTCTGGAGGGAATTAGTGCATCTACTCCTAAGAATGACAGAAGCATAGCAAAAGCCATCTTTTCTCCCAAATTAACTAACAGCAGTAACAGGTCTACAGCTTCCAGGAGGTCTCTCATCAACAAGGTGGTGGACGAGGTTGAGGATATTGGTGAAATCATGGGAACCACAGGTGAAGAAGAAGACAGCGATGAGGAGCAAGAAAACTTTGCAGAAGAAGAAGCAGAAGAGTGCAGTGGGGAGTCTGCTGAGCCTGAAGAAGAACCTGCTGGAGAAACACTTAATTCAACTGGAGAAGAGTCCTTCCATACAGAGAGTATGCAGTCTGAAGGAGATGAAACTGAGTCATCTCCGGAGGAATCCACGGGTGATGCAGAGCTTCAGTCGGATGAACAGCTGGAGTTCTGCACCCAGGAAAGCGTCTCTGCTGGTCGGAGTTCCTCTCCTCCCTCAGGTAATTACAGTACCTTGGTGGACAGAGGGAAGAATCTGAAGGACAGTGGAAAACTACAAGAGGCACTGAACTGTTTCCTGCAAGCTCTTGACATAAAAAGCGGAGATCCTGAAATCATGCTAATGACTCTTAACTTGTACAGACAGCTAGCCCAGAAATGAAACACGAACCTCCCAGCAGTTCAATGAAACATGCATTCCTTTGTTAAGTAGAGTAACTTTTTTTCACAAAAGGTCTAAATGACACTGATTTATTTTTTTTTACCTTATGACTGATGGCTGCAGTATGTATTTCTTCCATGTTATGAAACTTCCAGTCATGCTTAGTGAGCAAATCCAGGGTCTTGTCCTGTGGTATATGCAGTCAAGAAGCTGTCACGTTTTAGGGGCTGGGAAAGGGATTTCACTTGTGGACTCAGTTCATTAAGATGAAAGAAGTTCATGTTCCTGTTCACTTAATTAAATATATATCTTTACACCCAATGCAGCTCTGGATTGGTGTTTCCAGCCTTCAGTTTCTCTTCTGGCAGGAGAGAAGCTCACAGGGCTGAAGGTGTGGTTCCACAGCAGCTTATTGCGGGCTAAACTCCAACTGCTGCAGTCCCTCCCCTTCTCTGTGTAAATAAAGCCCATTTGCCTACCTGAACCATGCCTGCTTGGTGCACAGCAGAGAACAGAACTGCCACAGCCTGGGTTTAGGTTGGTCTGTGAGCACGCATCCTGGGGTGGGGGGAGATGGCGCGCTGACCTTCATTGCCTGGAGGATTTATAGCAAACATCTGCCTGGTGTCTGAAATGCAGTGCTGCAGAAAAGCTTGTGCTCAAACTCCTGCCATCCTGCGGCTGCTGTGGAAGGGATGTGGAGCTGGGGGTTGCAGGAGGACTGGAAATAGCTATTAGACCTTGTCTGCTGCAAGGTACTGAACATTCTGAACCCGTGGGTATTTCTGGAGGAGTCAAGGGCTTCGCAGGTGGCTCTGGTCTGACCTTGCAGCCTCTCCTCTTCCCCTCTGAGCCATACCACCAAAGCCTGCTCTTGCACAAAGGCAGCAGGAAGGCTTTGAAGTTCTGGGCTGCTTTTTCTCTGCTGAGGTGGTCCTCAAAGTTTCTTCCCACATTTGACTTAGCTGCAGAAGTTTTTTTTATGAGGTACTATAAGCACAATGAAACTGAAATGAGTTCCTAATGCAGGTCAACTTTAAAATCACAAGAACCTCACCCTGGCTTTCAGCAATGCCTTGCTCATCTGACTTCCCCCTCTGCCACTGCACTGAGTTAAATTTGGCCTGGCTATGAGAGAATTTGAGTTCTTGGTACTAGATGACGTGCCAAATACGAACAGGGGTCCTGTTGGTACAGGAGATCTACTAATGTGCTTTTGCTAACAGGTGAACAAAGCCCTGGTAGCCTGGAAACAAGTAGCTTATTAATAAAGCATCACTTAAATGGAGCCATATCTGCTCTCGTGCTGTAAAAAGTCCTGCCTCATATAAAAAACCATCAATGAGCTAAAGCCTTTCAGACACTGGTTGGCTTGTGCAAACTGTTCTCTCAACAAAACAAACACCCCCAAAAGTGGGGCAGGAGAAAGACCTGACCTGATTTCAGTCTCACCCTCTTCACTGTGTCTGATGGTGGGAAGACTTTTTGTTCTGTCTGATGCTTTGTCCTCATCCCTAAGCCCTCAGACACTCTGGAATGCCCCCCCCTGCAGACAGCACCAGCTTGAGTTGTTTTCAGCAGACAGAAAACGAGTGCAGAGAGATATTTATTACTGATGCCAGAGGTAGGGACATACTGGGCCATCTCATTCATGTCACACTGTCACTTACCCAGTTTTACCAGAAGGACAAGGTGCACCTTGCTAGGCCTTAGGCACATACTTCATGCCTGGCAGTAGATGAACTGACAGAAAAGCAGGCACTCAGTGGCCTTCTAGCTTTTTCTTCTCTCATTCAAGCCTAACTCGCACAGTTTCTTCCCTGAGCTTTGAGTGGATAAAGTACAGATGACTTGTATTCGTGGGGACGACGACTCCTTTTTCACCTTCCTCCTTTCTGCTACAGCTCAGTTCCCCCAGCCTTGGTAAAGGCTGCTGACCAAAAGAACAAGGAGCCTCAGAGCAGCAACCCTGAGCCCCAGCTGCAGCATTAGCTGGCCTCTAACAACGGGAGGCTCTGCCCACGTTAACTCTGAGCTCTGGAGCAGAACCTGTAGCATCTGAGCTGCCTGCATCCTTGCTGGTGAAGATAAAAGTAAATGCTCCAGGGAACCCCCTGCGCTTTCGAGGTTGGCTGTATTTGCAGCCTGGGCTTTCACAGCTGTACATCATCATCTCCGAAGCAAGAAAAGCAAGGGGGCTGGCCTGCAAGCTGATGCAGATTTCAACGACTACACACACCTTTTACTTTACCTTTTTCAGGGAATGCTTCACCTCCCCGTGCAGGGCCCTGTGACCTGCATGTCCTGCAGGGAGGGCTGGCTGTCTCCAAACACCCTGCTGGTTACGACCAACACGCTCCTACGTCCACGTGGCCTGGGGAACGCTCAGAATTCAAGCACTCACGACTTCAACGGTCATTCCCATTTTATTTTCTGCCTTCCACCATAATAATGTGATACCCAAACTTGGTTTTGACGGGGGGGTCCGTATACACCGGCTTGTCCATGCTGCTCACCGGCAGGGCGAACGCTGCCTCCTGGAAAGGTCCCACCATGGATCCTCTGCTCATCCAGCCCAAGTCTCCCTGCAGGAAGGAGCCAGCAGGGCTGAGCCGCGGCCCGCAGCCCGCAGCCGGGCAGCGCCCAGCCCGCAGCAGCCTCGCTCACCCCCTGCCTGGCCTTGTCCTCGCTGTACTGCGAGGCCACCTCGCTGAAGCGAACCCCGGCCTTCAGCTTCTCCATGGCTTCCATGGCCCTGCCGTGCTTCTCGCACAAGATGTGCCGGACCTAGGGGGCAAGGCGGGGGCCGTGGCGGGCTGCGGGGGCTGCCCAACCCGGGCAGGGCCGGGGTTGGGGCTCGGTACCCACCTTCACGGCGCTGCCTCCGCCCTTCGGTCCCTGGGCCTTGCCCTCGCCGCTCTCACCGCCTACGAACAGCGCCATGAAACCGGGCCGGGCCTCTGAGCGCCGGTACCGGCAGCCGGGCCGCTCTGCAGGCCTCCCCGCCCCGGCCCCGCTCACCCTTGCCCGCCTTGCCGCCGCCTTTCCCCTTCGGAGCCATCGCCGCTGCTCCGCCGCGCTCAGCCCCGACCGGCACGCCTTGCGCCAAAGCCCGACCCTACGGGCACGGCTCCTCGGCCTGCCCCCAAACCTAGCCCTGCCCCCAAACCTAGCCCTGCCCCCAAACCTAGCCCCGCCCCCAGCCCTAGCCCCGCCCCCAGCCCTAGCCCCGCCCCCAAACCTAACCCTGCCCCCAAACCTAGTCCTGTCCCCAAACCTAGCCCCGCCCCCAGCCCTAGCCCCGCCCCCAGCCCTAGCCCCGCCCCCAAACATAACCCTGCCCCCAAACCTAGCCCTGTCCCCAAACCTAGCCCTGCCCCCAGCCCTAGCCCTGCCCTCCATCCCCAGGCCGGCTCGCTGCCCTCTCGTCGCTCCCATCTCCCTGGTGCCGCATGGTCCGGAAGAACCACGGAGATAGGTTAGAGTTGTTATTATTATTATTATTTTCCCCACTCTCCTTGTTTTGTTTGTTTTTTTAATTCTTCTTATTATTTATTTTTATTTTTTTATTCCTTCTTTTCCTGAGTTTCTCAGCCTAGATCCCGATGTCACGCTGAAATCTGCCATCCCATGAGAGGGAAGGCAGCAAGTGCCACCAGACCACCCCTGATCCCCCGGGGCTGTGCCCCCACTGCTGCTCAGCCCTGGCCCCGTTGCTCGGCCCTGCTGCAGGGAGGCTGGGGTACACGGGAGCTTGCAGAAACACGGGGAGAAATAAAGCACGGACTTTCCTAACACAATGCCTCCGCTAGTTGCTGTCTGGCCACTCATTGCCCTGAGGAAGAGGAGAGATGGTGTTTCTGCTCAGCCCCCACCCCCAGGCTGGCCCTGCCCCACCGCTCCTCGCCGTGGCCCTCTGCTCCAGCCCTGGCACTCTGTGTGATCATGCTTGTGCCAGGGGGATGGTGACAGTGGCAGCAGCTGTGGGGTGAAGCCCTAAGCTGAGAAAGATGGAAACTAGAGGGCTGAAGAGCAGACAGAACAGCAGACAGCAGGCGCCTGCTCCCCGTGCAGCAGGGAGGATGCTTTGGACGATGAGCACGAATGGTCTGTGGCTCTTCCAAAGCAACCTCCTGTCCAAACAGCCCCCAAAGTAAATCTCCACGTCTCCAGCTGAACTCAGAACCTGGGACCTTGGCCTGGGAAACCGCCGGCACAACGTCAAACGAAAGAGAATAAAACATCATCACCACTGAGCATTAGAAAAAGCCATTTAAAGTACCACATGCCGAGTGACCAAACAGTTTCAAGCTAGCTTGGCTGCGGGTGCTGGGGGCTGCCCAGTCCTGCCGTGTTCCCGAGGAGTGGCAGGAACTGCTGTCCCAGCAGCACAAGAGGGGCCAGGTCCAGATCCCCACTGCAGTGCCTCTGCCCTCCTGCCAGCAGCACGCCAGGGACACGGGGGCCCCAACGCTGCTTCTCCACCGGCAGCTCTCCCACTGGAGAGGAATCAAAGAGGATTCACCAAGGGAGAAATGAAAGCACGAAAGAAGCCCCAGCAGCAGGGCAGCCGGGACATCCCTTCTGCAGTGACCTGAGTGCTAAAGCTAGTGCCTGCAGCACGGCTCCCTCCGCACCAGCCCGAGCCCTTTGTGGCCAGGAGGTTCTGTGCAAGGTTAGGGCTGGCTGTTGGCACCATCCAGCTCAGGGGCGAACTCCATCATGACCCTCCGTGCCAGTGGGTTTGTGGTCTTGAGCAGTTCAGCCGCAGACGGCCGGGTACCGCTGCTGGTTTTACTGCTCTTCTTCTGGAGCAGAGCCTTAAAATCTTCATTCCTGCTGGAGGACTTCCCGGTGCTCACTGCTGCTGCAGGGGACTCGCCGGTCGGTGAGCCTGACGTCTTCACAGGAGAGTGGGAATTGGGCCGGCTGCTAAAGCTGTCTCCAGGCTCCTTCCTCCCCAGAACCTTCCTCTTGGACCTAAACACCAAAGAGACGTGTGGTGGGAGCAGCCCCAGGTGGGAGCTGCCACTGCTTTGGATGGGGTGATTTCCTACAGCAACGGGAAGGGCAAAGGGAGCAGCACCCACCCCGCTCCGCTGGGGCAGGAGGGAGGTGCTCAAAGCCAGGCTGGATGGGGCTGGGAGCAACCTGAGTGGGAGGTGTCCCTGCCCATAGTGGGGTGTTGGACTGGAGGACCTTTACAAGCCCTTCCAACCAAACCATGCTGTGATTCTGAGTTGAGCGTAAGTGTGGGCCACCCGCAACTTCTCTGGGCGATCTGTTCCAGTGCCTCTCCACCCTCATTGTGAAATATTCCTTCCTTACATCCTCAGGAGTGCATAGGGCAGCAATAAACCCTCCAGGGGTGGGGGCTGAGCCCACCATGTGCTCTACCTGTGGATGACAGTGAAGAGATCCTCTGTGGTGCGGGATGCCATGAAGACATCGTCGTCTTCCTCAGCGATGGAGTCGGCCGTCTTGTCGCTGGCAAAGCTCTTCTCCTCTGTGCCAGCCTCCGACGAGCTGCCTGCTTGCAGGGAGAAGAAGACAGCCATGAAATGCATGGGATGATGGAGAGGGACCCCCCCCCCCAGCCCCCTTCTCTGCACGGGGCAGGAGGCACACCCTCACCTTGCTCTGAGGGGGTCTCGCCAGCTTGTGCTGAGCCCGGGACCTCAGTGGGTGTCGAGCCATCAGCGTTGGGTTGGCAGCAGCTGGGCTCTGCATCCAGTGTGATGATGGGGCTGGGGGTGGGCGCCAAGTCCCCCACGCCCCCCACCTGCTGCACTGGGGCCGGGGTGAGGGGCAGGTAGAGCACGCTGGGCTTCTTGGGCACTGGTGGTGGCACCTTGGCCTTCCTCCGCTCTGCCTCTGGCCGCGGCTTGTCCTCCAGGCTGCCCTGCGAGAGCCGCCGGGGCTGCCCCGGGCCCCTCCACGGGTCCCCTTTCCGCAGCACCAAGCTGTCCTTGGTGGCCACACTCGGCGGGGACGTGGGGGAGAGGGGTCCCTCCTCCCGCAGGGCCATGGGCTTGGGCAGGATGCATGGGGGCCGCTTGGCCAACGGCGGCTTCTCCGCTACGGGTGGCTTCACCTTCCTCTCTGGTGCCGGGAAGGGGATGCGTGGTGATTCCTCAGCATGCTCTGGGCTGTCAGTGTTGTCCTCTGGCTCAGAGCGGCTGATGGAGCGCAGGCGGACAGAGCGCAGGTCGGACTGGGTGACCACGGGCATGATGGGCTGGATGGGGCTGGTCTTCTGGGCCATCTTGGTGCCGAAGGTGGAGTCAGAGTGGTGCCGGCTGACCTTCGTCTTCCCCTTCAGGGAGATCTTCAGCCCCGAGAGGTCGAGGTGGGCGGGTGGTGTGAGTGGCAGCTCGAAGGACAGCCTGGACTTGGGGGTCCGCTCCATGGGGGACGTGGGGGGCAGTGAGGATTTCCTCTCGGGAACCAGTGGCCTCACCCGCACCTGGTGTGGTGAGTGCCCGAGGATGACTGAGGTGGGGACGGTGGGTGTGGGGGTCTCTGACTGGCTGGAATACCCACTGGATGGGGACATCAGCCCCGTGGGCCTGCCCGGGGAGGAGGTTTTGAGGTCAGCCTCTGCTGAGAGCTGTGAGGGCGTCGTGGCCCTGGAGACAGAGGGGGACATGAGGGACTCCGAGCTGCCCTGTGCCTTCACGCACTCAACAGCTGTGGTCCCTGTGGCTGTGCTGGAGCCGGAGAGGGACCGGTAGGGCTCACCACTCTTCCAGTCTGCCAGGTACCACTGGTGGGGGGCAGCTGGGCTGTCGGGTTCCCTGCCCTGGGGGTCCGCGTGCACCACCCGGTGCCCAGCGGGGTCCAGTGGGATGCAAAGGCTCTTGGGTCTCTGATCGTGGGGCAGCCCCAGGGCACCCAGGCTGTCCTGCCCATCCTTGATCAGTGAGACGCTGCGGGTGGGCGGCGAGGGTTTCTTCTTGGCCTTCTTGAGAGAGATGCTCTTGGAGCGCCGCCGCCGCTGCCCATCCGGCTCCGGTCCCAGCGAGATGTTATCGGTGCTGGTGCTGCCCTCAGAGCCGGCACTGGGGTAGCCCAGGGCGCAGTTGGTGCTGCCCCGCCGAGCTTCAGAGTAGGCAACGTCTACAGAGCAGAGGGACCCCGAGTCGGTGGGCACTGATAGTGAGCGCTCACGGAAGCGGCATCCTCCCCGCTCCACGCCCAGGAGCGATGGCTCTGCTGCCGGCTCCGGCTCTTTGCTTGTGGGCAAGAAGTTCACCCTGGCTTCTTGGCCATCACACCTCCGGATGCCCCCGGAGCCAGGAGGAGAATCGGGCGTTGTGGCTGAGAAGGAACCGGGCCCAGTGCTCCCTGCACGCTCCTCCTGGGCGATGAAGAAGGAGGCGGCCCGCTCGGCGCCGGTGGGAGAGCCCATGGCAGAGCTGCCTGGTGAGACCTCCTGGCTGGCAGCGGGGCTGGGGGGGGTGGTGTATCCAAAGGAGTTGGCACCCCAGGGTGGGGGAAAAGAGGAGCCCTGTGGCCCGTTGCAGGTGCCGGGGGTGGCCACGTTGTCCATGGGAGACGGGGGTGGGCAGCAGCGTGCCTGCAGCGTGCCCCCAAGGTCACTGAAAGTCTTCCTCAGTGGGGCAGAGAGCGGCTGGCGGGGGCTGGTCTGCTGGGAGGGCTTCCTCCCACCCGTGGCCTCAAAGCTGCAGGACAGGGACTCGGCGATGGGCGGGTGTGTGGCGTGCGCGGGGCCGTTGGTGCTGCCTGTGGGGACAGATGTGGGGTGAGTGTGGGCTGGCACTGCCCTGGGCATCACAGCCACCATCCTTCCCTCTTGGCTGTAGGATTGCTCCCACCCCGTGGCCCAGCTGTGGGCTGCATGCTTGCCTGCATGTGCAACGTGGCCCCGTTGACTGCAAGAGAAGGATTGACCCCAAATGTTCTCTACCAGGTGGGTGACAGCAGCTGGGAACAGTCCCAGCCTTGTTAGCTCTCATGCTGGGATTTGAGATGCGCCCTGAAGTGTGTGCTCAGTTTAATCAGGGTGGGAGTCTCTGTGCAAGAGGCAGTACCCCCATAGGGACCAAAGTGCTGCCCCAGTGCTGTTCCGTGAAGGGCATCGCCCCCAGGGCCAGGAGGGATGAGATGGCTCACAGCCCCTCCTCACCTCTGAGCAGCCAGTGGGAAGGGTCCCAGGGGTCCCACACACAACCAGACAGGGACTCGAGGCTGTGACCAGCTGAACAGGAGCATCTCACTGCGGTCCTGTCCCCAGTGGTGGACCACTGCCACAGGGAAAAGCCTTCCTCTTACCCAGTGAGAACTTCCCTGGGTGCTGTGGTTCCTCCACCTCCTGTCCCTACATACTTAAGAACCACCTTTCCTGGAGTCAGCGCTGCAATACCTCAGAGCTGGGATGGATGCTGCACTGCTTCACGGCCGTGCTCTAAGCGCCCTCATCACAGGGGCATGGGGGCCTGCACATGTCCCACGAGGGAGGGCATAGGGCCAGGTTAGATCTCAGCATCATTCGCTCCTTGAAAGCATCCCGGACTCAGGATGCAGGGGTGTCCCCCAACACATGCCAGCCCAGCGTCACCAGGATGCCCGCGACCCCAGGAGGGCACGGGGTCTGCCTGGTGGCCCTCACATCCCCACAGCCGGGGTGTCCCAGCCCCCCGGGGTGGCAGTGCGGGTGCGAAGGGCTGCGTGGTTCTTGCTGTCACCTTGGTCTCGCAGGGACATGTTAGGGAATCCGATAACGGTCCGTCTACGCCGCAGGGTGGACTTGGGGTTCATCGCGGTCTCTGTGTTAAACAGGGAGTGACGAGCACTCGCGAGCCTAGCAAAGTGCTGCCCTGTAGCCAAAACAAAGACGCCGTACCGTATTGCTGCGGCCACTGGGACACGGCCACCTCTGCACCACGGCTGTCCCCTGGCTTGCTGCCGGGAGGGTGGGTGGTGGGGGATGGAGGACGTGGTGAGCCACGTGCTGTGAGATGTGGTGGGCGGCGCTGGCTGCGGGAACGCGGAGCTGCTGCGATGGAGGTGGGATGCGCCAAGTGATGAGAGGCAGTGGCCTTAAGCTGTGCCAGGGGAGGGTCAGGTTGGGGATTAGTACAGATTTCTTCTCTGAAAGAGTGATGATGCACTGGCAGAGGCTGCACAGGGTGGTGGGGGTTGGGGAGGGGGGGTTGGCACTGCTCTTGAAGGCGTTTGGGAACTGTAGGGATGTGGCCCTGAGGGACATGGTCAGTGGATGTGTGTGTCCACGGGGAGCCCGAGGGGAGCGGGCTGGGAGCTGCGGCCCCATGAGAACAGACGGATGGAGGGATGGACAGACGGAGCATGGTGAGAGCCAAGGTGACAACAGAACCGGCTGGCAGGGCAGCACGGCACAAACGGGAGACCGGATGGTGGTACGGATCGGACACACGGAGCTGCAGATGGCAGGAGAGATGGCAGGGAATGACGCACGTGAGCATGCCGCTGCTGTCCCCTGCTGTCCCCACGTGGCTGGTGGGGACACAGGCTCTCAGCCTGCCCTCCCACCACCCAGCATCCCGTTGGGAGCATCCTTCCCAGGTAGCAGCTCAGCCCCATCGCCTCTCCCCCAGCCACCACGTGTGGGTGCTGCCTTACCCGAGACATTGATGGGGACCACGTTGGTCTGCACAGAGCAGGACTGGTGCCGCTGCTTCTCCTCCACAGTGGGCAGGGGGAAGGCCCTGGGCCAGGCTGTCTGCTTGTCGGGGGTGGTGGGGAGGCTCAGGGAGGTGTCGGGGGCCCTCACACCCAGCGTACTGGCACTGCTGCCCTCCTCCTCGTCGGCTCGCCGGCCTGGGGGCTGCGGGGAAAAGCATGAATCACCCTGGTGGGAGAGAAAGGGCCACCCTCCATCTTGCTGTGCAATGCGTGCCAAATGTTATCATCCCCAGCTGATGTCCTGCTGCCCCACAGAGCGCTCAGGCACAAAGGTTCACCCCCCCCCCCCCCCCGTGGCCCTGGGACTCACCATAAGCACGAACTCGAGGCGCTTGGAGGGCGGGGGCCGGGGTGAGGGCTCCAGAGGGGTGCTGGGGGATGAGTGGCTGGTGGCACGGAAGGTCTGCCCGGTCACCCTGCTTTCAGCATACTGCTCCTCATACTCCTCTGCAAAGGAAACAGGCAGTAGGACCCCGCTGCAGCCACCAGTGTCTGTCCCTGGGCTGTGTGTGTCTGGCTGTCCTGCTCGGGATGCGGGAAGGGGAGTGCAGAGCCCTGCAGCGGGGCCACGGCTGGGAAAGCTGCAGCTCCCAGGGGGCTGTGAGCCTGGCTGGGGATGGCCAGAGCTCCGCAGTCTCCTGTCCTGTGATTGTTGAGCTAATTAGCGCCGGTCGTTACAGCCTAGTGCGGAAACCAGCTCTACTCGGGCTGCCGTAATGAGATTACGAGCTGGGGGAAGGCCAGGCTGCTGATCTAATCGATGCCTGTAAAGCATCTGATCTGAGGCCGCGTGACGTCGCGATGGAGAAATTGGGAGGAAACAAGATCAGCAGCTGCTCTGATTCCATTACCCGGCCCCACGCTCCTCGCGTGGGCAGCCCCAGGCGCAGCTCTGGGCCACGGTGGCTCTGTTGGGGGCAGAGCAGAGCAGAGGATGGGCTGCTGCAGCCTGGGACCTCACAGCTCTGCAAGGGGCGGCTCGGAGATGTCCTCAGCGCAGCAGACCCGGAGCCGTACCAGCAATGCCCCAGTACCTTGCAGCAGGCTCTGCAGGTTGAGCTGAGCCTCCTGGTGCAGCTGCTCCATGCCGGGCGGGCGGCCGGCGGCCAGGAAGACGTTCACTGGCTGCTGCCATGACAGCTTGGTGGGGGTGGCCTTCTTGCTCTCCAGGTCCAGGTTAGAGGTGGCTGAAAGCAGGAGGGAGCAGAACGAGAGGGAAGTGAGGGTTTGTGCTTCACGTGAGCACAGCACGGTGTACCCAACCCATCCATCCATCCCTCTGGCAACATGGGGATGGGGATGTGGCTGTGTCATGCAAGAGCAGAGCCCATCGCTGCTGCAGGCGCTGGACACGCTTCCCTGGGCAGCCAGAGCCAGGCAGGGAGCAGAGAGAAATTGAGGAAGGAAGAAATCAGCCCACCGCCCTGGGTGATTGCACAGCTGCTGTCGGGCACAGGAAGGGCAGCGGTGAAGCAACCTCCTTGCTGCAGGAGAGCAGAAACCACAGCCTAAAGGGAGGGTGCAAGGGGACACGGCACCGTTTGTCACACTTCATCCACCAGCATCACCTGAGAGCTACATGCATTTGGCAGGAAAAGCCAGGAAGGGGCTGCGGGCTGCTGGGTGGCCCCGGGGCGCAGGCAGCGCACACCCAGCCCTGCTTCCTGCGTGGCAAACACTTCCCCTCATCCCTGAGCTGCGGGTGCCGTCCCCTGTGAGAGCCTCAGCACCCTCAACCCCACCCCAGCAGGCAGAGCAAGCAGCTCTGCGGCTTTGCTGAAGGATGACTGCACCACAGCAGCCCTGGCACCCAGCACCTCCCTGCTGGGTTCCCCCTTCTGCTCCATTTGAGCCCTCTGCAGCCACCAGGGCCACCACCATCCCAGCCCGTGTGCCCCCAGCATCACCCCTACTCCTTCTCTACCCCAGCCCCCTGCAAAACACCCAGCACCCGAAAGCAGCGTGCCTGCTCCCTAGCCTAGTTACTTTTATAATTTGTGTTACCATAACGACATGCCTTAACACAAGCCTTTCTTTTCTTTTTTTTTTCCTTTCCTTTAAATAATTTGACTTGTTTCCATATCAACCAAGAGGTGTTGGGGTGTGCGCATGGAAAACACACTGAGCTTTGCCCAGCTGCAGGACCCCATCCCAAAGGGGGCATGTAGGGCAGCACTGTGCCCCGAGCAGCCATCGTCCAGCGATGGCATTTCTCTGCCCCAGGTGAGCTGTCCCCAGAAGGAACGTGCTTGTTCCTCCCATTGCCTCCCAGATGATGCCCAGAGAGGACAGCAGTGCTGCAGAGCTGATGGCACAAGGAGTGCACGCTGTGCGTGGAGCAAGCTCTGGGTATCATCACCCCCCCGGCACACCGCACGGCACCTACACAGGGACCTCAGGATCCCCCCCACAGCACAGCCCTCCTCCCCACGCCCTCCTCCACCACATCCTGCCCTGAGCAGGGCACCTTACCTCCACCCCAGCCCCCTCGGCAGCCCTTGGGGGCCCAATGCGCCCGGCAGGCAAACGGCAGCACTGAAACCTGGAGCTGCCCTTGAGCAAAGCGGAAGCGCAGCCGGGCAGTTTGTGGTGGGGCCCACAGCCCTCCCCCGGGCACTGACACGGTGACACCCCCCCCCTGCACGAGGAGCACCCCTTGGGCCACCCAGGCACTGTGCATGCGTAGCTCAGCTTGCACGCAGGAACAAACACAACGCTGTGTTGTTTTGGGTGTGCTCAGTGTTGGGCATCACGCCGTGGCTGTGCCGCGTGGCACAGGGAGCCAGCAGCACCGTCCCTCTGGACACCCCAGGGCACTCAGCTCCATCACACCTCCCTGCTGCATGCCTCACTGCTGGGGGAAACCAAGGCACAGCTGCTGGGGACGCACAAAGGAGGCATGATGTCTCCCAGGGTTCTGTCCCACCTGGGGACAGCTCTGCCCCACACCTCGGGCCAGGGCAGCATCTGTGAGCATGGCCACACAGCAGTACCGTGACATCAGGGATGGTTTGCAGAGAGCACGAGCAAGTGTTCAAGCTCGGGATGATGAGATGGTGGTGTGAGGTCTGTAGCCACAGAGAGCTTGCTCCCACCTTAGCATTGAGCACGACCCAGGCTTTGCTCTCCCCCAGGACCACCCGACATGGGGACACAATGCACGCGCCCACCCTGAGCATCTCTGAGCCACCCCGCTCCACGCCAGCTGCCGCGTTTACCTACTGCCCAGGCACCCCGAATCCACAGGGAGATGTTCGACAGAGCCATCGAGAGCCGGTTCGATTCGGATGATGCTGCCAAACTTCCCCTTCTCAAGCACTCCCAGAGCAAGCAGGGAGCACCAGCGCTGCAGAGCTACCCCAGGAGCGAAGGAACAGCAGCAGCAGAGGCACCGTTAGCTGAGCGGCCATGGCAACGGGCGCTGGCACAGCAGCATCCAGCCCTGGTGCACCAGGCTGCAAACCTCGAAGCTCAGAGCGATCCCAACAGTGACCCGAACTCTGCTGTGTTGTGGTGCTGGCAATGCTCTGCAATGCTCCGAGCCGGCGGCACGGCACGACGCGTGGCACAGTGACATTCCCTATGGGCCGGAGCCAGAGTGCACGCTGCTCCTCAACGAGCAGAGAGGAAGAGAAAATAGCGAGCGGTGGGAGCTGGCAGCCACCAGCAAAGTGCCTCCTGTCCCAGCTCACCCCATGCTGGACTCGGAGCTGCCGGGCCAGCGGCCCCGCAGAGACACGGCAGCACTGTGCACAGACACCATACAGTGTTCCCACACTGAACACCCGTGTGCCCCACAGCAGGACAGAGTGCACGGGATGGAGTGTGCCCCAGGGAAGAAACATCCCCACAAACGTCATGGGGGCTGTGGGGTGGTAGGTGGGTGCCCACGCTGAGACCCCACACCTGCACCTCCTGTGGGGCTGTGATGCACAAGAGCAGCAGCAGCTCGCTCCGGCAGATCTGGGCTCTCCTTACCCTCCCCATTTCACACACTGTCAGCTGATTTTGCACTGACAGCAGCGCTGCGGGAGCTGTTGGGGTGGGTGGGGTGGCAGCTGAGGGGGTCACCCAGCGTGCAGGGGAAGGCTGCATTGCTTGAGAGAGCAGCCGAGCAGGAAACACCACCGTCCGTCAGTAGGGCTCAGAGTGAACGCTGTGCCAAAGCCCTGAGCAAAACAGACACAAACCCATTTCTCCAGCTGGATCCTTCCTTCACCCCATGCTCTGTGTAGGGCCGGAGCGGAGGGGTCCCCAGTGGGGATGGGGGGGGGGTTCCTCCTCCCCAGCTCCAGGTGAGGGGGCACGGAGGGGTTCTGTGCTGCTTCGGGAACAGTCACCCTGCAAACAGCTGTCACCCGCGCAGAGACAGGTGGATGTGGGGACACAGAGAGTGGGGACATCGGGTGGGGGCTGGCGGGGTCCGCCTGCATGGAGCCTGCAGCCCTGCTCTGGGAGCGGGCGCTCGCAGGAAAGCGCAGTTTCCCCCTATGCCCTGCTGGATTTGCACTCCTCAGGGCCGGGACAATGCGAGGAAGTGGCTGAGAGGGGAACGTGGCCAGGCCCCTGGACAAAGGGGCCCGAGAGCTGAAAACAGCCACTGCAGAGCGGCGTGGAGCTCAGCACAGCCCCGTCTTCAATGCAGCGAGGACAGCCCGGTGTGCAGCGAGCAGAAAGCAGAGCACACACTGCAACCACGATGGGGAACGAGGGGCAGGACCTGCACCGACCCCGTGCCCAAGAGCTGCGTGTCCTCGTGCCCGAGCGGCCGCCCCGATCCCCGCAGCCCTGCGCCTTACCTGCACGCTGCCACGGCAAGAGGAGCCACTCTGCTTTGGCCATGGCTGCAAAGCGTACGGTGAGGAGTGAGCTGCCTCCACCTGCCCCGTCCGTGGCTCAGAGCAAAAGGAAACAGCCAGGAACTGACTGCTTGAGTCAGCTCCCGCCGCCCACTGTACGGCCCCGTCCCCTCTTCCTTCCCATGGCACCGCTTTCCGAACGCACTCGGATTTTTGTGCCGGGCGCTGCAGGAGCTCCCTGAGCCACGAGGGATCACTTTCCACGTGCCCCAGGGATCTGTGTGGCTGAGCAAGTTGTGCACGGTGGAGTGAGGCCCACGGGAGCTGGGATGGGAGCAGTGATGGGAGCGCTGAGCACTGGGGACAGGCAGCCCCACACCCAACGCCGCTGCAGACCTCAGGGATGGGACACCCCGAAGGCAGCAGACACGAGCAGAGTGCATTTCCCCCTGGGTACTGGCAGCCCAGGCAGTGTTTGCATGTGGCCCTGATGGAGGAGGCCAAGCAGAGCTGCTCCAGCACACAGCCCGGGGGAGCTGGCAGCAGATTCCCCCAGCCCTTATCTGGCACGTGACAGAACACCTCCTGAGCATCCACTGCTGACTGCTTTCTGAAACACAGTGACCTGAGAGCCCCCAGTCCACAGGTGAGGGGGCAATGCCAGCTCAGTGGCCAAGTGGGAGCTCCGCTATGGCTTTGCCAACCGTGCCCTCCCAGGAGGGCCCCGACACCGCACCCCACAGCTCAGCATCCTCCACCCCTCGCGTCCCAGGGGCAGGGATGCCCCAAAGCTCTCTTTGCCCCATTTCATTCCTCTGCGACACCCACTGCAACGGCAGCTGTGAAATGATACAGAGCCAGGCTGTACTCCCACCCCCTCTGCCCGCTCGTTATTAAGCTGTGACAGTCGTTGGGGCTGTGACAATCACTCCACATTTTCATGTGGCTCCCAAGTGATTGGATGGGTTCCCCACTGCACTCTGCACTGCTCCTGACTCTGCAGGCAATGGATCCCAGACGAACCCAGAGCACTGCCAGCCCCACGCCCCATGGTTTTGGTATTCCCAGGTGCTGGGATGGGGGGCTGGGAAGGAATGAGTTTCTTGGTGTCTAGAAGGGTTGTGGAACTGCCCGGGCCAGCCAGGTGGGGACAGAGGGGTGACCAGGCAGGTCCTGCCTGTTGGACCCACCTAATTCAGAGGGCAGCTACGCTCGGCTGCCCCCACGCTCCCCCCAAATGCCCCATGCAGATTTGCTGGGTGTTCTGCCTGCCTTGCAGTGTGAGACCCAACCAGACACCCGCCACCCTCGTGAGCAGTGGGAGGAGGGGGCTGCAGGTACCAGGGCAGCGCAGGGACAGGGTCCCCCCCTGGGCAGGACCCAGCTCTGGGGACAGCAAGTGCAGGCCTCCACCACACAGATGGCTCCTGCAATGTGGGGCTGGCTCCTTGCAATTCAGGGCTGGCTCCTTGCAATTCGGGGATGACTTCATGCAATTCAAGCTTCACCCCTTGCAACCCGGAGCTTGCTCCCCGCTCCCAAGCCACACACCGGCACCTGCTCCGCGCCCCGCAGCCCGGTGCCGGCAGCCACAGGGCCCCATCTTTCCCCGTCCCCTGCAGCCTCAGCTGGAGGTGACCTCACCCGCGTCCTCCAAGCGACCCACAGGGACCAACCTCCCGCGGCAAAGCACGAGCCTCCCCCTCCCCGCCTCCGTCCCACCCCGAGCCGGGGTGGGCATCGCTCCCGGGGTCCCCGTCCCATCCCCCGGTACCTGTTGCTGCGCGCATCCTGCCCCGCCGCTGGCTGCGCGGCGCCTTCCGCTGCGCGTTGCCCATCCTCCGGAGCGGCTCGGCCGGCCCCGATGCTCAGAGCCCCTCCGCCCCCGGGCCGCTCCCCGCCGGCTCCATGCCTCCCCCGCCGCGCCGCGCCGCCGGGAGCGGGCAGCAGGAGGAGGAGGAGGAGGAGTCGAGCCGGGCCGAGCCGGGCCGGGCCGCGCCGCACCGCACCACGCCGAGCGCCCGCCGCATCCGCACGGCCCGCCCGCCCCCTCGGGGCCCGCCCGCCGCGGGGCTGAATGGGTGGGGGCACGGGGGTGGGGTCACCCCGGTGGCAAAGGGTTGGGCGGGGGGAGGGCCGGGGGTCCCCCTGCACCGCAGCAGGAGGCGCGGCGGGTCGGGTGGTGGGGGGTGGCAGGGCCCCCCCCGAGGGAAGCCGGAGCCCCCCAGGGCGCGGTGGGAGCTGGGGGGCTGCGGGGGTGCTCTTGGAGTAGGGAAAAGTCGGTGTGAGCCGCGGGGATGGGGGCTGCGGTACGTGGCTGGTGGTGCGGTGGGAGAAACAGAGAGCACTCCGTGTGCAGGGCTGGGTGTCACTGTCCCCACATGGGTGCTGCTGTCCCAAATGCTGCAGCGGGGACCTGGCTGGCTCGTGTCCCTTCGGGCCCAGCAGACGGCGGTACCCGGAGGCCCAGGGGTCACACCGCTCCGTCCCGGCCCATCGGGGCTGAGCATCCCTCACCCACCGAAACTCAGCAACCGCGGAGCGACAGAAAGGACCAGAAAGCGACGGGAGGTTGTTATGGCAACAGCCACAAATTGGATCAGTACTCTCGGTGAGGAGCGGCAGCGCGAGTGCTGCGGGAGCAGGTGGGTGTGACAGCTGCAGCGGTGCGGGGGCACAGCTGTGCCACCCCCACATCGGGGCAGCGAGCCCCCGCCTCACCCAGGGCAGCCAAGGCTCTGCAATGGCTGCAGAAACACCATCCCCACGCGTGTTTTCTCCTGCCGTCCCACTGCCACGCAGCCCGGCCAGCACAGCACCGTGTTCTTGTAGTCCCCATCCCGTGTAGGGATCCCTGGGCGCTGCATCTCCACTTCCAAAGCAGCCCCCCCTCCCCCCCCTCACCTCAACACACACACACACGGCTGATGGGGAAAGCTGCTCCTCTGAAGGGCCCTGGACACCAAGTGGCCGAGCTGATTATTTTCCGGCCAAGAAACAGCGTTAAAAAAAATAATAATAATAATAACAAGAGTCTGGGATGAGCTCATTGGAGAACAATGGCTCAGGGCCCGAGCCAAGGACGGGGGGAGCGGGATCGGGGCCCCGCGCTGCCCCATGCGGCCCAAAGCGGTGTGGGTGGCTGCGGGGAGCTGGGAGTGCTGGGGGGTGGGGGGGGGAGGGGCAGGAGCCCCTCGCCCCTCTGCTCGACCCACTGAAGGTGACCCCGAAGCGGCCCCTGGCACGGCTCTGCTCCCGGATCCCAAAACGCGAGCTGAGGCTGTCGTGCCACCTCGTGTCCCCTCTGGGTTCTGCATTCCTGGGATTCCTCCCGCTCAGCAGCGCCAGTTTCCCCGCTCCACAACCCGGGTGCCCCCCCCCCCACCCCTCCTCCTTCCCCCCCTCCCCGTGCCATGAGCACAGGACCAGCTGTAAGCAATCCGCTGCCCACGCAGGGATGTACCACCCACCCGGGGACACCCCAACGACAGGCACCCCAAAAGCTGCACCCACCTCCTCTGCCACCAGAGCTGCTTCCAGTGTGATAAGTGAGCGCGACCGAGAACCACCCGCCCCAGGGCCACGTGCTGCCGTGTCCTCCCCGCGACGCAGAGCCCACGGAGGGGGACGTGGTGGCAGTGACCCCGCTGGGTGCAGGGCATGGCACCAGCACACTGCCCTCTGTGTCACGGCATTGCTGCTTGATCCCCCCGGAGCCCCCACAAGGAGCCAGGAATGGGGCAGCGAGTTGGGGGTATGGGGACACCTCCCCTCCCTGCGAGGAGGAGGAGGAGGAGGAGGAGGAGGAGGAGGAGGAGGAGGAGGAGGAAGCACCCAGTGCTGGGGACACACTGCGCTCCCTGTCCTCACCCCGCAGAGCTGCCAGACCCTCCCCAGAGTGGGATTGCAAGTCGAGGATAGAACTACATACCCAGCTTGGCCTCCTCCTCTTCCTCTCCCCACGGGGCTGGGGGTTGGGGGGGCTGAGGGCTGCCCCGTGCCCCGTGTCCTCATGGCACCGTGGCTCCCAGTGGGGCGAGCTGGCTGGCAGCGGCGGGCAGAACTCGGCTGCTAACTCGCTCCAGGTTCGCCGGCAGAAAGGCTGCGTGGAAATGCTTCTCCCACCCCAGCCCAGGCCCTTCTTAAAGACGTAGCTGCACTTCCCCGCTGCAGACGCATGCCACGGCGGAGCCATGGAGACGGCGCGGGAATGGAGTGTCCCATCGGTGCCCCACGGCCCTTCATCGGGACCCCCCCGAGTGGGGATGTGTGCACGGGAAGAGGAGACGCCCCGGCTCAGACTGCGGTGTGCTGCGGGCAGAGCTTCCCCTCCTCGTTAGTTAATGAGGATCAGGCAGTTGGGGAAAGGGTTTTGCTCCAGGATGCAGCCTGTGGCTCCCACGGGGTCTCACAGTGACACCCCTTGCCCTACTCTTGGACTCCACTCTTTGGGGTGCATCTGTGGGGTGACGGTGCTCTCCTCCCCACGGGGCTACAGCATGGGTCCATACGTGGGCAGGAGGTGATCCTGCCGCCCTGCCCTCACCTCCTGCTGCCACTGCTTTGCCCTCCTGCAGGTGAGCAGACACCGAGCAGTGCCCACCAGCACCAATCCCCCGTAACCTTCCAGCCGCTCCCAGCCACGCAGACCTGGGCTGTGCCCACATCCTGCCCCAGGGCTTTGCAATTAGCCTCGCCTCCCGCTCGCTGTTCTGCAGCCACCCATCCCCGCGTGCAGGACAGCTGAGCCCGGCACGCCTGAAATGCACTGCACGAGGGGATGAACCGTTGGGGTGCAGGGGAACCCTGTGTGCCCGTGGTGCTGCACGGAGCCACGTGGACATCCAAACTGCCGTGGCACAGAGCTGGTCTGCGGGATCGTATGGAGGAACCCCGGCTCCTTCACACCGCCACGAGGGCTGTCCTACAGCCAAACCTCAGCTCCCCCCGCCCCACAGCCCCCCCGTGGCCCCACAGCCCACGCGCAGTGGATGGCCAGGACCACCCAGGGCACTGCTGACTGCCAGCACGGGGCTGAGCACTACGGGGTGGGCACAGGGAAGGGCCCGGTGGCACTGGGTATCATAGGGAACACTGGCTCTGCTTGTGGGGTGCTGCAGAGTTTGGGGACGGGTGCTGTGGCTCGCTGCCTGGCAGCAGCCTCGGGCAAGCACTGCAGAGGTCCCTGCAGCTGGAAAACAGTTTGCCAAAGTGAGCTCCAGCCCTTGTTTGCACATGAAAGTGAACGCATCCTTCAGACCGCTTCAGATGATGCGAACCTCTTTGGAGACGCGGTTGAAACGGAGCCATGTTCCTGAGCAACGTCACCGCGGCCGCGCTCACAGCCACCACGGGGCTGGAGGAGCGGCACGGCACGGCACGGCACGGCACGGCACGGCACGGCACGCCTGCGGGGAGCAGCACTGCTGCAGAAGCAATGGTGGAGCCTCGGGGAGCACCTGGGGACGGAGGAGGAGTGGGCACTGGGATGGCACCGCCTGTGCCTTTCTGCCCTGGGCGCTGCACAGCGCAGCGCTCCTCCCCGAGCTCCATCCCCGCAGCTCTGTGGCCACGATGCCTCCATGCCTCCCGGCGCCAGGGCCCTGTCCTCTTCAGCACTGAGGTTTATTTTGGGAACGGCTGCGTCCCGAGGGGCTGAGCAGGGAGCAGTGCCCGTGTCCCCGCTGCCGGCACCCAGGGGATGCGTCCCCGCCATGGGGCAGCTGGGCTGTGCGTCCCTCTGCCCTCATGCAAGGCCTGATGGATGAATAAGGGCTGAGGAATCCGACAGCCCCCGGCTTCCAGCAGTGGAAACAACTCCGCTGACTCCTGGGATGAAGTGATGTGAGGAAAACCCGGGATGCTCCAGCACGGGAAGCATGCCGGGGAAGGGCGGTGCTGGCACCTGGCCCTCTCTGCCCGCCCTGTGCTGGGGTGCAGGAGGGCTGCAGGAAGGCTGCTCTGGGGCACATGGTGCTGGCTGATTCCCCGCTGCGTCCCCTGTGGATGAGACGTGTTGGATTTGTTCCACTCTGAGAGGAGAAACGTGATTTGGATCGTCTTCAAGAAACGGAATAAGGGAAAAAAAAAAAAAAAACAACCCACCCATCCCGACAGCTCCCCACCCAAGGACTCTGCGCAAAGCAGCCCTGGGCTGGACCTGTGGGGATGGGGCTGGCAGGGGTAGCACCCTCCAGGCACGTGTGCTGACCCCCCCAGGGGCAGCAGATAGTGGAGTGCTCGGAAAAACAAACGGCATTTGAAGCAGCGCTCAGAAGTGCACTCAATCCCCCTCCCCGCCCCGAGCTGCGGAGCAGCGGCGGCGGAGGGATGGGAGCGGGCAGCGCTGCCCTATGGGGTGGAGGGGGGGAACACAACGACTGTGGGGTCTCTGCCGCCCACCGGCCGATCTCAGGGAGGAAAGGTGAGATTTAGGCGTGAGTGCACCTCCAGATGCGCTGTCGATGCACATCTGCGTGCGTGCATGTTCCCACCCCCAGTGAGATGACGGAGGGGGGCTGTGCCGACCCTGCCTGCACCCACGGTGCCAGCATCCATCCCAGTGGCACAAAGCACCGAGCGTTCCCAACCTGCCGCCAGGTGGGGACCATCTGGTCACCGTCAGCTCCTCCTCCTCGTGACGGTGACATCGCTGGGGTCAGCCTGGGTGACACGGTGCCTCTTTCTCCCCTTACTCCTTTCCACTCTCCTCCCTCCCTGATCCCTTCTCATCGCAGCCGGGGCTCAGCGTGGCTCCGGCTCTCATTTCCCACGGCTCCGCGCAGACGGAGCAGCGCTTGCAGACAGCACGAGAGGCACAGATTTCGCCGAGGGCCTGAGAAATGCGCTGCTCTTCTGGGGAAAACGTGCTGCGACAACATCCCCCCTCCCCCTCCTCCCCCCCCCCCCCCCTTCCGAAGCGTTTTAAAATAAACTTTTATAAACAAATCCAAAACGAGCTTATTTTAAGCTCCTCCGAAGCAGGCTGCCCGCTTCTGACCCGGTGCGGAGAGCGGTGCCAAAGCGAAAGGCTTCAAAAGGGAAACGAAAGCGATTCGGGCAAAAACAAACCCCTCCCGCTGCCAGGAGCGGGCAGCACGCCGCGGCCACGGGCTGTCACCTCGGCTGTGCCAAACCTGCGTGGAAGGAAGCTGCTGTAAGGGATGCGAGGATGGAGGCGAGGATGGAGGCGGGGATCTGCTCAGCCCCACATCGCCTCTTTCCCGAGGGGGCTGACAGTGGGATCAGCCCCGGGAAAGAGAGCACGGAGCGCGAACTTCAGCCGTCACTGCTCGGGGGAAGATCACGGCCGGGCGGAGCGCGGCGCCGCCGCTGAGCCGCCCCGACGTCACCCCGACACAGCACCCTGTCCCCAAGCAGGTGCCGCCCCGGCTGCGGGGGTGACACGGAGCCCACCCCAACGGGCACTGGAGCCCCGTGGGGCGTCCCCTTACCTGGCCGTCCCCGCAGCAGCTCCTGCAGGCGGGAGGTCCTGCGGTGCAGCCGCCCGGTGCGGCGTCCCAGAGCCTCGACGTCCCCCTCGATGTCCCCCAGCAAGGCGAGCGAGTGGCCGCAGAGCTCGGCGAGCTGCCGGAGCAAGGTGAGAGCCGCCAGGCTGCAGACGTCCCGCAGCTCGACCAGCGGCACGGCACGGCTCTGCCGGGCCACCACGCTCCGCTTGTAGAAAGGCATGGCACGGCTCGGATCGGCTCGGCTCGGCTCGGCACGGCTCGGCCGGCCCCTCTCCCCCGGCCCCGAGGCTTCTCGGGCTCTGGGCCGGCCGATGGGAGGAGGAGGAGGAGGAGGAGGAGGAGGAGGAGGAGGAAGAGGAGGGAGGGGCGGCGGCTCTCGGGGATGCTCGGGGAGCCCCCGGTACCGGCTGCTCCCTGCAAAGCTTCCCGCGGGTCCTCTCACCAAAGCAAATATTCGTGCTGGCCCCGGAGCTGAAATTCCCCTCTTTGAAGCCCCCCCTTCCCCCCTTCACCCCCCACCCCCGGGGTGCTGCACTCCGAGAGCTGCGGGCTCTGCGCGTCGGGATCCGCGGGGCAGTGCCGCTGGGACGTGCGGTGGTGGGAGGGGGGGAGGGCAGAGCCCCCGGGCAGAGGTGGGCATCGGGAGTGGGATTTCTCTGCGGCCCCCAAAGCTTCTTCTTCACGTGGCTCTCTGGACTTTAATGCTTCTTTTACAGCCGTGTGGGTCCTGCGCATCCCTTCCCCCATCCTCCTCCCCCCCACCCCCCACTTCGTGTGCAACCCCAGTGATAACCCCGGCTTCGCTTCCCACGGCTTTGTTTGCTCTCTCTTCACGCCGGAATTTTTATCTTCTCCTGCAGGAAAAAGAAAAGTGCTCCGGCAGCATGTCCGTACGGATGTGTCCTTGTGGGGTCACGGCTCTGAAAGCACAGCTCGAGGGCAGCAGGGACGGGCTCAGGATTTCTATGCATCCCAAAAGCCGAGGAGGGTCCAGCACCGTTGCTGGGGGTGGGAGGAGGGCTGCGGTGAGCACGGACTGCCGCTTCCCCCGTGCACTCTCGCAGCATCCAAGTATTTCCAGCACTGGGAATACCCTGGGCTGGGTGCCGCCCTGCCTGCATGCTGTGCTGCTCTGTGCTGGGCTCTGCTTGGCCTCGCCCTCATCCAAACCCAGCCCCTTCCCTCACTCCAGGTTGGGTTCCCCTTGAGCTCCCCTCTAAGCTGCAGAGGGTGAATTCAGCACTCCTTTTGATGGCTTTAACGTATTTACCCCAGTACGTCAGTTGTGGAGCCTCTCTCCCGGCCTCTGTGTATTGCAGGGAAACTGAGGCACGGGCTCACGTCCTGCCGTGGGGGTGGGGTCAGTCCCCAACCGTGAATCATCTGCGGGGTGCAGAGAGCATCTGGAGCCCATCACATCCCTCGTGCAGGTGTGGTGGGGGGGAGCGGGCTGTGCTGAGCGCCAGGAGCCCACTGTGTGCTGCCACGCTCCTCCAGCCCACCCTGCCCCTGTGCAGCCAGAAAAGGGAGAATGCACACCGACAACATTCTCTTTGTGTGGGGTTTCCAGCTGAGAGCTGCTCGTCTCCAGGTTTCCTTCCAGGGGCCGGGTGAAGCCGTGCTCCCTGCCAGCTGCCATGCACTCCAGAGGGCCGTGCTGGGGCTGGGAGTGCTGGTGGGGCTGAGCTGTCGCTGTGCTGGCCCTGGGGGCTCACCAGCCCACCCCCCGAGGAGCGGGGCTGGCCAGGGAAGGAGCAGCCGCCGTCATGCAGTGCAGCTGCAGGGCAAACCCCACAGGAGACATCCCACGGGGAAGCAGAGCAGGGGTAGCTCTGAGCCCGGTTTGGTCCACACTCACGGTGCCCATCACGCTCTCAGGCAATTTGTTCCATTTTTTAAGGCTTGCATGTTGCAAACCCTGCTGCGTGCCGTGGGGCGGAGCTGGGGGGATCTATGGGGCGCAGACAGAACCGAGCGGGACCCGATGGGGCCACGCCTGCAGCCGGCTGCCGCGGACGTGCAGGATGCTGGCGCACGGAGCCTCGGGCTGGGGATCCTGTGGGAAACATCCCGCTTGGCCACCGGCTGGGCAGGAGCGTGGCCAGCTCTGCGAGCCCTGATTGCATCCAGATGCTGCTGCAGCACCGCCGCAGCCCGGACACGGCCCACGCACGGACACGGCGCTGCAACGCTGCCGGTGCTGGGGATGCTCCGACACGGAGTGCGTGGCAACGGCTGCTGGGTCGTCCCACGCGATGCTCAGCCAACAAACGGACCCACAGCTCCTCCGGCACCCACCGGGCTCCCGGTGCCCACTGGAGGGTGCTCTCTGCCAAGCTTTGCTGCAGCTCTTCCCCTTCTCGGGCCGAGCAGCGGCTCTGGCTGCTGCGAGATTTGATGCCATTTCCTCCAAAAACATCCTCTGTCGCACCGCGGTGTTTGCTTGCTGGAGCGGATTCCCAGCCCTCGCCCCGCTCTCCGGCTCGGCGAGGTTTCTCTGTGATGCTTACGAGTCTGTCTGGATTCAATCAGCTCCCCTCTGTGTCATCGACAAGCCGGGCTCCGCTTCCCGGCTCCTTCCCCTTTCCAGATGGCTGCTGAAAGCATTAAGCACCGCGATGGGACCGCGGTTGCTGCCTGCATGACAAACCGCGATCCCCTCGGTCCCATCTCAGCCTTTGCTTTCCGGAACAGAGCTCTCCTCCCCCTCCTCCTCTTGTGCTGCTCCTGGCAAAGAGGTGGGAACGGGCCGTGCCCCATCCGTACCGGGGACCTTTCATGCAGGCTGACAAACTTCCCTTCTCAGAGCCCATCTGAGCTCTGTTCAGCTATTTTTAAGCACAACTGAAAACCATTTTCCAGGAAAAAAGCGGGCTGGTGGGGCGTGCCGGGGCCAGGCCCTCGACCTGCTGCCAGGGCTGTGCGTTCCTGAAGGCAGATCCATGGGGAAAGCAATGCTGCTGGAGCCAGCGGGGTGCACGGTGAGGTTCATGAGCCACCACGTGAGCACTTTGGGTCTGCAAGAGGGGCTGTGGGGCTCTGTGCCACGGAGGAGATGGCTTTGCTGTTCTCAGATTCAGCATCCCAGTGCCGGAGCCAACAGGAGTGGGATGGCTGCGTGGCTCCAGCAGAGCACGGGGAGCTGTCCCGTGTGCCTTCACACAGAGGCACAGGGCTGCCCCGCTGAGCCAGAGCCAACACGCAGCTGTGCTTGTGCAAATCCCCCTCCAAAACTTCGATTAAAAACGTCGCAGATCTTGACAGCATTTTCCTCCCTGCTTTTTGCAGAATGCTGTTCAGCCTTTGGGGACGCCGAGCTCGCTGTCTGATGCGCCGGCAATGAGGAAGGGCTCAAATAAGCTAGCACAAAATAACAGTTATCTGATGAAAGCCACGGGCAAAACTCCATCAGGAGGGAGAGGGAACGCAGCTCTTCCGATAGAGGCAGCGCACAAATCCTTGTGGTCTTTAAATGGGTCCCGACACATGGGGCACTGGGGCAGAGCCGACACTGCCAGCCCCACGTGCCCTCACCTGGAGCACCAGCACGGCCACAAACACACCGACACCTGGAGGCAGTGCCCAGCAGAGCCGCGGGGCCATCACACCCCACAGCAGCTCCTCCTCTCCCGTCAGCGAGGAGTGTCACACCGGGTGATCCATCACTGTCACTTCCCATTAGGATAACAAACGTCTCCTGCTGCGTGATCTGCTCCCCTGGTCCTTCCAGCTCTGGCTGCGTTCCCCGCACGTATTGAACACGCACAGGACATTGTCATTGCTGACTGTGTCGTTCATGAAGTGGCCCCCAGCAAGTTAAATAAACGTCAGTTAACACTTCTCCTCATCACCGTGCACTGCTTGGAGGTGTGCCCTGCTCGTCTCCTCCGCAGAGAGGTCGGGATGGAGGGGGGTGAGGGGCAGAGCCCCGGGCAGCAACGTTTTGCAGCTAACATCAGTGCTGATAAGGCCGTGTATGGCTGTGCGTGCTTTGGCTGTTTTTCTCATGAGCAGAAAACTCCAGGAGCTGGGCCATGAGCTGGAGCCAAAGCAATGAGAGCTGACTCTGGCTTGGCGTTTTCTGAAGTGAGATCACATGGAAAACAAGGGTAGTGAAGAGCTCTCATAGCCCAGCACTCAGCCTTCGCTCTGAGCCAGCCAGGCTGCTGCGGGAAGGCTTCCAAGGAGCCCTGTAGCCTCGCAGCACAGAGCTGGATCCGTCCTGCTGGGATGCTCCTATTGGTTTTCTATTGATCAGCATTTCAGGGGCAGCTGGGGGTTCCTAGATTGGTGAGGGATGGGGCCACAGTGAGCTGTGGGGTGGGGAAGGTGGTGGAGGAACATGTGACAGCGTGTGGGGTCAGCACAGAGCAGGAGTACGGCCCAGGTGGGAAGGTATCTCACCAGCTTCTGAGATCCACAGTGAAAAAAACCCACTCCTTCGGCCTCATCCGGAGCTTTGGTTGTCCCTGAAGTCCTCCTCTGGAGCCTCTCCCCTCCATCTGTGTCATTTTTTAATTACGAGGACAAACACAGCACTCTGGCTGTGACCTGAGAAGCACTGACACAACGCAGCGAAGCACTGAGATCCACGCCCAGCAGGACTGGCGATGGCACTTCAATTAGCACCCCACCCACGCGGGACCTTCAGAATCAAACCCATTCACTGAGGTCGGTAGTTACTCCACCGTGCTGAAAAGGAGTTTCAGTGCACATCACTCGATTCCCGACACCTACAGCAGCGATGCTCTCCGGACACTTCCCATGCAGGAGGAGCACCACCAGATGTCACTGAAGCTGAAGGCTTCTCGGGGCCGAGGACACCCCGCAGCAGGAACAGCCCCTCACACCTCACCCTGGGTCAGCGTGGAGCTGGGACTCCCCCAAACCGAGCAAGAGAGGTCTCCATCAGCTCTTTGCCGTACTTTACCAAGAGGAGAAGACATCGCCCCGGGGAGCAGGTGGGGGATGCTGAGCATCTGTTGAGCCCTCTGCCCAAGCTTTGCCTTGCTTTTAAATTCCTTTTAAATTCAGCAGCTCGAGCCCTCTTCTAACGCAAACTTTCAGCGCGTGGATGTGACTGCAATCGGCCGAGCTGCAGCCGGGCGCAACGCGGCGATACGTTTAATTAGATACGGGCTCGTTTATATGCAACATTTATTTTAAAAACGGATTACATTACCAGCATATTTCCTGCTCGCCGTTACATGAATATTCATAGGGCCCAAGGGGAGGTGGCGGGGGGGGGGGGGGGGGGAGAGGACTGACTCTCCCAGAAATAAATAGCGTTACTTTTCGGGATCGAAATACGCGTTCCTGGAGTGGAAATGAATTATTTATTTACCCCTGTGCCGTGAGATGTGGGCAGCACCGGGGCGGGCTGTGCTGGGGAAGCGTCGGCCGTGGCTCTCACAGTGCTGGGTCCCATCACTGAGTGCCACCCTCTGCCCCCCGAGGGCCTCCAGGAGTGTCCCCAGGGGTCCGTGGAGAACTACCCCTGCTACTGGGAGCCATAGAGCACAACGCACCGTGCTCAGCACCACATCCACACAGCTTCAGATGACCCCCAGGACACTGACCCCCCTCCCTGAGCAGCTGTGCTGGTGCTCTTTGGAGAAGAGTCTAATTTCTGAACTCTCATCAATAGGAGATGGGATAAAACGTCACACAGCTCCTGACTCTGCCCCACGGTGTCATGCTGGCATCAAAGCACCTCCTCCTGGGGGCAGGATACCGTGGGGGTCTCTGCCAGGGGATGGGAGACCCACGGGACTGGAGCTACAAGGGCCAAACCTCGTGCCTCACAGCCACGAACACTGCTGGCAGTCCCCGGTGCCCTTGTCGCAGCCTGGGAGCCCTGTGCCCTGCAAGGGGTGGGCTTTGGCTTTGAAGAGTCGGAGGTGGAAGCGGAGTGAGGGGGCCGTGGGGCGGGGGCAGCTATTTCTGATGCCTTTCATTTCTGTTCTGACGCACTCGGCCCCCATGCGTTCAAAAGGAACGTGTTCCAGTTTCTCTTCGGATCCAACTTCCCTTTCGACTTCCAGAGCTCTACTTTTCAAGGAGCTCATTGCATAGAAAGCATCCGGGCAAAGCTGCCCCCAACCCCTCACCGCCGCAGGCACAGAAACCCCGATCCCAACAGCCCCATTGCTGGCACTGCACAGCACCCCAGCTCCTTCCCACTCCACTCCCATCCACCTGAAACCAGCAGCTCCTTGGGCAACTGGCTGTTCCTTCAGCCTGAAAACTCCTGCACGGGTGGGCCCAACATTGATGGGAGCGGGTGGGCAGCCGGGCAGGAGCAGGGGCTGCAGCCCAGCATCTTTCAGCCGCTTCAAACTGAGCACTCCCACTGAAACCAACAGGAGAACGCACGTGGTGCTTGAACTCCTGGCAGCTCGGTGCTCGTGCCCCAGCTCACTTCAGCTGGTTTTGCTTCTAACATTAGTGATTGTAACTGATACCTGAACGTGGGATAACTGCTCCTGGACTGAGCTGCTGTCAGCCTTCGTGACAGCTCATTCCATCACAGGGTGATTTACGTACACTCAGAGCCTCGCAGGTGGGTTTTCTGTTTCCCTGTCCAAGAACTGCTTTTGTTTCCCCCTCATCACCTCTTCTTGCAGCTAACAAAGCAACGCTCACGTTGTGTCGTTCGTTTGTGTTGGACTGACTGCACAACACACCTGAAAGAAGAGCACCAACAGGAGGAATGCATGCACACAGAGCTAAAGATGCAGTGACAGACAGCGAGAGCCACACACGAGCAGGTTCACCATCCTTTCATCGATCCTCCCCTCCACCTAACAGCTCCGTGAGGGGCTCCAGTGGGAGCACCGTGCTCAGAGGCAGCAGGGTTGGCACCACAGATCTCCTCTTGCAGAGGGCACAGAAATAAAGGAAAGATGTTGCTTACCCTCAGCAGGCCTCAGGTAGGCAGGGATCTCCAGTGAGATACCCTCACCTCCCTTGCCAGCCCTTACACAGGGGGCTGGGATGGGGTGGATCCTTCCTTAGATGCAGCTGAGCTGCCCTGGGCTGGCCCTGCCTTCCCATGGGGTGCTCCATCACTGCTTTGGGCCATGACTGAGCATTTCCCCTACACTGGGTTTAGCCCTCAACAAGCACCTCTGGTAATTACTGATCTGTCCAGTGTTCATAGAATCGCAGGGGTTGGAAGGGACCTCTAGAGATCATTAATACTATTGATGTCCCCTCCTGAAGGTCGGCCTGGTAATAAAGTCATACGATAGTATTTATGCTAATACGAACATTAATGACCTGCCAGATTTATGTGTATTAATGGTTTGCTTGTGATGCTCTTTATAGCTGTAATGGAAGGCCGGTGACTGATATACCTCTGCTCTTTATGGAGGTAATTAAGGAGAGAGCACTTTCAGGCATCTATTCACAAATAACACCCACCAGGATACGAACCCCAGGCAGCACACACTGCTTATTAAGCATCTCACCTCTGCGATGGGTTCCTGTGGGATTTGCATCGGGTCACCAGAGAGGAATGTGCCCCGCAGGCAGCAGCAAGTGGGGGAGCACAGCATGGGGTGCAGCACTCACCCCATGGTTTGGCCCCTGGATGGCCTCAGAGTTTCCAACACAGTCAGAATGGCTCTGCTCCAAGGGGACAAGGAGCTCAGCCCCAGCTTTTGTGGTGTTGGATGAGATGAACTTGAAGAGCCCCTTCCAACCCAAGTGGTTCAGTTTCCCGAGCTCACAGATACTCCTTCCCAACAGCTACAGGACCCCGCTTCGATTCAGACACAGAAACTCCAGAGCAGGGTGGTGCCACGTGGGCTCCTCCTGACACTCCCTGCCCCAGTGCACTTCAGTCTCCATATCCAAACCAGATGGGAGGAGGGGTCCATCTGGGACCCCCCCGGCCCAGAGCAGGAGGCTCACAGCCAGCTGAGCACAGAGTTCTCCGTGGGGATGTGTCTCTCGGGGATGTCACTGCCCCCGAGCACAGCAGAGGGCTCTGGCAGTGCACCAGGATCCTGCTTCTCCTCTGGTGTGCCCCCTTTCCTCGTGGGCAGCTGATATGTCACTGCAGATTTCAGTACTCACTGTGTAGGCGTTGTTTGTCTCCCAGCAGGGCTGCTGGCATTCTCACAGGGGTCAGGAGAGCTCTGCTCAGTGCTCGCCCTGCTGGGGCTGTCCCTCCCATTCTGCAGTGGGATCCCAGCTCACTCCCATCAGCTTGGGACGCCCGTGGGATGGGTGAGCAGTGTTCCTGAGTGCGCTCCCCAGAAGCACCGCTTCCACACATCCCACAGGGCAACAAAACCCATAGGGTCACACACCCACAGTGCTGCTGCTGTGCCCCACATAGGCATCCCATGCAGGGAGAGCCCTGGCAGAGAGGCAGGAGAAAAACCTGCACTCGTGGCTCTCCGTTTTGAGGCCACGGAGCGCACCGTGCCGACACAGAGGGAATTATATCCTCTCTGCCTGCTCACTATTGAATATTTCACAGCTCGCGGACTCCCAGCACACATTAGCATATGGCAGAGTTGCCTCATTTTTGGCTACTGCGAGAGAATGATTAATTAGTCAGACGTTTTTTTTCTGTAGGAAAAGGGAAACGTCGCGATCGCGGCGGTTGGCAGCGCGCTGATGTTCGGCGTTGCTGTAAGGAAGAGGAGGATACGCTCGCTGGCACACGGCCCTGAAATGTTTACCAGCAAACATTCCTCCTCGTTGGCTTAAAGGAAGAGATGGCACTGTGTGTTGGAGCCCTTTGGAAGGAGAAATCTGGCGTGGCTGGCTCCTGCTGCAGCAATGCTCCTCTGTAACTGTACATGGAAACGTAGAGTTTGGAGGAAAGCGAAGCATGGGAGGGGGAAAGGAGGACAGGAGAGGCTCGTAATGGGGCATCACAGAGTGCAAATGGAAGAGCAGGGGTCTGAAAGCACTGCTGGGGCGGGGATGGGAGGGACAGTGACAAATGAGGACAGGACAAAGCTGAGCCAACATGCTGCAGTGCACACTGAGGCCATGGCACAGGGAATGGGAAGGGGCAGGCAGGTGGCACCGGGACAGCATGTCACACACGTCCCTTCCCATGGAAGGAGTGAGAGGACAGATGGTGTGTGCCAGGATGGCAATGCCACCTCAGTGCTGGGACTCAGCAGGTCCCGAGGCAGAAGGTCATCCCCTGCAGTAAGGGCTGGGCTCCTCAGAGGTGCAAAAATCTGTCAGTTTGGGGAGTGGGAGCAGGCAGCAAGCACAGCATGGAAATATTATCGTTAAAGGCTTGGGGGTAAGAGGAGCACTGGTGCACAGGCTGCCCAGGGAGTGGGGGATCACCTGGAGGTGCCCCAGAACTGTGGAGATGGGCTCAGTGGGGTGGGGATCTGAGAGGCCTTTTCCAGCCTCAGTGGTGCTGTGATAGTGTCAAAAAGAGGCAGCTCTCTGTCCGATGAGGTCAGCAGGGATGTGCAGAGCGATGCAGCTGGTGGCTCTGTGAGATGCCCCTGGAAAGCAATGAGAAGGGTCAGCTCAGGACAGGATGTACGATACTATGGTCCTGACAAAGCACCTGGGCCCTATAGCCACCAGACATAGGATCCCAGAACACCCCAAGCTGCTCACTTCCACCCTGCTGGATAAGCGGTGGCAAATGAGGTCATGTGGAACTAAATGGAGTGTTAACCTTTCCCCCTTTACAGTTCGTGCTCCATCCTCTCTGGGGAAATAAAGGCTGTTTCAAAACGGGGCTGGGGTTGGATGTTGTGCACCTCCAGGCTTTGCAGAGCTGTGGGGATGGAGGAAGCTGCATGCAGAGGGCAGGGCATGGGGAGGTATGAGGATGGGCAGAGGGGACAGTCCCCACAAGGACTACCCCTCATCACCAGGTCCTAAACCACACATCACTACTTCTCCCACCCTCTCTAAGCCAAGAAATTCAGGTGAAGGAGCCAACACTGCTTTGGCAGCACCACGAAGCAGGGGCCAGCCCCAGGGGTGGCAGAGCAGGAGCTGCCCTCAGAGCAGCTCTCCTCCTGGTCCAAGCAGCTTTTTGTCTCTTGGCTGAAGGGAGAAGCAGCATCTGCCACATCAGACCCCTGCAAAGCACGATGCAGCCCAAGGATGGGTGCAGGGCTCCCCAGACTGCAGGATGCAGTGGGACAGAGAGGTCCCAGCAGCACGTGGTGCTGAGGGAAACCTTTCCAGTGGGAACAGCGTGGAGAAGCTGGGCTGAGGTGCATAAGGGGTGAGGTCAGAAGGTGGGACTCAGCCTTTGTGCACACATAACAACCTGTGAGCTCTTCCCTTCACTTCCCACTCTTTTCCCATGGTGTCCTCCCCACGGAGCTGCTGGCACGCACACAGTGGGTCCACTCCAGCTCGCTGCTGCAGCCCCACACGCTGTGGCATTGACCGTGACGGCCCAGGCATCTGAGAACAGGGCAGTGGGTGCCAGTGGGAATCTCTGCCCCACTGATCCTGCTGTGCAGGGTGGGCTGCATCCTGCCGATGCAGCCCCGTGTGCTGAGGGTTAGTGAGGTGCAAATTACCTCTGGGGGAGTTAGGAAGGTCAGTCACAAAGTCCTGAGTCATAAAAACAAACCTGTATGAAATAGAAGAGCATCGGGTGATTCATTGGTGGAAATGCCTCCCCTGCTCCCAAGGAAAGAGCTCGCAGCCATCTCCACAGCACTGCTCCCTTCAGCTCCATGCCTTTAACTCACAAACCACCATTAGGGCCCTGGGACCCACTGCAGATAGGGGTGCTGCCACTGAGTTGGCTCCTGTGGGGCAGGGGCACAGCCCCAGCACCCATAGGTGCTGTATGCAGTAAGGCCACAGCAATGCATCACTTTTTTCCCCCCTCTGGTCCTCTGCACTCCCTTCTTTCCCATGCAGAGGTGGGCGTTCCGCATCCAAAAACACTTGGGGTTTCTCTCACTGATGGTTCACTTCAAACATCCCTTTACTCACCTTCTAGGAATCTTCTCAGTGGGAAGCAGAGGCTGCTCAGTCCTTCCTGGTGTCACAGCAGGCTGAATCACTGTCCTATGTGTGCAGGGCAGAGAAGACACCTTCCAGCAGCACACATCCCCTCCAGACATTCTGCAACAACCCCAAACCATAGTACTTGACTTCTAAGGAGCTCTGTTCACATTCACAGCAAGAAAACCTTCCAGTTAGTTAAACCAGAGGGAGAAAACCCTCCAAAACAGGTGAGAGTCACTAGGCAGACTGCCTTCCTCCCTGATTCTCTTCACCTGGTGGGTGTGACTGCCCACCTGCACTCCATCCCACCTGCACAGGGGTGGAAGAAGCAGGGGCTGAGCTGGGGAGTTGGTCTTTGGGGAACGTATAGTTAACAGATGTGTAGTTAACAGAATAAGCAGTTCAAATAGTATGGTAGAATGCATAACTACAAAGATCATCATCACAGTGAAAGGGAATCATCAAAAATAGATGGAATACTCACCCACGTCCCAGGCTCACAGTGGAAAAACTCCAAAGGGAGCAAACTCCAGAGAGAGATCCTCCTCCAGTGGTGCTCAGCCCTTAAATGAGGTCTGGGAGAGATGGAGCCAGGCTCCACCCCTCCTGGTCACGCAGGGGCATTGCCTTCACCTGTGCTCCCATGGCTGACCCAGTGCTCACCTCAGCTGATCCATCAGTGGTTCAGGCCGTGATCCAACAGTTCCCACACAGGGAAGTTGTCCATGGGTGAGCAGAGAGGTCCCCAGTCCTTGTTTAGGGTATAGGCAGCACTCCATGCTGCTCTGTCTCCTTGGACGAGCCCCGGGTTTGGATGGAGCTGGTTCACACAGATCCTTGCTTTCACTTCGTTATGCAGCGCGAAGAGGGAACGGCTTCCAAGCTTCTGCCAGAACCAAATGTGTGTTTGCACAGATTGGAAAGGTTACCTGGTTCTGCTCCATCTGAGATGGGTTATTTACTATAAATATGTTTGCACTGGAGTCGTGAAAATTAAGGCGTGTTGATTGAAAACCTCACAGCAGATGTTGTCGTAGCGTCCCCCAGGAAACTGTCACAGACGTCTTTCTGTATCGTGGAAGTGACACTTGCTGCAGAAACAGTTTTGGAAAGGAGTGTGGTGCTGGGGGGGCCGTGCTGCTGGCTCCATGTCGGGTCCCTGTTTGATGCATTAGGCAACGTGTAAAAATTTAATCAGAAGCACATCTATTATACATGCTAGTCAAAAAGAAACGCCAAAACCAAAACAAAACCAGCAACCAGCAAGGGCTGCTGCTTCTCATCAGCTCCTTTAGAAATGGCTGGAGGGAATGGGGAGTGCCTGTGTCCGGTGAAAGGGCTCCAGATGCTGCTGCTGTTAGTGCTGCTGAGGGGAAAAAGGACTTGGCTTTCTTCTCCAGAAGAGTGGTGATGCACAGCTGCCCAGGGGGGTGGTGGGGTCACCGTCCATGGAGGTGTTCCAGAACCGTGGGACGTGGCACTGAGTGGGGATGGGTACAGTGGGGTGGGTGGGGGTCAGACTGGTGATGCTGGAGGAAGAAGGATGAGGTGTCCCTCTGGGGGGTGTCCCATGGCTCTGGGGGGGATTGAAGGGGAGCAGAGGCCGTGGGCTCACTGCTGGGAATCATGCTCCTTGTGTGCTGCGTGGCTGTGTGGGTTGATGGGGGGCTGCAAATAAAGCAGGCGGTGTTTTATGGAGAGGGGGAAGGCTGCTCGTAAATCAGGTGATGTTTGGGAGGAGGGGAGGCGGTTACACAGAGATTTCTATTTTCCGGTGAGAAGCCAGGGAAGGAAAATAAAGAAGAAAGAAATGAAAGGGGAAGAGCTGGTGGGAGGAAAGCAGGCCTGGGATCAGGTATCTTGCTGTCAGTGGGAATGGTTTTCAGCGAGAAAATGATTGCAAACTGCTGCATGAGTGGGATTTCACCCTGTCAGATGAGAAGTAAAGCTGCTGGAAGGGCCGGGCAGGCTGCAGCCATCACTGGGCAGATGCTGTGCTCAGCAGCACGCTGCTCTCTGCATCCCCTGCACGGATGCCATCATTAAAGATAAACAAAGTATGCAGCCTACACCGTGCTGGAGCTGGAGAACATGCGGATCTTGATGGAAACTGCTGTGCTCGCAGATATTTCTCTGCATCTGTGCCTTCCCCTTGCAGTGACACCCCGAAATGGATGCTCAGGGGGAGGATGCTCAGAGAGGTGGTGCTGCAGGAACCAGAGCTCTGCCAGGGTGACCACGAGCCACGTGGATCCGGAGGGAACTCCTCTGTGCATCGCTTTGATGATGGGCTCTGTTGAACCGTGTGACCTTAAGGCACGCAGCCCCAGCTCTCTGTGCACAGCTTCTCCCTAGATCTGACCCAGACCCAGGAGGCAAGCACCATGTGGAAGGAAGCAGCCTCTTGAGTTCTGCTGGGGACCGGCAGAAATTGCAGGCTGGGTTATAAACACATGTAAATACAATAATATAAGCACGGCGTGTTTATTTTCCAGACTGCTGTAATATAAGCATGCTGTGGGTTATGGCCTGCCAGCATCCAGCAAGCCCCCAGACAATATTTTTCCCCCTTATGCATCTCTTTTTCTCCCTGGACCACGGGGAGGTGCCCAAATCAGCCACTTGGAGTCCTTCACGGTTGCATTTTAATGTCAGCACTGTTGTTTCCTTGCTCCCAGGATTGAATTGAGGTGAACTTGAATAGCCCAGTGAGCCCAGCTCCCTGAAAACTTTCTTTCTCCAAAGCACTCCTGTACACCACATTATTTAAAGCATTTCCTCTGTCCCCGTGCCAAGCATGCTGCGGCTTTCTCTAGCATTAATGAGTCGAGGTCAGAGCTAGCTAATAGAGGTCTTGAAATGCAGCCTTCCAAATTGGCTCTGCTCTGTGCCCATGTGAAGGCAAAAGGGTGAAGGGATGAATGGGGGGATTGTGCCCAGCCCCTAACCCCAGCACGGCCCCGGTGTGCTCTGCTCAGCGCTCAGCTCTGCCCCAGCCCTGCCCTGCCCTCAGGGACACGCTGGTTTCTGAATGTCTTTGAGCCCAATAGCTCCCTTCAGGCTGTGCCATTGGAACTCTGTATTAATTAGTAAGGGACAGACGAGCTGCCCGGGCTGGGGTGCTCTGATGTGAGCTGTCTGCAGGGAGCGTGGCTGTTCCTGCTGCCGGCGTTGCATAACGTGGGTATTTTTAGCATCGCTGTGCTCATCCCCACCGGATGCAGCAGAAGAGAACCAACCGCACTGAGTGACAAACAATGCCCGGACCTCACGGGAGGAGGGATGGAAGAGCAGGAGGAGCCTGAACTGGGTTCCCCAGTGTCTGTTTCCCCGCTGCTGCCACGCTGCAAGGGCACTGTGCTGCTGGTGGCACCAGCTTCCCATGCCACGTCTCCCCTTGGCCATCCCAACACAAGCACTGGCTCAGTGATGCCATTTGTTAAGGCTCTGCCACTGACCTGAAAGACGCTGGGACCGTGTTACCCTGCTGCACTCTGAAACATCTCAGATTGGATGTTAGGACAGATTTCTTCTCCAGAAGAGCAGCGGTGCACCAGCACAGCTGCCCAGGGAGTGGGGGGGTCACTGTCCCCAATGTTTTCCAGAACCGTGGGGATGTGGCACCAAGGGACATGATAATGAGCACGGTGGGGTGGGGTGGGGTTGGACGAGGTGATCTGAGAGGTCTTTTCCAGCATTAATGGTTCTGTGGTTCTACCATTGGATGTCAATGCCTTGATGAAGAGCAGGCTGCGTGCTCACAGCGGGATTTTGCAGATTGCACCATCGTGGTGATGATGTCTGCATCTTTGCAAGGGTGTGCACGTGGCTCTAATTGCATCAAATAGCTGAGCTGATGTGCTGCATGGAGTTACCCCCCTCCAAATTAAAATTGGCATAATTCTGACTTGTAGAAGGACATAATCTATTTCCAGACCTGCGTGTGTGTGTCAGAAAAACCTTCCCAGCAGTGTGAGTTTTCAGGCAAATGAGGCTTTCCCAGTTGGCAATCGTGGTGTTGCTCATGCCTGACAAACTGGCAACGTGTGAGTAATTATCTAATTAACCTCCACTCAGCGGAGGCAGAAGTGACACGTCCCTCCTTCTTTACTAAAACTGCCCACTTCCCAGGGGATTTTGGTAAATTAGGAAGGAAAAAAAAAAGAGGAAGAACACCATCCCATGCAGGGAACCAGACATCGTGAGAGCAGTGACATACCCTGATCAAACTGAAAGGAGCTGAAGCAAAGGCTGATGAGACCTTATGACCTGAGGGGATGGCCATGTCAAGGTGGTAGCAATGTGTCAGTGGATGAGAGGAGACTGTCAGGCCCTGGCCATGCAAGCAGATCTAATGGAGGAAACAAGGGATGTGAGCTGGAGAGCAGTGCTGAGGAAAGTGACCCATTACAAATAGGAGCAACCAATGTTGGGTTGGCCAAAGTCAACCTCAGGTTGGCCAAAGCCATTGTAAGGAGGTAAGTGTCAGCCCTCTGGAGAACCAGGAGAGCCCAGATCTGTGGCACATTAGGGAAGGAAGATCTACTGGAACTTGGAGAGCTGCCGGGTGAGAGGGACTGCATGGTTGTCAAAGGAGAAGATTGCATTTGTGTAAGAGATGGGTAATGGAGGACATTCATGGACTGGAGAGGACCGTGGACAGAGGGAGATGCATTCAGAAGTTTAGGGAAAGATTCTCTCCTCCTCTTTTTCTTCCCTATAGAAAAATGCTAGATGTGGAAAGCAGAAGGAACAAAACAGATCCAGAATCTCCTTCGGCATGAAGATGAAACCACAGCGTAGTGTTAACAGAATCATGGAACAGATCAGCTTGGAGCAGACCGTGTTTGGTCGTGTGATGTGTGGGGAGCTCTGGGTGGGAGGAAGGGGTCTCTGGAGGTCTCTGGTCCCATTCCCTGCTCAGAGGGAGGCTCTCTGCTGTGCAGAGGATGCGTGAGTGTGCAGTGAGAGACCTTAATGAGATTGCAAACACCAGCGCTTTCCGGCTCCGGTGATGCTCATTATCGCTCGGTGCAGAGCCTTGCTATAATTAAAGTGTGCCTTCCACGTTGTGATTAATTTCTTTTCTAATTAAGTGAGCTACGTGGTTACAGCTTGTTATTTGTGGGTAATTAGCGACTTCTCCTTCCTTTGTGTATTTAACGCGTTATATTTATGTTTGCGCTGTGTTCCAGTGGCCCCGCATCACTCCTTGAACCTCATGAAGGATCTTGGTGGGTCCCGTTCCAAAGAAGAGCTCCTGAAGGTTGAAAGCAGATGATCTTTGAGGTCCCTCCCAACCCAAGCGATTCTATGGTTCTGTGGTTTGTGGAGACAGGGGATTCTGCTTCTGGGTTTCTCCTGAACCGCCACCATTTTTAGAGTGAAAAACCCCCACAAAGCACTCAGCTTTGAAGCTGTACTGTTATGGATGGAGGAGTGCGGCAGCCTCAGCAGGGAACGCTCAAGAGAGGGTTCTCAGGCTGTCCAGGAACGCAGTGGGTACCACAGAATGATCACAGAGGAAGGGACACATCTCCAGTTAACCCCCCTCGCTTGGAGCAAGACCCAATTTGAAGTGAAATCCCATTGCCAATTTGATGCCCAGTCCCATCAAGGCCAACTTCTTCAGAGACTGAACCAAGTCTGCAGGCTGGAGGAGATCACACAGGCCAAGCTGATGCCAGCTGGTGCTGTACTGGTTTAACTGGGAGAAGTGCCTATGGGACAGCTGGTCCAGGAAGGCTACAGAACCCTCAGTAGTGAAAGCTCTCTCTCCCCTCTCTCCGTTTCTCACCTAAAGCAAACTGCAGCCCCATCCTCAGCAGAGCCTCAGTGCCCCACCAGCCCCACGGAGCAGTTTCCATCCTCATGGTAGCAACCCTCCAGCCCCAGTCTCTCTGCCTTGAGCTCACAGGCTCTCCCCCGGAGATCACAAAGCATCCTTTCATTCCCTGCTCACAGCAACGTGTCCGGGCATTTATCTGCATCGCTGCTTTCTGCCCCAGGGCCACCCACACCACAGAGCTTTCCACAGCTGATGCTCAGCACAGAAAACAGCTCTCGCTTTCTTCAGGGTTCTGCTGTGAAGCACCTCCCATAGGCTCTCCCTGCTCACCTGCTGGGGCTTCTGGAGTATTTATACCAGATAATCTCGAGCTGCTGCACACCCTTCTGTGTCACGGTGCTGCTTTTCCCACAGTGTATTATTATTCCATCACTTTCAATAACAGATCAGTAACGGAGCCATTACTCAGCACAGCTGCCACCCAACTGCTGTGCCACTGAGCTGGGTGCTCTCTGCAGGGCCTTGCAGTGCTCCTCAGTGCTTGCTGTGCCAGAGGCACCTTCCCAGCCCTATTGCATCCCACAGCCACCTGACCGGCACCCAGATGGGGCCTGGAGCTCATCAGATGTGCTCAAATAAAAAAAAAAAATGCTTCCTATTTATTCCTGGGCAGAGATGGTGCTGCCTGAGCTGTGCTTTTTTGCCTTGAATACGATGCCCAAGTGCAATGACACTGGAAGAAGCTGGAGTGGTTTACAGTCCACCCAAGCTTGCCAGTGCAGTGAGATCACGCAGTGATCATTCCCTGATTTGCTCTCTGAGCCATTTCTGTTCACTGCATCCGTGGGCAGCGTGCAGCAGGGAGAGCACTGGGCTGGGCGGGCAGCCCTGGTGCTGCAGGTGGGAGATGTGGTCTCGGAGGAGGATGAGCCTTTCTCATTCTTTAATTTAAAATTACAGGTGCCCGGAGATGAGCGCACAGCTCCAGGGAGTTCTCCATCCGAAAAGCTGCTGAGTGGATAAGTGGTTTGAAATGGTTGATAGGAAAACTGGGGCCCGGTGCTCCGAGGAGGAGGAGTTGTGGTGCTTTTCCATTTGAAGAAGTGCTCAGCAGTGAGTGAGGAGATCAGTGGAAACGGCAGCAAAATTGTTTGAAGTTCTCTGAGTACACATATGCATATGGCTGTACAGAGAGGGAGGAAAAGAAAGGGAGAAAATGAGAGCGCTGGTTTGATTTTTTTCCTTCTTGCTGTGAGTAGATGAGCTTCGTTTGAACTTTTCTTCGAGTTCTGTAATGAGGTTTTACTCCCTTTTCTTTGGAGGTGTCAGTGGGATGAGTGAGGATACGGCTTCCTCCACTTTCCAGCAGCACGGGGAGTGTGGAAGGAGCAGCACTGCAGTGGTTTGTAAGCATTCAAAGCCCATTTTCTCCCAAGCGTTCAGCATGGCATGCTGCTTAAACCTCATGTAGGGCTCTTAAATGGGGAAGGAGATAATACTGCGGTACAGAACCCTCCCAGCTGCTCTGTTTACTGCCCCAATGCTGTGCTGAAGCATTTCGCCATCACCTGCTTCCTTCTGCACACCTCCACTTACATTCCCAGCCACGGGCTGCTGTGCACGCCTTACACACACTGAGCTCTGTGTCTTCCAGAACCCTTTTTCCCACCCCCTCCTTCTGTCCCTGCTCCACACCAACAGAAATAAGCAGTGGGGACGAGCTGTGGGACTCTGTCACTCCTCTGCCAAACAAACGTGGCTGCTGGCAGTCCCTGGGCCAAATCCTGCTCAGCTTCCTTTGTGCTCCCATCAGTTGGCCCGGGATGCCTGCATGTGGTTGTCCTTGTTTGGAAAGGGCTTGGTCAGTCATCCCCATTGCGTAGCAGGGCAGCAGCTGGTGGAGCTGGCACTGAGCAGTGCTGGGTTCATTCAGGGACACAACAGAGGCACTGCTCCTTCCCATGTGATGGAAACAACGCTTATTCCGAGTGCCTCATTCCCTCTCAGCACTCATTTTCCTGCACAGGAGAACTCTGTGCCCGTGCTGCATATCAAGCATGCTGCTTCCCACCCTGTGCATTCAGCTCAAGGCCTCCTCTCTAATAGCTTCAGTTTTACCTGTTCAGAGCAAAGAGATCTGGCTGATGGCTCAGGAGGTGCGAGGGATGCTGCATGGCATCATCGTCGTGGAGACGAATCCTAATGGCAGCCTGCAGATGGATTTGAGAACACAGGAGGGAATGGTGGCCCAGAACACACCCCTCCACATCCCATTCCCACGTACCATTAGTCCTGTGCACACTCTGAGATTAAAAAGAGAGTGGTTTAATTAAAGCCAGTATAAATTTGGGTCTCCTAAAATATGACTGATTAATAATGCATCATGTTCGAGCAACAAAGAGCTGTAAATCCCCTGGGCAGTGGCACAGCCCTGTGCTGCATGCCATGCCAAGAGCTGCCAACAATGCTGGGCTCCTAAATCACATCCTAAATCACATCTGCTTGGGTTCATCTCCAATAAACCAGAAAGCCTTAATTCTCTGAGTTCAATAAATAACACGTCTGTCTTGAGCACAGCAAGTAATTCATTGCCTCCTGTGTAACTAGTGGCTCAAAGAGCCTCATTTAGAGCAATTTACGGGGATGACTCTCCCATGTGCTGGGGGTGATGGTGGAGTCTCTCATTTGTGAATTACTGGGTAAATCTAAGAGTCTGACCATTAATTAGAGGAAGTAATCACTGCTTCACGTCTCCGCAGTCACTCTCATGTGGAAGAAAACAGTCATTTTTGTTGGGTAGCGGGTGGATGCTGGGCTCTAATTGGGTCCCAGGCCCAGAGGAGAACAGGAGCATGGTTCTGAGGCTGCCTTGCACATTCACCCAGCTGTGAAGAGGTCATGGTCTGTCTCTGGTGATCCTCATCAGCAACTGGGTGGTGGGAGAGGCGGTAAAAGAAGCTGGGGTGTTGCTGCTTGGTGCCCCCACGGAGCCAGCAATGGGGATGCACACCCGTAGCCATGGTATGTGCTGCCGGTGCTCTGCTGGAGGAACATGGATGCTCCAGCTGCAGGCTAACAGCTCTTGGCTGGGTAATACCCGGAGACAGAGCATTATAAATAACAGGAGATGAGCAGTGCTGCTAGTGCTTCAGACTCCTCTGATGTGTTTGTTAATGTCTGCAAATGAGCTGCGCTCAAGTGTTTAGCAACATCGAGTTGCAAATGTCGCCAACAGAGAAATCTAAATCTTTAACTGATTTTAAAAGGCTTTAAAATCACAGGGCTCCCGTTCACACGCAATCCAGAGGAGCGTAAATAACACACAACTTATTTTTGTGCTTCACCCTTCATTCGGAAGCATGACAACACACTGCTCAGCGCAGAAACCACCAGGAGAAGGAGAAATGAAAGGGAAACTCAGCACAGGCAGAAGGCCATGCAGAATAGCATGGCTTCGTGGGAAGGGAACTCCAAAGAGGTGTTGGGGAAGAGGTGTTGGTTGTCCTTCTGGTCCTCGGGGGCACATCTGCACAGCAGCAGCCCTGTTGGTGTAAGAAGACCTGCCACACCAGCTCTTTTTGGTGCGAGGTTCCTTCGCTTCTTGCCCTGCTCCCAGGTTGTCCACCTCCAGCTTTCATCCAGCGTGCTATTCAATTAATTAAATATTCTCTCCTGCAGATTGCTGGCTGAGGGTGACACACGTTTAATGAACAGCTGCAGGTCCCTAATCACATTGGCAATTAGGAATGTAATTAGAGCACTTGCAAATGGTTTTCATGCTGATAAAACATGACAGGATAGAGCGCTTTCACTCACTGTCAGCTGTCAGACAATCTGTTATCCATCTAATGGCAATTTAATTACAAATTCCTTCACTTACCTTTGCTTCCGGTCGCTCTGGTCGATGGCTTTAGCATTTATTGGGTCAAACACAACGTGACCCAAGAAGTGGGATTTCAGGATGGCCAAGAAGATGATCCCTCCACCAGCTTTGGGATGGAGGCTGCTGCGTTGGCCAAGAACCTCTCCAAAGGGGCAGAGAGCAGTCACGTTTGTCAGAAGGGTGATGTCTGCCTCTAGGAGTTTCCTATTTTGATAAAGACTCCATTTCATCTTTGTTTCCAAGAGTCCCTGAGCTGAGGCAGCACTGGGAATCACGGCATGCATAGGGGGATCTGTTTACCTCACCCTCACTGCCTGCAGACCAGAAGGGCTCTACCTCACTGGGGAGCTGTGGAGTGGTCAAGGCCCCATCACGGCCCCAGGGCTTCTGGGGTTCAAGAGACTGGCTTTGAATTTTGGGCAGTCCTGTGTGCAGCCAGGAGTTTGACTCAGCAGTCCTTGTGGGTCCCTTCCAAGTAAGGATATCGTATGGTTCTAGGATACAGGTATCCCCCATAATGATAGGGGAGACATCTGATGTGTCCCAGCCAGCAGGAGAAGTTATTTGTCTCAAGGTCACATACAGAAACAGCTGGGAACAGTGCAATGGGCTTCTAGCAACAACTGAAGGGTAAGAGCCAACAAGTGACCACCACGTGTCAGGTACTCAAGGACATTATATAGGGAAATGCAATGGCAGGTAACCAGAATTAAAATATCTAAAAAAGAGCGATAGTCACAATCCAGATAAAGAAAGAAGAGTTTGCTTACCTGCACCAAGGACTGTGGCTCACTGAACACCCCAAAAGGATGTACCTCCAGGTAGAGGCCCTTCTGTGGTGGCAGCCAGCCCTCACACGAGGCTTTGGGAGGGGTGGTCCCAGGTTCACAGGGGTGCCTTGCTTCCACCTGTGCTCCCAGGGCTGGCTGTGCCCCTTTTCTGAGTGCTCAGTCATTGGCTCAGGCCGTGACTTAACCATTCCCATGGGCACCAGGATCCGGGTGTCCCCTGAAACATGGAGCCCACTGGAAGTGTTGATGCCTACATGTAATGCTGGTGAATTCGCAGTGGGTCTTGCAGGTTGTTTTTTTTTTTTTGCGTTGCCCTCAAACCTTATGGCTGGTGCTTCATTCTCCTGGTAAAGCTGCACTGACTGCAGAGCAATGAGCACAGGCTCTGCCTACAGGTGCACCCGGATGGCCAGGGGCCGTGTCCCTGCTCCCAGCCCCATCCCTGGGCTGGCTGTGACTTTCTGGCTGCTTCCAAAGCTCCAGGGAGCACTCGCCGCCTCCCAGCCTTCATCTGACCCAGTTCTTCCTCGTTGCCATGGAGAACTGGGCTTGCTTGTGGTTTCCCAGCCTTGGTGCCACCCCTACGTTGTGTGCCCAGGAGACCAGCACTGGTGGCACTGGTTGGGATTGGAAGTGCCCCTGCACACCCTGTGCTGCTGGTGTCACCACTCTGAGGGTTTTGGGGCACATTCAGCATTTTGTTGGTGCTGCCCTGGGACACAAGAGGAAAGCAGACATCTGTGTAGGATCATCCATCGTGGCGCTGCACAGCTCTCCTGCTGGTTGGGGCTGTCCTGAGCAGGGGACACGGGGTCTGCGTGCCCCACTATCTCCCTGCACCCACCCCCCAGACATCACAGACTTCAGGTGGTGATCTTTGTCAGCCCAGAAAACGACTCTCCAAGGGTTTGCTGCCCTCACACCTTCACTCTGCGCTGCCCACCATTGCACGTCCAACCCAAGGGATGATTTCTGCACCGTGCAAAGCGGTGCTTTCACATGGCTCGTGGGTCAGGAGCTGAGAGTTTCAGGGCTGGTACTTCAGATAAGTATTTAAAATCCCAATTACAGCTCTACTAATTTGGGGCCAGTTCAGATCCCACCAATCATTAACCCCACGCAGTCTATCAGCTGCTCTGAGGTGTAATTTTCCATTCCATCCATTTATGAACTCCTGTTTTTTCAGTATACTATTTTCTTCCCCACAACCAGGAGTTAATTCATTGGTTTAAAGGAATTTCATTCGTGGTTTGAGGGACCGCAGCTTTATATTCTTGGGCAGGATTATCCCATCTCCGTGCAGTGGCTGTCGTTAGGGAACTGCTGCAGATGAGGCACTCTTTGGATGCTACACACCGTATAAAAATAATAATTTGTGCTTCGCAGCTCCCCTGTGGGGGGGTGCTGGTGATGGAGCTTTTTTGCATCTCCTATTTCATGAACTCCTGGGCAGCTGAGGAAGCAATTTCCAGCTTGATTTGTCGTGCTGGTGACATGGAAGCCTTGTGTGTTTCAAAGTAGATTCCTGGAAAGCAGCGGCGAAGCCGATTTCATCTCCTCAGCAAAATCTTTTTCTTTCTATGAAGCAACCTGCCACGTCAGTAATGGTTTTAAATTGACTTTCGCAGGTGCCCATCCACAAGAGATATTGTTTCCTAGAAACCAGAGGTTAATGGAGAAAGGCTTCAAAGAGAGCAAGGAGGCAGAAAAATCTCTTTCCTGCTCTGCGTAGCAGCAGCTGCTGGATGGGAATAAAGGCAGCAATTACAGCTCTTGGTGGGCAGAGCCTCCTCTGCTCAGCAGAGATGAGGACAGGAGCACAGAGCTGTGCCCTGCTCACTGCTGGGGCTGTCCCCACCAGCAGGATCCGCTCCCCACGGCGACAGGGCAGCGTGTCGTGGCCATCCTATGCCATGCCTCTGTTATCAACACAGAGAGGAATCATCACTGCTGAAGGGAACAGGATTTTCCCCCTGGGGTCAGTGGGCACCGCAGCATTTTCCAGATGTGGCAGAAGATGGTTGAGGTGTCCATGCAGGGAGCTGCTTCAGGCCGTGATTCAGCAGTTCCCAGACAAGGGATCAAGCTTCCAGCTGGGGGTTTGCCAGGCAGCAGTGGCCCCAGTTCAGTTTTCCTCCTCCTCCCCTCGTTTCAGGCACCTCACAGAGGTCTCCTGCTCACACAAAGGCTGAGCTGTGTCCCCAGGCCTGGAGCAGCCCAGCTCCCAGCCCAGCATCGCCCTTCCTTTGGAATTACCCATCCAGAAGGAGGACTGAAGATGCGATTTCACCCGCTGGAACATCCCAGATGGCTGCAAAGCACTTGCTTGAACTTGAAAGGCTGAGGAGCCATTAAATATGAAGGAAGGGTTGTTTTTTCAGGAGCTTCTCTCCAGCCCTGCTGATGTCAGGAGCACAGCTCCAGGGGATGCTCAGGAAAGCAGCGTTAGGTTCATTTCCCATTAAGGCTGTTTGGAAACCCCACCTACAGCACTGGAAGGGCAGAGCTTTGGCACTGTTGAGGCCCCACAGCGCTGTACACACTGCCCAGCTAAACCTGCCCCTGTGTGGTCGCTCCCATATTTAAACCACACAGAGCAGTGGTCCGAGGTGCTGCACACACTGCAGATGTGCCCCACAGTGAAAGCAGCTCCTCAATCTTGAGGTCAGTTTCCACGTGCTGGCACTGAATGTTTAATGCGAAAAAGCCTAGAGCAAAGGGATAAAGTAAGAAATATTTAATTTTGCAGCGTTGGTTCGCACCATATGTTTTCCACTTCATAAATATTTTAGACACTTCTGCTCCACAGAGGAGCTGAAGTCGGCTGTCAGCTCATGTGCCTTCACATCCCCTGGGCTGGGACCAGTGGGAAATGTCACTGCACCATTCTCCAGCTTTGAAATATCCCCACGGATGGGCTTTAGGGGGTGGGACTCCAGCATCCCACATGTCCTGCTGCCCTCAGGAGCTCTCTAGCCTGGGCAGCACTCCAGGATGAGAAATGTGGTTTGAGGGATGTGTGGGACACGTGGCATCGCCCCCAAGGAGAGCAAACAGCCCCAGCACTGCCAGCCAAGTGGCCCCACAGAGTGTGCGATGCTCCCAGAGCTGTGCCAAGCTCCTCATTCCCATCCTGGGTCATGACACTCATAATATAGATGGGTTGGTGGTTGAACTGTTGGATCTTAGAGGTCTTTCCCAACCTTAATGATTCTACTAGCAAAGCCCCTTCTGTCTTTCTGCCTGGTTCCTGCACACCCCCAGGTCTGCATCTGTGCATTGTCAGAGGGCTGGGGATGGGCAAAAGGAGCATTGAACGGAGCAGGGACACCACACAATCTCTGCCACACAGACACATTCAGTAACGTATATATATTATATTATATTTATATATATATATATACACATTAACAAAGAAGTTGCTCCCCTTCCACCCCCCCCCAAAAAAAAAAATTAAGAAAACAAAAAAAGGAAAAGCAACCCTCCCCCAAAACAAAACCGGAATAAGTATGTTACATGTGGAAGAGAACACGGCAGCCAGGGTTTTCCCACGTCCCCAGTCTGTACAGTGGGGTCACCAGGAGGAACGGGGCTGGCAGCACCCTCAGTCCCATGGGACCCCAAACCCTGCTACCCGTGGGAAACGTGCTCATTCATAACCGTGGGCGCAGAGCCCCGATGGGCTGCAGCCGCCCATGGGCCATCACGCACCGGTTGGGTTTTGTCAGTGGGATGTGAGCTGGGGGGCACAGGCTGCAGAGGGCTGAGGAGCAGGGGGGGGCCTACAGCTCCCGTTCCCCGGCAGTGCTGGGTTTTGCTCTTCCTCAAGCAGGGGAGGACAACGTGGTTGACCCAGACGCCGCGGGAAGGAGACATGTGCGGGGATCCCGCAGCGATTAGTGCAATTTCATCAGGTGCAAACGTCACGGTAATGGCTCGTGTGCTTTACTGGATGTGCTGAGTCCTCTGGCAATAAGCGGTGCTGGTGCCAGCAGAAAGCTTGGCCCCGGATTGCAGAAGCTGAAATCCATCTCCAGTGCTTGGCCATTCGCTGGAGGTCGGCGCAGCGCGAGCAGCCCTGGCTGAAAGCAGCACACAGGGAAAAGACCCACAGGGCTTTGGGAATCAAACACCCAACCAAAAATGGCAGCTCAGCCTTGTAAAGTGAACTGTGTTTGTGTGCTTAGCTGTGGGGCTGGCAGGCGTGACCCTGCTGCTTCCCCACCCCGTGCTCTCAAACGTGTCCATGCAGTCCCTGTGACCCTTATTAACAAGTGTTCCCCAGGGTGGCTCACAGGTGTGGACCCCTCACTCAGCCCCTGTGCCCCCTCCCAGCTGTGGGATGAGCCCCCAGGTGCTGTCGTGCTGTCTGAGGTGGCCACCCACCCCTCCGGGGCTGGGCTTTGAGGTAGTTTCCTATCAGCAATGTCCAAGGGTCTCTCCCTATTGCAACAATGAAAAAAGAAAAGGCAAGGAAAAGACTGGCAGAGCTGGGTGGTCTCGGCTTTGGTCAACGTGTGATGCCACCAAGGCAAGACCAGAGAAAAAAAAAGGAATTTCCAACACCACGGACCAAAGCTTGAGCATCAGCACACCCCATGCAGCCACGCTGCCTCACGGCCTCACCGGTCCCAGCTTGGTGCTTGGGGTACTGGGATCACTGGTGGCAGCTCACTGGGGCACCAGGGCTCCTTTGCCACAAAGCAAACAGGATAGCTCCACCATGGTGGGGAACAAAGCAAGCGCCAAGATTCTGGGCTCTGAAATTGAGCTTTTGGGTCGGAAAGGACAGAGGTGGACTTTGGGCACCTCTGCTCAGCGCGGGAGCTGTGTCCTGTCTGCAGGGACAACAGACACAAAGCCAACAGAGGGGCACCTGGGCTGTGGGGGCACAGAACATCTCACCCAGCTCCTACGAAACACTCATTTGGGGTCTCCCTGGTGAAATGGGACCTCCTGTAAGACAGGCAGTGGGCCAGAGGGATGGGGACCACAGACCCATGCAAGCTGCCAAATGTTGGCCAAACGCAGAGCTCTCCCCACAGAACGACACCCAGGTCCCACCTCTCTCTCTCAAGGTCTCTTAGAAAGCTAACCCCTGCAGCCCCAACCCACAGGGATGCCCCAGACATCCCTCTGACCACCGCAGCACCTGAGAATGTCACCTGAAAGCCCATCCTGGATGCAGGGAAACAAAACCATCCACGTGACCATCTGCCCGGGGAGAGCCACCAGGATGCTGCAGGAGCACGTGGAGCCGGCCAACAGGAGTTCATTTTCAGAGGTTCTTTTGTTTTCCCCTTAAAAATAACACGAGCTGCATGTGGGTGCCCTCCTGTTGGAGTGTTTCAGCTGCTCTGTGGCTCGGAGGGCTCCTGGTGCCCACCACCAGCCCCAGCCTGCATCACCAGTGCCACCGTGGGGCAGGGTCGCTCCTAGTGACAAGCTTTCATCCCTGATACGTACGGGGACTCCTGGGGCCTGCAGTTACACTCCTGCTGCTCCGGGTAATCTATGAAGTCCGGGGCGGGCAGACCCGAGAGGATCATCAAGGATTTGTTCCAGATGGTGAACGTGGGGCACACCGGGAGGATGAAGGAGACCTCGAAGGTGTGGAGGTGCAGGGAGTTGGCCGGGTCGTAGAAGGAGAGCGCGTTGTTGTCGTAATCCAGGAGGACACCGAGGCGCTTCATCTGCGGGTGCACCTCCACCAGCATCTCCTTGTTGTTGTGCCTCACCACGAAGTTGTTGTTGCAGCGGGAGAAGACCCAAGATGAGGAGTTCTTCCCGATCCACTCGTTCTTGGGAGCTGACTTGTAAGCCACGCCGATGGCGTACCTGGGAGAGAGGAGAAGCTTTGCTCAGAGCCCATCCCTGCGGGATTAACCCTAACCCTGATGGGTTTTGGGCTGTGCTTCACCAGCCTGTGCAGGCTGGACGCATCTCTGGCTGCTTGCACAGGACCACGTTCCTCACCCAAGAGCCTGAACCCAGAAATGGTGGCACCAAGGCATGAGCTGAGCCCAGCAGGCATTGATGAGATCATTTGGGGAGAGAAATAGGGACGTGACGCTTCACTTCGCAGTCTGGTTGGAGCCAGCTCGCAGCCTTCTGGCAGAGGAGGCACTCAGCGTGTCCTACACCCACAGCCAGCCCAATGTGAAGCCTCAGCCATGACAGCCGTGCCCACCCCTCCAACCCTGAGCAACCCTTGATCCCCAGCACAGCCCACAAAAACTCAGGGGATATCATGGCCCTCCATGAGATGGAGGGAAAGTCAGGGGGTGCCTACCAAGTGGAGGAGCCCACCACCACCTCCCAGTAGTGGCAGCCGCTGTCGATGAAGACGTTGCCCGCTGCACCGTAGCACCCGGTCCCGCTGAACCTCTCAGGTGTGTGGCTCTTCTTCAGGGAGCTCTCGTCCTTTTCCATCTGCAGCCCATCGTTGGAGATCTTCAACTTCTTGTGGGCCATCTTGGGGTCCAGCTTGAAAGGCTGACCTGTTAGAAGAGGACACGTAGGTTAATATTTGTGGGTGTCGTTATTGCTGTGCAGGCAGAATGTGTCAGGAAACATCTGCTCTTGGGATATTCTCCATGAGCCAAAGGTGCTACTGGAACAGTGGTAGCATCTCTAGCACGTATCATCCTGGTGCTGGGGAACACTGGAAGCCTTTTTATTGCACATTGCCCTGTTCGTATGCCTCATTCCCTTGTCAGAAACACTCCCTTTTGCTCTCTGTTAATGTTGTAAAATGCTGTGGTGGAGAGAGGGGATGTTTCCAGCTAATGGAAAAGGCACTGACAACACCATTAAGGGCCGCGCAGCACTCTGGGCAAGGCATGCAGCTCGCCTGAATCCCTGAACGAATCCATACTCTATTAGCAGTAATGAGAGTTATACGAGCAGAGAGAAGGAAGAATGGACCCTTAAGTGCTGCTATAACAATATTGAATCACAGAAGAAGTAGTGCAGCATCGAGCATGTCCCCAAGTCCCCATCAACAGCCGACACAGCTCGCTCCCTGCAGTGCAGGCTGCTATTACACTTTACAGGAAACATGCCTGAGGTTTTCCAGTGTTTCTCTGCTGCCAAACAAGGGCTGGGACGCCTGGAGAAGACAGCTTGGGCTTGGAAGCAAACCAAAGACACTGAGTCCAGCCCGTGTTTGGCTGAGGCTGGAAGTGAGCTCGGAGCCAGCTGGGAGCACACAGCCTTCCTTCTCCAACACGGCCAAGTGTGATGGATTCTGCAGATCGTTTGGGCTCGAAACACAGCTGTGATTCTCACGTCAGGTTAGCAGCCCTTGGACAGCCAAACCAACACGGCTGCATGACGTTCAGTGGCGCAGATGACGTAACTCTTTTGGTGCTTTTCAAATCCCAACCTCTCAGCTTTGCAGAACCAATGCAGCGGGGACGTGGCCCTGTCACATTGGTGTACAAACATCCTACAGAGCCTGGGTATAAGTTTGAGATGGATCTGTGTAGTTTAGCACAGAGCAAAGTGAATGGGGCAGCTGCTGTAGGACACCTTAACAGCTGAAACCCACTGCTTGCTGCCCACAGAAGGAGCTGCATGCAGCCAGCCACCCCTCCTGCTTTATTGGCTGTGCAAACTGAAGCTTGGCGAGGCACAGCACCTTGCCAATGCTTCCAGCAAGGCCATTGGAAAACCACGTCTTAGGCAGTGCTGCAAACAGAGCCAAGGCAGTGTGCAGAGCTTTCCAGGGCAACCCTGTAACCGAGCTCATCCACATCACTCCCTGCTTGCTCACGCTTTCCTTGAGAAAATTCATTTATTGTGAGATAAATGAGCAGGGAGGGCTGGAAGTAACGCTGCAGACTGAGAATGATCCTCTCCTCCAGCTTCTGGAATATTTTGAGATCTGTCTTTTCCCAGCAGTAACACAAAGAGACAAGCTCGGAGGAAGGGAAGGATAAAAATACCCAGCTCCATCAGGACAGAGGCATATGAGTCCTCTGGCCAAAGCTGACCCCTCTGAGGTCAGCTGCAAAAAGGAAATCCTGGCCTTGGGATTGTGGGACCAAGGGAGGAGGGAGAGGATGGTGCCACTAGAACACACTGAGGGTTAATGAAACCTTGATGCTGGGGCAGGCAGAGCCCCCTGCCCAGCACAGGCATTGCCCACCCCCATCATGGGTCAACTGCTCAGTTCTCTGCTCACCTAGCAGCACCACCAGCTTTCCTTTCTTTCAGTGAACCTTCACAAAGGGAACAACTGCTGGAGAGGCACAGCAGCTCCCGACAACTGCCCTGAGCTCACCTGTGTCAGGTGAGCTCCAGCTGGGGATGTCCCAGCTCCACCCATCCATCTGCAGTGCCACCAGCACTGCAGCACAAACCTGGCTGTGAGCTCCCAGCTGGGCCATCCAGCTGCGCAGCTGCCCTGCAGCCAGCAACAAACAGTGCAGCACAAGACCCCTGGCTGAGGTTGTCCTCCCATCACCATGAGGAAGCAAAGCCATGATGCTGAGCTGAAGGAACGCAACGAATCCATTCAGACCTGTGAAACTTCCAACACTCCCAGCTTGCTTTGGGATCGTGCTCATCTCACCCTGTGCTGTAGGAAGCATCAGCACTGCCACGTTCCTGCTGCTAACAGCAGAGCTGCCTGCACTGCAGACTGCCCACCCCTCTGAAGAGGCATTGAGGTCTCAAACAGATCAGGAAAAGACAAATGTGCATGAGAATCAGTCCGGTCCACAGTGGTCAGGGCAAGGACCATGGAGAGCACCTCCCATGTGCTTTGTTCACTGCCATCCCTTGCACCATCCCTGCGTGCTGGCAGTTTCAGCCACTTTGGGACACTTGCTAATAATTAAGACCTACCCAAGCACAGCCTCAGACAAACGTTTCTTTCTTCCTCTCACCAGCCCAAAGCTCTTTTCCCCATTTCTTCTGCTCAGGAAGCTAGAAAACACAGATTTAGTGGCAGCGCTGATGCTGCAGAAATCAATGTGCCCTGACACTGACCTTCTGTGGCAAAGCCATCTCTCCAAACATCGCTCTGGGAGCAGAAGGAGGGCTGTGAAACATGCTAATTGGCCCTGCCCGTCGAAACGCTGACACCTCCGTGGAGCTTACAGCAGCTGGAAAGTTCATGCTGTCTTCTAATTGTCCACTGGGAAAGGAGAGAAGCACGCAGCTCCGTGATGACAAGGGCAGCAGCCCACTCCAGCCTGCTCGTGGCTCTCTGTTGGAAAATCTGGGCCGTGGACCGTCCTTCAATCCCAGGTGGGGCTTTCTCCAGCACTCACTGCTGCAGGGCCTCACCCACATCAAATGATGAATTTTCCCAGATGCTGCCCTGGGCAGAACCATCTACAATTCACAGGGATTACAGCGATCCCACTGATTTCATGCACAAAATCCCAGAGCTGTATTTGTGCAGGATGCTCAGCACCACGTGGCACCCCATGACCTGAGGTTTGGCACGCAGGAAGAGAACCCCCCCTCCTCAGTGCCTCCTGCCCAAGGACATCAGGCAGGATTGTGGCTTAGTGGGCACAGCGGGTGGATGGTTGGCCTTGGTGATCTCAGAGGTCTTTTCTGACCTTCATGACTGCGATTTTCTGAAAACACAGCCTCGAGAGAAGGTGTCCCATGCCAAACCATTGCAGCCCCTTTCCTCCCATCTCTCTGCCCCAGCTGGGCACTGCCTGGTGCAGGGAGAGGTGGGACGTGCTGCGAGGCACAGCCCCCAAAACCCACCAGAGCCAAGCAGCCACCATCACCCAGAAATCTGGCCAAAGATGACCTGTGAGCCCTCTCCACAAGCAGAGCCCACCCCTGCTGCCAGAACGATGGCTCCCTGCTCCAGAAACCTGAAAGCCCATGCTGCACAGCACATAAAAACAGGCAGCAGGAGGGGAGGTCAGAAGATGAGCAGCGGGGCTAGCCCATCATCACCAGCCATCGGTGGCCTGAAGAGCAGCAGAGCTGCAGGCACAGAGCCCGCTCACTCCGGAGGAAGGAGCTCCTCAAAGCCACAGAAACACAAAGTAATTTGTGTAGCGCTTCAGGCGATGCCTGCTCCAGATTTTAACAAATGCAGCAAGTCGCTGCAGACACATCTGAGCGACAAGGGGAGTTCAAAGCCCGACTGGGCACTTATTCATTCCCCTAAGCAGAGCTCTGCTGCCAAGTGGCGTGCCTCAATCTCCAGCAAGTGACACTTGGCTAAAATAACCCCGGAGCGAGCTCTGCCCCTGGGGAGCTGCAGAAGCAAGAGCCTTTGCTCCTCTTTGTGCTGCTGTGTCACACCACTGCTCCTGGCTTGTCAAGTCCCCAGCTCCTTATTTCCACAGCGAGCACCTCTCAAAGCACGGAGAAAGCTCTAAAAAACAGCAGCCGTGGGAGGGATGCATTGTTAACACACAAGGCAGAACGGGATTGGAGTCTGCATCGCTGCTCCCCCCCCATCCCCACCAGTGCACCGACTCCACTTCAGCTCATTTCGTTTAAAGTTGCGCAGGTTTCGCAAAGAAAACGAGGGGGTGGAGGCAATAAATCATTTCAAAAGCCTACTCAGAGCTTTCAAAGCCTTGAGTGATTGCTACGTCACCGAGAGAAACCCAAAGGAGCGCTGCGCTCGCCGGGCTGGAGGGAACGGCTTTAAGCTAAAAGAGGGGAGATTTAGGTCAGGTGGTAGGTGGAAATCCTTCGCTCAGAGGGTGGTGAGGTCGTGTGCTGCTGCACGGAGCTGGGGTGCCCCATCCCTGGAGGTGCCTGAAGCCACGGGTGGGTCCTGAGCTGAGGGGGGAGGCATCCAGCCCACGGTACAGCAGTGGGGCTGGGTGGGCATGAAGGCCCCTTCCAACCCAGCCACTCTGTGATTCTATGTAAGCTGCACCCTACGGGCCCCTAAACCCCATCAGAGAGCTGATCGGCACACGAGGGGTGGCAGCAGGCCACAACCCACAGCCCCGAGATGAGTCCCACCGGGGCAAGGGGGTGATGCTTTGGGGGACCTCTGCTCCACAACCCCCCCACGTACTGTTGGTCTTGAGCCGGGCGGGCTCGCTGTTCCTGCTGCCTGCCTGGTTGATGGCCTTGACCAGGAAGATGTAGCGGGTGCCGCTCTGCAGCCCGTGCACGGTGTAGTGGTTCTGCTTGATGTTGGGGACGATCATCCAGCTGTCCATGGAGTTGTAGAGACCTGCAGTACAGATGATGAGAGGGAAAGGGTTACTCCTGGGTAAGGAACAGCGAGGAAAGGGCTCTTTCTGGGAGTAGAGAGGAATCAGGAGGCTGCGGAGGCCCCAAGCCCTAACGCTGCAGGGCTTTGTTTGGTGGATACACTGCTACTGTAGTACTGTGTTAAAGATGGGGCGACACCTTGCAACCCACAGCAGCACTTGGAGCTCTGTGGTCTTCAAGTCCCCTTCCAACCTGAGCCATTCTGTGACTCCACAGCACGGTGCTACAGGGAAGGAGAAGAGCACTGCAGTGTGCAGCAGGTCCCAGCGGTACGACCAGGGCGAGAGCAACCTTCTGCTGGAAGAGGGAGCCAGCAGTTCAGGGGGCAACATCTGAGCTGGCACCAAGGGGCTGCGGGCAGTCTGTGCCCCGTGGAATTGCAGCCACAGAAGCTCAGGGCTATCAGAAAGCATCTCTGGGGCTGAGACAGCAACGTGGGAACGCTGCCTTCAGCACAAAGAGGAACAACGAAGCTCAGCAGTAGGAACCAAGGGCTCCCTGCATGCAGCAGGTCTGGGGGCGAGGCGTGAGACGACGCGTGAGGAGTGGGCTGGGAAAGAGTGCTGTGCTGCTGGAGGAGGGATTCCAGGCTCCTGTCACCCATGTGTGCACACAGCTGCGTGTCGGGAGCTGGGAAAACGCTCCACACCTCCTCTTGGGAAGGCTCACGTGGGGTCGGTGCTGGGATGCTGCTCATGGGATTATTCCTCCCCCGCGGCTCGCTCACTCAGAGCTTGCAGACACTGTCAGCAAGGATTTGGTCTGAAATACACATGGAAGCTGCCTAGGGGAGCAGAGCAATGCTATCTGAAGTAGAAAATAAAACAGCGATGATACGGGCGGTATCCCAGGGGCAGAGCTGCTCTCCACGCCGCGCACGCAGCGGTGGGTGTTATCTCCCTGCAGCCAAAGGCCACCTCGGGGTCCGGCCCCGCAAAGGGCAAAGTGGCTGAGAGATGGCAATCGGGGAGCAATTCAGCCTCCAAAGCAGGTGTCCTTTTCAAAGCTACCAAGGAAGGGTTGGCCTCGAGGGCTGAGGGCTCGTCTCCTTGCCGGAGCTGAAAAACATCCTTTTATATCGCAGCGTTCATCACCTCTGCAGAACACCTGCGTCCTGCCGAGCGCTTGGCTTGAAAGGCAGCGTGCAGGAGAAGCTGTGCACGAGCAGCCGTGTGCTGTGAGCAGTGCCTGCCTCGCTGCTGCTCTGCCCGCCGAGCCCCGTGCACTATTCTCATCACCTCCTCATGCTTGAGCTCCTCCAGAACTCGGATGCTTTCATCGCTCGGTCCTGAACACGTTATTGCGAGTGACAATATATTATTCATTTTCTGCTCGGAGGTGTTAACTGTTGTTTTCTTTCCTCTTTCTTCGAGCAGCTAGCAAAGGGGGCCAAGGAAGCTGCTGCAGATGCCTGTCCCTTTGGGCTTTCCTTGCTGCTCATCACCATGGCCGTGTCGTTCCCACCCCTGTCAAAGCCCATCCCACCCCCAGGCACTGAGCACAGGGCTCGGGATTCTGCTCTCCATCCCACGGAGCTGAGCCCTGAGCAGGATCTGATCCAGTGCTGCTCTGTGCCAAGGGTGGGGCAAAGCCCCCTCGGTGTCTCTCAGCCCCTGAATGGCTCAGAACAGCCCCCAGTCCTCCCTCAGCCGGCGGCTGGTGCAGGGATGGAGGCTGGGGACACCTAAAACACTCACTGAGCTGTGAGAGAAGAGCAAAACATCGGTGTCTGTAGGAAAGGGGAGCACAGGGCAGCAGGGCGGGGACATCCGGATGCTGTAGGACCGGGTAACCGCAGGCAATGTCCGACCAAGAGGAAATCAATCAGCATTTTCCACTCCTGGTATGTTTATCAGCTCTGGGCAGGACCTGGCTGCCGCAGCTTCCTGCACGCAGCGTGGGGCACTTCGTGGCCTTCCTGTGCTGCAGCTCAGCCCCAACACCGTCTTCCTGAGGGCTGAGATAAGCCAGTGGTGGCCTGAAAAGTCCAAGTGAAGCACTTCTTCCAGCACCAAGGTACAGCCAGGGACAGAACAGCAGTGCCAGCCGTCCTGCTGCGGTGCCGTGCTCTCCCAGGGGAGCAGTTCCAGGATTGACAAACTGGGGGACGTACTCTGGTGCTCCCATTAACGCATCCACGCAAACCCCCTCGTATTTCAGGAATAAGGCAGTGCCACGTGAAGTCACAGCCATCCATCCTTGGCTTTCTGACCAAACTGCTCTTCTGCCTTCGACTGCCCCAGTGTGGAAACCCTCAGATCTCCCTTTCCTCAGAGCACCACCAAAACGGATTCTGTGCTTGTCTCTTAAATAACGTTTTCTGACAGTGAACGACGAGGAAGACTCAATGGAGAGCGCAGATGTGACATGCCCATCCCTGGGGGCTGTGTCACAGCTCCAAGCCTTCCCTTTTCCACCACCACTCCCTACCGTGGCAATCACTTGGTGCTAAACAGCCTAGAGTCCACCTCGATCGTTTTAAGTGCCATTTTCTGGGATCATTTTAAGAGGGAAGGAATTAAACAGATACCCAGCCCGTAGGTATTTTCTGCTGCACTCTGAGCCCCCAGCATCTATCTGATGCACGGGGCCAGCTGTGCCCTGCCCTCCCACAGACACGAGATCAGCATCCCCACTCCTGCAACAATCTGCTGTCTACTTTTGGAACGGGGGCTGCTCAGTAAGCAGTGACTTACTGATGAAGTTGGCTTGCCCGGTGAAGATGGTGTACTGGAGCTCGTAGGAGCTGACGCTGAACTCATCCTCTGAGATCCAGTGGACCGTGATGGTGTCATGGGAGGCCGTGCAGAGCTCCTCGCGCACAGACGGAGGGTTTGGTGCTGCAGGGAACGAATTCAGTAAGCTGATGTTGGCTTCTTGTCATGTGCATTGGGCCTTCCCTTGCTCTTTATGGGGCTGACAGGGAGTGGAGCATCGTTTTGCAAGTCACTGAAGTAACAACATCCTCAATTCTCCACAGCCCCCAGCCCTCCCCCTGGTCCTCCAGCCCCAGCAAGGCACAGTAACCACTTTGTTCCCCTATGTCTCCTCAGCTGCCCCCATACCCACCCTGAGGGCATCGCCTCCTCCCTCCCTGGTGGGGAGCATCATTTTTTCCCCACTTTCTGAACTCCTGTGGTGCCAGCAGGATGATGGGAACACGTCACCACCTTGGGGACAGCCTGATGGGCTCCGCTCTGCTGTGACCCGCTATTGACCTGGTTTAAAATCCTCCCTCCCAGAGCTCGGTGTGGGGAAAGAGGCAGTGCTGGGGGGCAGAGCAGGGGTTACGTGCCCACGTGCTCACCGGTGAGATAATCCAACCCTTCCAGCAGTTTCTTCTCTCTGGAAAAATCCAAGGCGAAGTTTTCAAAGGCGTCATTAAAATTGATATCTGGTATCAGAACTTGAGAGGATGCAGTTGCCATGGCGACCCTGAAAGGAGAAAAGAACCCATCAATCTGCATCGGGGTGCACTGTGCTCCCACTCCCGGCCGATGGGAAGGGGGTGAGCAGCTCCTCAGGGACATGGGGTGCAGCAGGGGACAGCAGCAACACAGCAGGACGCCTGGTGGAGCGGCAGGGATGGGCATGGAGCTGGGGGGCTCCATCACTGGGGTTCCCAGCCCTGTGCCCTGGGTTGGCTCTCCCCACGTGAGTGCACCCATTGCTGTTCCCCCACTGGGGAGCCGGGCTGCGCCCCTCAGCAGACACTCAGCATCCTTCAGATGAGCCACGCAGCTCCTGCCCCGCCACCCTGCACCGTCTGAGGGCAGTGCTCTGGGGGCACAATCACTGCAGGACATCTCACTGTGGCCGGGCCACCAAGCTGTCCCCAGGCTGCCACCCACCTCTCTGCCACGTTCCGGGCCGTCTGTAGGAAGCGTGCGTGGTCGTTCTCCTTCAGGATGTGCTCTGCCTGGTTGATGAGGACCGTGGAGCGCTCGAGGCACTGCCGGCAGTTGGCAACCTGCTGGGCCAGCTTCCTCAGCTTCATCACCTGTGGGATGAGCACGGAGAGGTGGCAGCGTTCAGTGGGATGGCCACGGGAGCTGGGAAAACAGCCCAGGCACCAGCGTGCACCCTGACATAGGGCACGGCAGCCTCCACCCCCACCAGTATCCCACCAGTCCTGACCCACTTCAGGACCCTCTGACCCCTTGGTCCCCATCCTGGAGGGCTCCTTGGGGGGTATTTGTGAGCCACAAAGGAGGAAGCAAAGGCACCAGGCTTGGTGAGACGTCTCATGGGTACAAAGAAACCCAACCAAATGTCATTTCTCACAAGAACCTCCGAGGAGAAAAGCTCAGTGAAAACCCCTTAGAAACTCCCACCACGCAGCAAGGACCGAGCTGAAGGAGCAGTGCTCACCCTGGCATTGCTCATGGCCGCAGCAGTTGTGTTTCTGTAGGGTCTACTGAATTAGAGCAGACGATGAAACCATCACAGGATTGGAGAGACAGAAGATGGGAGGTGGAGCAGCACAGCGAGGGCTGCCCCAGCAGCCAGGCTGGAAGTCAGCCTCTATGTGGAAAAGCACTTTGAGAGGGACAATGGGACGCTCTCCAATGATGTACAAATTCCCACTGCTCTGTTCCTGTGTCTGCAGCTAAGACACCCAGGGGGAGGGCAGAGCAAGCTCCAGAAGCTGGGACTATCCAAACCAGCAGCCTCTGGGGCAATGAATCCCACTTCAGAACTCTGCCTGAGCTGCGTGGGGCTCTCCTACAAGGCACTGGGCAGGAAAGCAAAATGAACAGCCACCACTGCCCCTCTCTTCCTTAGCAGACACCTGCAGCCATGCACTCATCCTGCAACGGTGGGGTCCCACCCCACGTCCTGATGGGGCACGGCTGCTGCCCTGCACCACTCTTCTGCACACAGCTCACCCTGACATTAATCCCTCCGTCTGTTTTTCATCTCTTTAATGAAAGCCCCCCCTACCAGCACGCTGTCAGTCCATGCCCACAGCTCCCAGGACTCATCAAGCAGTCGAGTCGGAGCGCTGGAAGCTGACAGCAGCTGCTGGAGCTGCTCTCCCAGGTGTCAGCACTGTCACCGCATCCCCAGCCAGCAAATCCCACCAACCCTCAGCTGTGTTCCCAACTCCAGCCCCACTGCAGGAGCCACACATGGGCAACGTGGGGGTGGGAAGCCAGCAGATGAGCTCCAAACTGCTCCAGCTGAGGAAAGGCCCTCCCTCTGCATCCCCCTTTGCTCCCCCGGGTTCCTGCTGCACCCTGCAATGTGTACTCCAAGAACACTCCATCCTCGCTACACAGGTATGAACAGGAGGCAATGAAGACTGCAGGGAATGGTGGGGGGCACAGTGACCCCCACAGCAGCATGGCTGAGAGAGCTGATGCCCCAGGGCTGTTTCCACAGGGCAGGCAGGGGGGCTTGCTGGGAGGGATGGCTCGTTTCAAGACCAGCCTTGGCAACAGAATAAAAATCACCCAAAGGAGAGCTGAGTAATGGAAAGATGAGTTTCAAGAGAGGAGAGGACGCAATGGCAGCCCCGGCCCTTGCTATGATGGCATGCCCAAGCAACCTCCTGCCCACACCCCAGCACACAGCAGAGCCTGCAGTGCTCATCTCTGGGGATTCTCAAGCTTCACAAGGCTCTGGCTGCAGCTCTGATCCACGTTGTTTGTAGGCAGAGGAGCAGCCATTCCCCACACAGCATCACCACCTCCACTGCCACCCCAGGAGCTCGTGGCCTCCCCAGGGGATGCCAATCCCTGCAGGTCTGCCAGTCCCACCCGATGGCAAAGGGTGTGGGGGGAGGACCGTGGCTGGCATTAGCTGAGCATCACTTTGTGCTGCCTTCCCTGCTCAGCTGATGCTTTTTCCACTGTAAACGAGAGAGGGGTTTGTCTGTGGAGCGAGCAGCCACCCGCGCTCTGCGCTGGGCTTCTCATCAAGACGAGCAGCCCAGAAGTGGAAAACCCAGAGGTAATTCAGCACACTGCCTCTCATCTGAGCACTGGCCCCGGCTCTCTCCTTTCTGCTTTCTCTTTTCCTCTCTGTCGTGCTCGTTAAATTCTCCAGTGATTGCAGCTCAGGCTCCTGAGAAAGGCTGCTTAGAAACCACAGAGTATCTCACACCTCCCATCCCCAGCAGCTCAGAGCAGAGATGCTGGGAACCCTGGGGACGCCCGAGGAGCGCCATGAAGGGGCTCCCAAGGGCTGCACCATACCCCCAGCTCACCCACTGCCAAGCAGCCATCCTCCCCCTACACCCCACTGTTGCCAGCCCCACATCACACTCACACAGCAGTGAACGGAGCTGCAGCTGTGCAGGCACCAGCTCGCTGCTTTGGGTTTGCACGCAGCTGAGCTTCTGCCACTGCTGCAGGGCACATGTCAGAGCCTCTCCCCAAAATCCAGTCCGGAGGAGCACCCATCTCTGAGCGGCAGCGCTCTGCCAGACCCGCCTGAAATTGGGCAGCGTGGTCAAAATACGTTCTGGGGAGAGGGTGGGAAGTGAGAAGCAGACAGACAGATGGACCAGCAGAAGGCACCGTTACATAAAATATGTTTCCTGAAGTGGCTGGGATAAAAGCACACATTTTCAAGCTTCCACTCCTGCAGAGGAGGGTCCACGGTGCCTGAGGGTGACTCCAGCTCTCACACAGATGCACATGGGGTGAGCTGAGCCCGGGTGGTGATGCTCCCGGGAGGATGAGGAGCCCAGCTCAGCTATGGGTGCTACAATGGATGCATGGAGTGGGAGCCCGAAGCACAGCCAGGCTCAGTAAGGCAGGGAAACTCGCCTAGGGCTATGACGCAGCACAGGGCTCGGATGGCCCTTAAATATTAATTCTACATTATTATATCAGCACTGCAGTGCTAGGAATGCCCTGAGGAAGCTGTCTGGGCTGACGCAAGCAACTGTGCAAGCCTGGTCCTTGCAAGAGGAGCCCTGGGGACTCGTGCAGCACTTACCTTCGTCTCCTTGATCTTGACGGCGATGACCTGCTTTCGCTGGCGGATGATCTCCATCAGCTCGTCGCACTCCTCCATCAGCTTGGCCTCGTGCATGGCCGTGTTCACCTGGGCAGGGAAAGCAAAGGCACGTGTGGTTGGAGGGATGAAGCGGGGCCAGCAGCCAGCACCAGGAGGGATGTGACTCAGAGGGGATGCAGGGATGGCTGGGTCCTGCCAAGGTGCCACCATGGGGCCACTGCTCTCTGAAAAACCCTGGGGACCACAGGTGGTCACACTTCATCAGCTGGGATAGGAAGTGGGATGTGAGCCCCCGTGGCAGCCCCCACCTCCACTGCACTCAAAGGGGGAGCAGAGTGAGCACCCGTCACAGCTTCTCACACCATGACACCCCCCAGACTGATGTGGATAATCCCCCCTCTCTGAACCCACCCCAGTACAGATGGTTTGGTGGTGAAGGAGTACCACCCACTGCATCGATCTCCCAGAGCTTAGAGCTGCAGAACTGCCCTGGCCTCATCCAGGCTCAGCGAGGAGCTCCAGGAAGGGCCTTCTCCCCTCTTGGCTTTCTCTTCCCCACCTGCAGCAAGCTCTGACCTTCATTCCAAGCAAAGCAGCAAGGAAATGGAACAAAGCCATGAGGTCCCTCCCGTTCCCATATTCCAGCCTAGAATCTCAGTGATGCCGGGAGCTGAGACAGCGACCCGAGCCCTGCTGCTGAAATGAAGCAGCCAACTACAGACAGCAATGGGCTTTCTTCACATTGTACTCTCAGAGCGATCTCCAGCAGCGGAGAAGCCAACCCTGAGCAAAACACATTTGCTGCAAGATCCCTTTTTAAAGCTGGGCAGCAGGTTACACAACGGCAAAGAGGGAGACAGGCGACGGTCTGCGAGGACAACTGCACCAAGAAAAACAGGGGATAAGCTTCAAAACCTGCTGCAGGGTAATGGCAGGGGGTGGCGATCAGAGCTCTGCATCCCCTGAGCTCCCCAGGAGCACAGAACAGACTGCAGCCCCATGCAGTGCCCTCCCCCCATCCGTGGGGAGCTCTGCAGAGCGTGGGACCTCTGCCTTCCCACAGCACCCACAGATGGCTGTGGTGCACAGCCCTGCCTTCACAAATGCACCCAGAGGAGCTATTTTCTGCCTCCTGCTTGGGCGTGCTGCCCCTCCAGGGCAGGACCACGCACGCAGCAACGGATCCCCGCTGTTATTTTAAGGCAGGACGAGTGACATGGGTGAGAACTACCGAACACCGTGGGGAAACGAAGGCTGGGAGTCTGAAACTTCCCAAATCCACCAGAAATCCCGCGCTGCTTTTAATTCATCCCAACGGGATGTCGGGGCTGGATTGTGATGCAATCAGAGAGCACTGCTCAGCTCCTTCCCCTGCAAGCAGAGCTGCAGCCAGGGCTGACCACAGCAGGGCAGGCACTTGCAGAACAAAGTGCTGATATTGGCTGCAGGACGGGCAGAGCCCCATTCTCACAGATGCAGATGGTGAGGAGCAAAGTGCAGCTCCACAGGCAAACAGTTCTCCCCCTCCCCCCATGTGTGATATTGTGGGGAAATGACTCCGGATGGTGCACACAGCATCCCTGCATCCTTGCATCCCCGTGTGCACATCCCCACGTCCTGCATCCCCACATCCTTGCCTTCCTACACTCCCACACCCCTACCAGCTGCCTGGATGGCAAGGCAGCTCTGGGGCTGCACATGGGAAGCCCCAGGGCTGTGCTTCCTCAGCCAGGGCCCACTGCAGTGACTGAGGGTGAAGCAAAATCCCACTCATGCCATCTCAAGCACTGGTAAATCCCCCCGACCCATGGCAGCGATCCCTGCAGCAGATCGGTGCCTTCACTCCCTGGGAAGGTGCTGGCTCAAGGAACCTGCTGCTCAACTCAGCAACTGAAAAATCAATAGCCCATTAAGAAGTAATTAATTGCAACAGCCGCTCTCCATGTATCACTTCAGCAAACGAAGCTGCAAATGAATTTGCTATTAATTGATACGTGTACTTCGAAACAACAGCGAGGTAGTAGCTGCCTTCTTCCTGCTGAACGTTTCATGGGAGCACGAGGAGCAGGGCTGCTCTGCTGGCATGGAGCTCCCCTGCAAATGCAAACAGGAGTGCACATCCAAACACGAGGGGCTTTGCAGATCAAGTGGTCAAAGCAGCGAGGTCGGCCGAGCCCCTTTCTTTGTGGGATTAAAGGTGATCTCCTCTCTCCCACCATTGCTCTGCTGTAATCCCTGCACAAACGCGCTGCTGCCATCGGCCCCACCGCTGCTCTTTGGCCCCAGCAATCACTATCCTGACAGCAGGAAGGATGTGGGGAGGCATGATGCCTCCGTTTGGGAGCAGGAAGGAAAAGCAAGGCCACAACAAAGATGAGAGGACATGGAGGGATGAGCACAGCAACCTTGGGAGGTTCAGAGGATGAGAGACTCAGAAAAGCCGTGATTGCAGCAGCAGGCTCAGCTCCTCCATCCAAAGGGGCTGGATGCTCTTCCCAGTGATGGGAACACCAGCCCTGTGCCACAGGTGAGCAGTGCACCATTCCCCCAGCCTGCTGAGGACCACTGCTGCATACCCAGGTGCTGCCTTTGTCCCTTTCCAAGCTGCAGCTGCCTGGCTTTGCTCCTGTGGTGGGGACCTGCTGCAGCCAACAATGTCCCCCAGGTGGGAGCACACCCCTGAGCCCCTAGATCCCTGCCAGCAGCTGTAGGCTTTACATTCCTTCCTCGCCTGCACCTGCAGAAATTTAGGTTCCAGGATCATGATTGCATTTGGCCAGCTGGGGGGATGGACAGATGTCCAGGTCCTGCTCTCTTAGATGCTGCAGGCAATATTTTTTCAGCTCTTCAGCCCCCTTCAGCCTCCCCATCAGACTCCAGCTAACTCCAGAGTAACAAAGAACACAGCTGACCCCAGGAGGACACTACAGGCTACAGGCACACATAGAAATATAAAGCAACAGAGCCTATATAGATCTCCTTCCCAGCAGCTCACAGTCACACCAGAACCTCCCCCTTCCAACCCTACAGACCCAGGGGTCTCCATCACTTAGCGATGCAGTCATTTGGGACCAGGCCTCTCCAAAGCAGTTCAGTGCAGGTGATGCCTCCCACCAACCCCCATACCCCGTCCCACCCCACCTGCAGTCCCAGTGATGGGGGAGGGGGTGGGAGCGATGCTGTGCACCCCCTGGCTTGAGCTGGGAGCTCCCCAGGACTGCTCACTGTGCTCACTGACCTCCACTTGCTGGCAGATCTGTATCAGCTTGGCCATCTGGTTCTCCAGTTCGCTGTTGCGTTTAACCAGGTTGGTGAGGTTCGTCTCCAGCGTTTGCTGCGAGTCCAGAAAACCAGGAAAGGAGAGAGGAAAGAAGACAAAACAAGATGAGTAAAGCTGAAGGACTGCATCCAGCAAAACCAGACCACGCATCACCCAACGCAGTGCCGGAGGGAGCAAAGAGGTGGCTAACTTTGTGCATGGGCTGCCCAGACCCAGCAGAGCTTGGCCAGCCCTTACCCAGCACGCCCTTTCTTTTTGCATGGCTACAAGGAGCTCTTCCACCTCCATTTCCAGCTGAGAAATCTGCCTGCTGGGGACGAACGCCTGCAATTTTCCACCTCTCCTCATCCTCAGCTGGGAGATGGACATGAAGGGCTGGGAGGAGGTGCCCACGCTGCGCTTTGCTCCACGCTCACGGGGCTGTGCAGCCGTGCAGTGATGATGGAGGGCACCACCACCCGTGGACACGCAGCGGACCAGCACTTTGGGCTATCCATAATTTAAGTGACACCACATCACCATTAAAATCCGTGGTCTCACTAAGAGGAAATGTTTCCCAGCAAAGCGCTCGCGACCTGTTGCGCTGCTTGTCGTGAAAGCGATAGCTGATTAATATTTCAAACTCCAGGGCTGAGAGAGGATCCCTGCAGTGTTTTATTCATACCCGGCAAGAAAGTGCAGCCCGAGGCTTCCACCACGGCTCCAGCAGACCCACAAACATCAGCACGCACGGGTAATTTGGGGGCGAGCTGGCCAAGACAGCTTGAATCATAGTCATAAAACACAGGCAAAGCATTCATTCCTGAAAACCACCGGCTCCTAAAATACTCCCGGCTCACTCACAGCCCTACAAATTGCTAGCCAGTGGCTGGTAAAGCACAGTGCTGAAATGGGCTGGAAGAGGCAGCAGTGCAGCTCAGGGGACCCTCACTGGGCAGGAAGAGCTCTGCACAGCAGTGCTGTGTTGGTAACGCAAGATCCGACTGCTAACGGATCCACCACCGCCTCTCCTCGCAGCTCCGGGTCATCAAACCTCACCTCACTATCTCCCCCTTTGCTGATGAGGCTGCACTGATGTTTCAGCTTGGAAACGGGGGGGCATTGGGGAGGGGGGAGCTTGGACCCCCCCCCCTGGCATTCTTGCGTGCTGCACGCCTGCTGTGAAGCTGGAGCACAGAGGTGCAACCTCCTTCTGTTTGCTGTGCTGAAAAGAAGTAAAACGCGCTAAATCGACTGCAGCAGCTGGCTGATTTGTAGGTACGATGGAAACGACAGCAATTAGAGAGGGGTTTCTTTAATTGGATCATAGCACGCTCGTCGTTCCCCCAGACATCCACCTTCTGGCTCGATAGGCAGAAGATTTGGTTTCCCTGCAACCGAATGAATCCTTGAGTCACTGCACGAGGGGTGAAGGTGGGCTGCAAGCACAGCAAGGACCACGCAGGGAGCAAAGCCCTTCCTGCAGCAGGGATGCCCGCTTGCGGCCAGCCCGGTGAGACGGGCAGGGAGCTCAGCAAGGCAGCACGGGAAGCAGTCTCTTGGAGCTGCCTTGCTTGCTCCAGGGCCGGGTTTCCACATTCGTCTTCACGCAGAGGCAGCCAAAAGCAGAGAGCGTTTGCTCGGTGATTTATTTCGGGTTTGTTGTTGTTGCTCGTGTTCATTTCTAATTGTTTGCAATAGGACGCACGGCCCTGCCCCCTCCAAACACAAACCATGTGTGCACACCAAGGCACAGATGGGAAATGCTTCCCCTGTGAGCCAGCATGGTGCACGCTCTGCTCCCAGCTCTGCTCCCCACTGGGGGCGACGTTTGGACCTAAACCCCGGCAGCAGCTCACCTCCCCAGCACGATGCTTGCAACCAGCTCCCAGTGAACGATGAAATAAAATCAGGGGGAAAATATGATCAGCAAGCTGGCTGCCTCTCTGCTACGGGAATTTCAGCAGACAAAAGGACAAGTGACAGAGAGACGCTGCCGAGCCGCTCTGTGCAGCTCCTGCATTGTGACACTAATGCATTTTAAGTCGCTTTGCAGCGAAACGTCCTCGGTAAAAGCTGGAACAAAATGCCAGCTTTCCGTGCCCGCCGTCTCCCCAACCAGCAGGGCTGACCTAGAAAATGAAGATGTTTGTTCTGCTCAAAGTCTCGGCGCTGTCTCTAATGGTGCTGATGGTCCCACCCAGCGAGGACCCCACCCCAAAGTGGCATTCCCAGCCCTTCCACACAGACAGGATTGGGGGTTGCTTGGTGCTTTCAGCCTGAGCTCACCACCATAGCTTTGGCTCGCCCTATGATAGCATCGTGGCACTCCCCTTCCCCACCAGCCCTGATGCAGCCCTACAGACCCCACAGGTGCCAGTGCATGCCACAGGGATGCTCCAGCCCCATCCCCAGCCCTCAGTGCCCTAGCAGTGCTGCCCAGCTCTCTCCTACATGAGAAACCCATTGCCAATCCAACTCCTCCAAGGCCAGCACCTAAGGAGACAGGAGGGTGGGTTTCCCCCCTTCCCACTGCCCCATAAGGGAGCGCCCAGCACTCCTTAGGGGCTCTCTGATGAAGGGAGAGTCCTCCCCGCAGAGCAGGGCTTGTTCACCCTGCTCAGGAAATTCCTCTCCTCCTTCATGCAAAGATCTGCATCTTGGCAGCTCAAGAAGGGGAGTGCTGGTGAGGAGGATTGTAGCTGGGGCTGGAGCAGCCTGAAAACCCCACAGCTGGCTTGGAGAGACAGAAGGACACGACATAGGGCTGCCAGCACTGCACCAGCAGCTTCATTTGCACTTCTGAAGCCTTCCCATGGCTCAGTCCGCTCGGAGCCCCTCAATGCTGCTGAGAGCATCCTCTCTTTCAAGAGATCCGAGAACACCCGGTATCCCAATCCTTTTTTCCACACGCTCCTGCAAGCAAAGCACTGCACAAGAACAGCAGCCACAGCACTGCTGGACCCCGATGGAGCGGGGTCTTATTGCCACCAGGTCCAACCTCAGCCCCGAGCAGCACTCCCTGCGGGCAGCAGCTGGATTTCAACCTCTGCCAACCCACCCCTCCACACACAGAGCTTTTGTGATCTTCTTCAGCGCTCCCAACTAAACAAATGAGATATAAAAAACGGTCATGGACAAAATTCACTGCTTCTCGAGTGAGGCTTCCTCCCAAAATCTCACTTCTCAGCCCCATAGCCCTGAGAACACCACGAAGAGGTTCTGCCCATCTCACCCCACAACCTGCAGAATGGGGCAGGGAGAACTCACTGTTCTGGTCCATCAAGGCTGCGTGCACAGATCCAAGGGGAAGAACAAAAATCACATGAAATAGTTGAATGTTGTCATTTCTCTGACACGGCTGATTACTTGCAGACTTGGTCTGAAGCATCTTTTTGGCAAGCTCTGCTGTCTGGCTGCTTAGTGTGCATCCCCAGGCCCCGCATTTCCCCTGTTTGCTCTTTCTCTCCCTGCGGTACTTAAGAAAAACAGAGATTTTGCTTCCGAAAACATTCCTTCAGGCAGCGATCCCATAAGAGTCCCCACACCTGCAGTCCTTGGCACGAGCTGTCCTCTTACCACGGGGACATGAGGAATGAGTGCGGTGTGATGGATGACCTCCGGCTGCTGGGAGCTGCTCCCTGTTGAGCCACGCTGACCTGTTCTCCTGGGTAAAAGGAGAAGGAGGACACGAACAGACCAGCTGGTGGCCCTCTGCTGTAGGGTGACAGCTAACGAGGTCCCTGTGGGATGCCACCACGGCAGAAGGTGACTTCTGCCACGTGGGGTGCGTCTGTGGCCACCGGAGTGGGGCAGTGTGACAGCCCCCAAAGACACGATGGATGAATGGAGAAATCAGAAGAACAAGAGGTGGTGGAGACCCCAACACGTCTGGATTTCCTGGGGGAGCATCCTGGCACGAAGCCTGGGGCAGCACCAGGGCACCCACAGCACGCATCCCGCAGCCTCACATCTCATGGGCTGCTCCAAGTTGACCCCATCATCCACCTCAGCCCCTTGGAGCCACCTCAAGGACCACCAAACCCCAGAGCTTCCCCCATCCAAAGAGGAACAAGAACCCGCAGAGATGAGCTTAGCAGACAAGGCGTCCCCGAGGGCTCCATGCCCATCCTCAGCCAGGAAGGCCACGAGTTGGACCACATCCCTCACCCAAACACCACTGCTTCCCTCCCCTCCCAGCCTAAAACTGCGCTAACGAGGGAGCTAACGAGGCACAACCAGGCTTGCCTGATGAATGCTTATCCAACAGCACCACCGAAGCACATATGGTTTATTTAGGCCCTTCTGTGTTTACACTCTTTAATCTTTTCAAAGCGATTCTTCTACTACTGGATATTATCAGGGTTTTTCTGTACCACTGCGGCGCCGTTGAAAATTGTTTAAATATTTTATTAAATCCATCCTGACTGTGACAAGCCCGTTCTGATTCCTGAAGCCATGTTGCCATTATCGGGTTATTTAAGCTGTCCTACTTAAATACACCGAAAGACTCCGCTCCCCAGATCAGCCTGTGTGCTTTTCAACCTAAAAGGATGTGGTTTTTTTCAGACATCTTATTTCATTTGCTGCATTTGATGTTAAAATTCCCAAGCCACGGCAAGTCCTGAGCTTATTTGTTTACCTTCTGCTGCTTTTATTTGCTCCTTTAAAAAGACAGAGAGGAAAGAAAAGGTTTCCACCGCTCCAAGCAATGCCCTTTCCCAGAATTTTTCTTCTAATGAATAATTTCTCCTCTCTTTCTTCCAATCTGGCACCAGGAGCTGGGGGTGATGGTGGGAGCCCTCTGTGCAAGGACAGTGCTCTTAAGAGAATGAGAGGTTCTGCCAAACTGTGTTTTTTGCAGTTTGAAATGAGCTTTGAGTTTCATTTCTGACCCATTCGAACATGGCCAAGGGTGGGAACGATCCAGCCTGCCCCGCCCAGGGAGCAGTGGGGTCACCACCTCTGGGGGTGCTCCAGAACCATGGGGATATGGTATTGAGGGATGTGGGGATGGGCACGGTGAGGCTGTGGATTGGAGAGGCGGAAAAGCAGTGAAACAAAATGTGTTTCAGAAGGACACCCCTCCATTGGAGGAGGAAGGCACCTCATGGGTTGAGTTGGATGCAGACATCGCCAGCACAGAGGACTCCAGGCTTACAAAAATGAACCCACTCTGATAAATTCAAAATTAGGAAAATTCAAGGCAGTTTCTATGTGCTTAGAACTGCTCCATAGAACTCTTCCCTCCTGCAAAGTCACCGTTGGCAATATACCCCTGCAAAACCACCAAAAAGGTGGGGGCCTTCCAACCAAGCGACGTACTGCGTGCATCCCCCACTCCAGCTCTCCCCAACCTCTGTGTGCTGACACACACAGCCGTGGCACTCCAGTAACACCACCACCACCTCCAACAACACAACGCGACCAACCTGACATCCTGACAGAAAACCAGCTTCACTGAGCTGGAAAAGCTCCAGCCTGATGAGCTTCCTTAATAGGGAACAACGATTTCGCCTCTTGGAGTTGCCACTGCTGGAAGATGCGCTGGAGGTAGAGCGTTTGTGCCCTCGGGCACATTCAGGACATGGAGGTGACCAGGGGCTCAGCACACCACATCCTAATAGCGCAGCGTGATTGCTCAGCAGATCTGGATGGATGCTCTCCATTGGACCCCGCCACGCTGGTTGAGCGTGTGCTGCCACCCCCAGCCGACAGCTGACCACGCAGCAGTGCTGGCAGCCCCGTCCTTGGAAGGCAGAAATGTCAGGGGATGGCAAATCACAGCCATAATATGGATTAACGACCTCGGACATGGGAAAGGGATTAGAGACCAGGATGGACCGAGCCTTTGGAGGCCCTCTGCTGAATGCAAAGGGACAGCCAGAGGACAAAGCTGAGCAATAGATCAGACCCTGAGAAAGCAGCACTGCTTTACAGCCGAGGAAGGACTGTCAGCCATGAAATAGGAGCGGGGCTGCTGCTCGCAGCACCACGCTGCTGCTGGCTTTGAAGCCAAAAGTGAACAAAGCTCCTTTCAAAAGCACGCGAGGAAGACAACACAGCTTCATCCCCATAAATATGTATAACCTCGTGGAATAAGCGACTGGTGCGACGGGAGGTGTGCTCTTTGAAGGATGGGTGTGAATACACGGTAGGCAGAGACAAAGCACGGCACAGAAGTTGCCCAGCTCAAGAAGCGAGAGCAGGTGAGCGGACATCAGCTGCAGCACATGCAAAGTCCTCATGGGCTCACTAACGAGTTTTGGGAGACAGAAGGGGACAAGGCAACAAGAAGAGAATCAACAAACGTTGCACATAGCAACACGGCACCCTAAAATGAACTTGGGCCGTGAGGAGGGATAATGTGTGGAGAAAAACTAAGGAGGAACTGTAGGAGGTCTGCAGGGGGACTGATGGAATAGCACAGTGGGATCTCGATGGTTTCTGTGGAGGGGGACGTGGGCAGGGCTGGTCCTACAGAGTTCAAACTTGGCACAGAGAAAAGGGAAAATATAACTGAGATGGAAGGTAGAACCGTGATGGGGAGCATGGGAATGTTAACAGAAGATCAAGGAACAAATAGGATTAATTAAAAGCAACAGAAAAAAATGCCACAGAAAGAAAGAAGGGGAGAAGGGAATTGAACTGTTACAGCTCTTCCTATCTGTAAGGTTGGGATGAATTAAACCACGTGGAGAGCTGAAGCTCCAGATCTGACCGAGGGGACACGGAGCTCCACCAGCAGCATTTGGGTTTCCACAAACCACGTGGGCTCGTCCTGCTGCTTTCCTGGTGTCTTGCGGAGCTGCTCTGATCAGACACCCTTCACCAGCACCTCCTGAAGATCTCAGTGTGATTCACAGCCACGAGAGCTTCATTAGGCAGAAGCATGCTTGCATTTACCCTCTTGAAATTGGAGAATGCAGTTGTACAGGAATATATTAGCATACCTATTTCATTTTCACGACTGAATGATTAATAACACAGCGCCCGCGATTCCTTCCTCAGCAGAAGTTGGAATAGGGAAGCACATAAAAATCATAGCAGACTCCATCAGCTCTTGCCTGAATCTCAAAGGTCTGCACCCAAAGACGGTACCAAATCCCCCCGTGGCCGTTTTGCAAAGGCTCAGTGCACCGCTCGAGTCGTGAAAGCCCAGAAAACCTTTTAATTTCCTGATGGTGTTCAAAGAGCTGAAACTCTAAATCCAAACATGCAACCATGAACTCTGGAACGTGGCAGAGGATTCATCCCAAGCCCTATCCGCACCTAGCAAACAATCAGTGCAGATGGGGAATGGGTCTGCAGGAGCACTCACTGCTACGAGACGAACTCGTGGGAGATTCACGCATTTCTGAACATCTGCTCCCTGCTCACCAATCAGAGGACGCGTGGTGGTTTTCATCACGCAGATCACTGTTTTACCAACGACCTGCTCATTGCTCCTTCCCATTTCTCTCACACCTCCCCAGCGAAACAAAACAAAACCAAAAAGCAGAGCCCCATTCTCAGGACAGCACCTGTAGCACACACTGCTCCTCACTGCCTGGGCTGCAGAGCGATGCTGAAAGGCAGCGTTTCAAAAACGGAATATGAAAATGCGTAAAATGAATTAGGAGTCGAACTCGCACCTAACCAAAGGGGTGATATGCTTTGAATTACAAGGACAAAATTAGCTTCAAAGTGAAGCTAAAGCTCCTGCATCTCAAATTATTGCAGAAAATGGATTGAATTCAGCAGAGATAAGAAAGATACCGCATCAGAGGTCGATGGTGAATGGTGGAGAAGAAATCAATTTGAGGTGGGGGGCTTGACTCGTGCAATGACCACATCCCAATGTATAGCAGTACCAAGCCAAAATGGTGCAGAACACGGTTTTAATCTGAAACATTAATCAGCAACAAACACTTAAACCACATCTCCAAATGGGTCATTCTCCAGATCACGTGCCCTGCGAGGCTGGGACATGACTGCTGGCAGTGGGGCCGTGCAGCCAGGTCAGCAAACAGTGGGGAGAGGGGCAGCTTTACATGGAGGGGCTCAAGGAGAAGCCTCAGCCTGGGTGCCCCCACCAGCTCAGGCACCTCCAGGGATGAGGCACCCACGGGCAGCAGTGCAGGGCCTCACTGCTCCCTGAATAAAGGATTTCCTCCTTATCTCCAGCCTAAATCTCCCTTGTTTTAGTGTAAAGCCATTCCCCCTTGCCCTAGAATCGTAGGCTGCAAGGTTCAAAAAGACCTCTGGGATCATCCAGTCCAACTGCCCATCTGCCACCAATAGTTCCCCGCCAACCCATGACCCTCAGTAGCACACCTAAACATTTCTTGAACACCTCCATGGTCGGTGCCCACCGCATCCCTGGGCAGCCCATACCAGGGCCCGACTGCTCTTTCAGAGCAGACATTTTTCTGAACACCCAACCGGTCCTACCAGTGTCTGCCCACACACATAATAGCTCTCCATCTTGTCTACACGTTCCCTTTATATACTCAAATACATCACTAAAGAGGTGTAAATCACAGCCCCGAGTTGCACCCTACTCCTTTCTTCCCCGTTTTCTTGGACCCCCACCCTCCTGCAGCATCTCACACTGTGCAGGGACACTGAGCTGCCTGCAGACAAATAACAGAGCTGCTCCTCAGGGCCTCCCTGCTCAGCACGCCCCGAAACAGTCCAGCTCCCACCCGCAGGATGAAACGAGGCAATCAAACACTGCAGCAGCTGGCTTTGAATCCTCCTCTTCACAACGCAATGGGATTTTGCAGCTACTGGAAGAGAGCAGGGTAAGGGGTGGAACGCAGGCACCACGCACCTCAGTTCCTGACGTGCCAGGGTTTGGCCCTGGGTTGCAGCCTCCTCAGGCAGCAGGAAGGCACCAGGATGCTGCAGCCTGGCTGCAGGACGGGCAAGGAACTGTGGAGTCATTCAGGTTGGGAAGGACCAACAGATGCTCGTGGGATTCATGTGGCCAGGTGTGGCTCCCCGAGGGAACAACCAATGGCTGAAGATGGTCTCCACCCTGGCCATAAAACGCCACCACCACGTCCCACGCCAGCTTGGTTGAGAGAGGAGGAGAGGCCTTGCGTAGCACTTTAGGGAAAAAGGGAAAGTTTCCTTAAAGCCATGTTCCCCACCTACATTTCTTCTCAAACGTTACCTACTGAAGCTCTTGATGGGGAAAAACTGTGAGGCAAAAGCCCGGGGAAACTCCTAGCGAGCCCAGCTCACAGCCCTGCTTCCATTATTCACACCAGCAGCATTTCCCCCTCCATCCAAAACAGCCCCTATTGGACAGGGGACCCCAAAAAAGGAGGGAACGGTGTCCCCAGGGCAGCAGCATTGTTCTCAAAAGCTCTGGCGCGTGGGGACAGCTTGAGGAATCAGCATCGCTGCCATCAGAGGCGGTGAATGATCTTCCACAGCACACAACAAATAACACTAATGGAAGGGATAATGTCAAGCGGAATTACATTGGATTTCAGACGGCATTGATAGCACATGTTAAGCAGACATATAATTAGCCCTGTGGTGCCTTGATAATATTAATAACATAGCTAATTATAGCGATATAAATAGCCTGATTAATTGTCACAAAACATCAGTATCACTCTTTGAGAGGCATCCCCAAACCCCGCCACTGTTTGTCAGCACTGAGGCCAACACAGGGAGCAGCAGAACGGCCCCTCACCCCACACTGAGCCTCACTCCTGCTCGGGATGGCCACAGCCACCCTCTGAAAACGTGCCAGCCACAGACTGCATGCCCCCCCTCCCCCTCCCCCCCCCCGTGCACTGCCCTTTCCATGCACCATCTTCCCCTTGCATCACCATCTCCATGCACCATCCTCCCCACGCACTGCAGAGGCCTCCAGGCACAGTTTTCTCCATACACCACCATCCCCTTGCAGAGCCCTCCCCATGCACTGGAGAGAGCACCCCATCCCACCTTCCCAAGCACCGTCCCCCCCCCCCAGTGCCCCCTGCACTGGAGCCTCAGCCCCTCCAGCTGCATCCAGCAGTGCCAGAGCCCAGGGCAGGAGGCTGCATGGCAAACCCAGTGCTGAGCAGGGCAGCCCCAGATCTCAGCATGCTCCAACACCCCCAGGGCGGCTGGGATGTTCTCAGAGCCTCTGTCTCTGCTCAGCCCTCGCAGTGGTGTTTGCTTTAGATTTAAATCGCTCTATTGAACAGCTCGTCGGAAGGAAACAGAGCCAACTGCCTTCTCTTTTAATAACCTGAAGACAAACAGCGAGACGTGCTGTAAGTGCTTCCAGGGAAGCGTTTTCACTTCTCTGCTTCCCCGAGCAGGGTTTGCTCCGCTGCTTCACCACGCATCCCTGACATCAGGCATTCACCATGGAAGGAGCAACGCATCCCAAGCTCCTCTCTGCAAGCCGGGCAGGGAAAACTTCCCACCTCCCCAGCACATGAAAACCACAATCCGGGTTCTTGGGGGATTCACCACGGACTCTTCTCCCCTCCAGCAGCGCTGCTCCGGCTGCACGGACCTGGGGATGCTCCAGCCCCCACCCAGCACCTGGGGCAGCTCCTGTCCCTCTCACAGCCCTGCCAAGCTGCGATCCGGGAGCACGAAGGAGGAGTGGGCCCTCGGGTTTCTCTTGGAAGCGGCTGCTTGGGATGGGCTGATTTTGGCTGATCTGTTGCTTATGCTCCACCGCAGCGAGACTGTTAAACCGGAGTGGGAGATGTGGAGATAGACAGCACAAACTCAGCCTCGGGGCAAACTGACTTCTTTAACTCCTTGTGCAGAGAGAGCAGCACAGAGCCCTGCACCTTTTGCACGCCTTTTCCCTTCGCTGCTTTTCTTGCTTTGCTGCTGCAAAAGCCAGGAGAATGCTAAACCCAACAAAAAGAAACCACAAACACCTGCACAACACATGGGATGTGAGAGTGGGCATCACTGGGAACGCACAGGGATGGCACCCAGGCTGCTGGCCCCACACCAACCCCACACATTGTCCCCCCAGATCTTGGATATTTCCTTTGGAAACCCAACTCCTATCGCCCTCTCTTTGCAAAGTGGGAGCTGCAATCACCTCTGTGTTCCTCCAGCTCATTCCCAAGCATTCAGCTGGGATGGCATGGTGGGGTTAGTGCCAGAGTGCCAGCAGGCAGCCCTGAGCTGCAGCTGCTGAGCGTGCTGCAATGCTCCGAGCACGCCCTGCCTGTTCTGCAGGACACACCAGCTCAAAAACAGACTTATTTTTTATTGCTTGGTGAGTCGGCAGCTTCAAGAGCGATGTTTTTCCAGCACTGCCTGGCTCCTATCGTTTCAATGAAAACCAGGCCTGGGTGGAAATGAATAGAAAGCAAATGACAGCACCTCCCTTTGTTTTTGCTGAGCTGACACGTAGCTACGCTGGGCAGAATTCAAATCACAGCACTGCACTGTTGCTGCATCCCTCAGCATCGCCCTCTGCAAACGTGGCCTAGCTCAGCTGCTCGCAGAGGATCCCCCTGCAGCTAACACACTTGCTGGTCTCCACCAAGCTGCAGATCACTGCCATCTGGACAATGCTTCCTCTGCAAATCCACAGAAGGGCAGAGCGGGGAGCGCAGCCCCTCGCTCACGCTTTGCTCTCTTTGCTCTCAGCGGACGGACGGGCAGACAGCACGAGGATGCAGAGGGTGCCAAGCTGTGAGTCAGAGCCCAGGCTGATCACGAGGTTGGCTGCAAAACAGCCTGCTTGCTGTGAGCCTGCAGCATGGAGCACAGTCCTGCTCCCAAGTCCTGCACATAGCAGCCCCATTATGCTTCGTCCACATCACCGCTCATCCCCGGGCTGTGCTTCCCAGAGCTGCACGTGCTGCTGGTCCCATCTGTCTCTGCTGCTGCTGCCCAGCCCCAAGCTGTGCCCTCGGCTGACCCATGAGCCCCCCAACCCACAGAGTCCCAAGGAGTGCCCAGGTTGGGAGACGGAGCACAGATGGAGAGGGCACAGGGCTGCCCATCCCCTTTCTGTACGGAGACAGAGCATTGTGGTTACAGGAATTCCAACACTGTCTGTCTCCAGTCCCCAAACATGCAAAACCCCAAAGCGTCAAGGCTTCTCATTTCATTATAAATCCTTTTTGAAAGATGGGGCACTCCCCCATCGGACAGCGTGGGCACAAAGCCCATCAGAACCAGTGCCCTCACATGGGGCTGGAGGGGGTATCACGTCCAGGGGGATCAGAGCAAGGGGCCACAGGGGTCCCCCATGTGACATCCCACCCCAAGCCACATAGAAGCGCATTATTTTAAGGTGATGTTGGCACAGCCCATGCACTCCCTGCCCCCTCCCAGCTCCATTCCTGCACATTCCCAAGCGGCTCCAAAGGCTCCTTTCAAAACACAGCGGTGCAACAACAAAACCACCACATTGATCTTCCTGGCAGAGGCCTCCACAAAGAGAAAACCTTTCTCTGGTTTCCTTTTCTCTCCTCCGTTTCTCCCCCTCTGGTCCCCTCATCTTGCTTGACCAGCTAATCTTCACTAAGGGGGAACTTTTTGTTCCCTCTGACGCTGTTAATATATGTGTTGGCAAGGATGTCTGCAAACATACATCTTCCACGAGAGGCCTTGTCACGGGCTTTGAAACCAGAGCAATTAGCATTTTGTTTGGATTCTTCCCTGGAGATGTGGTACCGTGTTTTGAGGAGCAGCCACTGAGCACTAAATAACCCCCACCAGCGGATGCTGGAAGTGTGACACAGCCCTCAGCTCGCCCAGGAAGGATTACCCAGGGTTAAACAAAGACAACTTGCAAGGGAAACTCGGAAACCTATTTCCTCTTTTTTCACTGCAGCTGGCACTCAGCTTTTCCAAGAGGAGAGGCTCCTTTAGGAGGAAGGGAAAAGGGCTAAACAGGGGAATAAATGGGCAAAACGTAGGGACGGATGGATAAAACATGGGAATAAGAAGATAAAATGTGGGAATGAGGGATGCAAAGAGGGAGAGGAGGGGATGGCAGGCTGTGAGCGAGGGTAACGACTGTGTTCCCACCCATAGAGGAATGCCTTCTGCTGGAAGATGCAGCACTTCAGCTGTGAGTGCTGAGCTCTGAAGCTCAAGCAAAGCCCAGAGGGAGAGCCCGAGCCCAAAATAGCCCTTGGGAAGGCACGGGTACATCACAGCTTCCAGCTCAGCAGCTCCTCGAGCTGAGAAATGCATCTGGAGCCACTCTGGAGCAATTGTGTCTGTGCAGCAGAGAAGGGGAAACGAGCGCCTGGAAATAACCTGAGCAAAACCCATGCCAGCAGCCACCTGGACAGCAAAAGCCCCACTTTGGGTCTGCTTTGCATTGCCATTGGCACGTCCTGCAGCAGCAATTACTCTATGCTAGGTGGGTGCAACAGCAGCACATTGGGTTTGGAATTATGGGATGGTACAGACTGCAGCTTCAGGATAAACCATCCCACTCCACGAGCAAGAGGAGAGACCAGGAGTAAAGTGCTCCACACCACAAGCTTCCCATCAAGACAAGCAGTAAGATGCTGGAGCATCCCTACAGAAGGGCAGGGATTTACTGTCCCATAAGCCCCTGTATAATACACCAACACGCACGTGTGTGTACAATATATGGCTAACAGAATGAATAACACTACATAGTATTGCAGCTGAGATATTTTACAAATAGAAAGAAACAATCAAAATAAAGTACTCACCCACGTCCCAGGCTCACAGTGGAAAAACTCCAAAGGGAGCAAACTTCAGAGAGAGACCCTTCCCCGCTGCTGCTCAGCCCTTAAATGAGGTCTGGGAGAGGTGAAGCCAGGCTCCACCCCTCCTGGTCACACAGGTGCATTGCCTTCACCTGTGCTCCCATGGCTGACCCAGTGCTCACCTCAGCTGATCCATCAGGCTGTGATTCAGCAGTTCCCATACAGCATGGCACTAATTAAACCTGACAGGGACTGCAGAACAACCCAACATCTGCCTAGAGCCAACGCTCAGCCCCAAAGCGAAACAAAATGAAAATGGGAGGAAGGAATGAAACGAAGTCTGCAGTTTGGAGAAGTGACACATGTCATTGCTAACAAGGGTTTGGGATTATGCCTTTCTGAGATCTTTGCTGATGCCATCCTCTGCTGCCCAGAGTGCAGCAAAGTGCAGTGCAGGAGAGTACTCCTTCTCTTGCTGCGCTTCTGTGAGGAAAAGAAAAAGAAATAGATCAAAGAAGCAGAAAAACCTTGTGGTAAATTTCTTTTCCCTTCTGTTTCCCAAATGGCCCCAAACCCGTCTCCTGCTGGGGCTGACAAGGAACGCTGTCAAATTAAAAATAATCATCACAGAAGAAAATCACAGCTTTGAGAAAGGAACAACAGGGAGCGGGCACCTGTAGCCCTCCTGGCACAGCCAAACTGCAGCACAGTGCTGCATAGCACCTGGCTGGTGCCTCCCTGAGCTCTGGAGGTGAGGGCATCTCAGCTGGCCCTGGAAATGAAGGCACTGCTGAACTCCCATCTGAGTGCATTAGCAAGCAGCACGACGCGTGCTGACAAATTCCCAGGCCATGTGCCTCATCTCCCTCTGCTACGGAGAAACGAGCCCATGAGCACACACTGTTCCTCTGCTGGGAAGGGATGTGCTGTGATGCAGTCAGGTCCCAATGCTCAGAGAGTGCCAGGCATGCCAAAACACCACAAGGAGCAAAGACTGTGCGCTCTGAGAACATTGGGTTCAATACCATCCAGAAGGAGAGCACCCCGGAGGTCTCCCACAGACCAACACAGCCCCTCTGTGCCATTTTTTGCTGTTTTTTGGAGCTGACAAATGACCCAAAGCTTCAGACAGAACCCTGCCCCCACCCCAGTGCCTGCCCGGTGCCCTCCAGCTTCTGTGCCTCACCTCCAGGAAGGTGAGCGGGCAGATGCTGAGACAAAGAGTTGAGACAGCAAATCATTAATGGCACGTCATGTTTGGCCCCAGTGCTGACAGCTCCATCTGAAAGGCAGGCTGAGGGAATCAATAGCTCCTCCCTGCACAGCTGAGAGCTCAGGAGACCCCGCTGCCCTCAGCACTGGACCCTTCCATGCCAAGCCACCATATGGCTCTATGAAAGGCTTGATGCTGAGCCACAGTTTGGGAGCTGCAGCATCCAGCTGGCACTCGAAGGAATGAGGTCTGCAACAGCACCCGCACCTACGACCCTAAGAAGTGAAATGAATCAATCTAGGCAATGAGCGAGTACCTCCCCCAACTCAAAAGCCTCCTGATGGCAACAGGAGCTTTGGGAAAGGCAGATTCCTCGGAGCTCAGCTTTGTCCTGCTGTCATTGCTCAGGGGACAACCCAAATTCAATGGGCCAAGGGCTTTGGGGGGTTTTATTTCCATGACAGAACTTCAGCCTTGCGAGCATTGCATGCAAAGGGATGGATGGTGCTGTACCTCTGCATCCCGTGGGCACAGAAGTCCCCCTCACAGCCATCAGTTCACCTGCACACACAACCCCAGGCAGATACCCTCCATCCTGGTGCTTTCCCCCAGGTGCTCTCTCTAAGCTCTGTTCTCCAACTCGCTTGGCTTCCCAGGGAGGAACCAAGTGGGAGAAGCTTCTGGTAAGAAAGATATTTTTACTGAGAGAAAAACACATCCTTTTGCAGAAGCTAAGCGAGGCCAGAAAGAAACGTGGACTTGTGGAGCACTCTGAGGGTCTCACTGAGTTATGGGCCCCATAGAGCAGCAGCACTGGACCTCACTCCAGCTTCCCCAGCTTGCTGCCTGGTGCACTGCCTGCAGCTGCTGCCCGAGGATGTCCAGCTCTCATCTTTCACACCCAATAAACCCAGCAGCCTCCACCCACCACTAATCCCAGCTCCACTCACTGAGCACGGCAGCAGTATGGAAGTACTTAGGGTCAGTTATTTTAAGATGAGCTCTTACCAACGCGCACTGCAAAGAGCTTTCTGTCTTGTTAATGCTGCAGACACCCTTTACCCTGCTACCCTGAAGCTCATTAAAACATCTCCTTCATCAGCGCATGGACAGGACAGAATTCATCCCCAGGAGGCCAATGGGGGTCATTTCTCAATGTTTATTACATCAGACTTTGGATCTCCTCAGCCCTCTCCACCACAGACTCCAGGACGTGGAGCTGCAGCGCATTGCTCTCTTTCGCCACTGACCTTTATTTCCAAATCATCCCCATTATATGGAAGAAATGAGCCCCACCAGCACACACAGAAGGACATCATGTGCACGTTTTCTCTTGGATCTCTCCAGATCCCAGATGTTCAGTTCCCAAAAGCCCCTTCCAAGCAGCACAGAAGGAATCCAGATTGATTGCTTTGGCACATTGTGATGGACACATGCCTATCTGCACATGGTCCCTGGGCACACCCCATAAATCAGTGGTGCCCATATGAGAGATACAAGGAATGCAACTGGCAGGAGCTGAAGAAACCTGCACCTGCTGACCATTTTGCTCAATGCTGCATAGTGCAAGCCCAGCACTGTCACCCCACACCGCACAGACAGGACATCCCGTGAGGACAGGGCTCTCCCCATGCTCCCAACACCCATGAACCAGGAGCTCTGCAAAGCAACAGGGCACAAGAGCTGGTGGGAAGCCAGCTCGAGAGGCTCTGCTTTCCCCATCTCCTCAGAATGACCAAACAAGGTGTGTACAGAAGTGCAAAGCTGGAGGTGCTGCCCTGCAGGGAAGGACACAGCTGCAGATCTCTGACCTCATGGTCCCAGGGTCCTTTTCCAGCCCCAGAGCAGAGGGATTTTGATCAGCATGCACACCCTGTTACAGCTGATCCGTTTCCACGCAAGACACATTACACTGAGAGCACATCAAAATCAGTTTTCTTCCAAACAAACAAACCCAAAAAGCAGCACACCAGCCAAAATCACCTAACGATGCCTGTACGCCGATTTAAGGGCTGAATGAGATAAGAATAGCAATAGGTTGCATCTCAGAGTGTGACTCTGAGCCTGCTCAGAAATCCCTGTGCCATTCACCCAAGCGCACACCACCCAGCCTCCAAATTATTGAAAGACCCCAGATGCTCCCAGGACACATCTTCAGAGCACAGCCAGCAGGAGCTGTGCTTCCCCAGCACCTAACCAAGCGAGCTGTGCTAATGCAACGCTCTGCATATTCATGAGGGCCTGGAATAAGACACATCCTGAATAATAAGCAGCATCTGTGCAGGGCAGGAGCAGCAAGCGTGGGGTGATGCTGTGGGGTGAGTTTTGGGGAAGAGGACGGGAATGGGATGGACACTGCAAGCACTGAGTTGCAGCACGTGGGATGAGCGAAGCACAAAGCGAAGGGAGAAGATGCCAGGGTGATATCTCAGGGTATGAGAACTATTGGATCACGGCCTGAACCACTGACTGAGGGGAGCACTGGGTCAGCCATGGGAGCTCAGGTGAAGGCAATGCACCTGTGTGACCAGGAGGGGTGGAGCCTGGCTCTGTCTCTCCTAGACCTCATTTAAGGGCTGAGCAGCAGTGGGGAAGGGTCTCTTTCTGAAGTTTGCTCCCTTTGGAGTTTTTCCACTGTGAGCCTGGGACATGGGTGAGCATTCCATCTATTTTCCCTTCTGCTGTGCTAGTTTTTTAGTTACACATCCTGACTACCATACTATTTGAACTGTTTATTCTGTCAGCCATTATATCTGTTATCTTCTACACTCAGGCAGTAAAACAAGAGGAAAGGCAACGAAATAGCCAAGAAAACAGCCAGGGAAAAACCAGTTTAGGATATTGTCCCACCCAATCAACCCTCACCCGGATGCACTTCATTTTGGAAGGTGGGACCATTCCCGTTTTCCCAAGCAAACCTATTCATGCAGAACCAGAGCAGTGGAAGCTCAGCCCTGCAGCCACCATCAGACAGAAGCCCTGAAAAGATAACAGCTTGCAATTGATTCAGGAAACAGACGTGCTGGGCTGGGGAGGAGAACGCCTGCACACTGAGTTTGCCCTGCAAGAGTTTGGATTGCAGAGCAGCAGCAGGAGAGGAAAAGCAGTGCTAAGGGGGAATTTAGGAACGGCAGTGGGGAACTCCAACCCGAAGCCTCCAGAGAGGCTCCGTGAAAGCAGCTGTATTGCTAATAAATCTGTTGACAAGAGGAAAATAAAAATCTGTTCCACTGCGTGACGAGGGCTGGATGCGACCAAGATTAGGTCTGATGGGAACCAAAACCGACTTAAACTGCAGGGCCACAGCTCGAGGACTGGCACAGACTTGTTCCAGCGAGGAAGAAGTATTATGTATTAGAGATTATTCCCTTCGTCCAGAAATAGAAAATTGAACTGCTCAACTCATCATCTCCCGCGTAAGCCTGTTTGACAGACACCGTGCCCTGCTGCAGGAGCTAGTCGAAGCCAACACTGGACTTTGCCTGCACTTAAATCCCTTTCTTCATTATTATTTTTTTTTTCATTATTCTCACAGTGCCTGATCATTCCAGGTGCAGAGCAACGTGACAGAGCTGTGCAGAACAGCAGGAGGATGGAGACCCAATGGGAAGGATGGCCAATCCGGGGCCGTGGCCACTCCCACCCCGAGCAGGACGTGTGCTATCCAATGCTGTCCTGCTATCTGTGGCTCTCCTCCATGCTCATCGACATGCATCAAACATTGGTGGGGGGCTTGAGCAAGAAAACATTCCCCAGAGGCCATAAACCCAAGGTTCTGCCACGGGATAATATTGTTTAACTGGAGGTGCAACGTGCTTCCCATTCTGTTGGGCAAATGTTTGCCTGGTGAAGCCCCTTTGAGTTGGAAATTCTGCACATTTCGTGCCCCCCAACCCATGCATGGAGCCCAAGAGGAGTCTCCCCACACCATTAGTTGTAGAATCATTAAGGCTGGAAAAGCCCTCCCAGATCCCCAGCCCACCCCACCATGCTCATCACTTATTTCTCATTAACCAGTGCTCCAGCTTCTGCCAAAAAAGAAAAAAAAGTCCCTGTCCTCTTTGGAAGGGTTAGGAAGGCATTTCCCTTTACCTGCTCCTTAGGGTTTGAGGCACTGCTGCTGCAGTACTGGAGGCTGGAACACTGGCTGGGATGGGGAGAAGCTGAGATGATGTGGGATGAGATAGTGCAGCACATCATCACCCGGCACTGAACAGGTGAGCGACCAAGGCATGAAATTAAATCATTTGTTTTTCTGTTTTTTTTCTTTCTTTCTTTCTTTCTTTAATTAAAAGCAACCCCATGTGATTGCTGCATGGCTTCTTCCACGAACCTCCTTTCTGCAGGGTACAGGGGCTGCAGGTTCTGCTGCTGCCCCGATGCAGAGCTGGGGTTGCTGCATAGCACAGTGCCCTGGCGGCCCCAGTTAACTGGGGCATCCCAGTCAGCTTGGAGGTGAACTCAGCTTTGGAAAAATACCCACTGTCTTACCAACACAGCTCTCAGTCTGTTATCTCAGGACCTACAGCCACAGTCATAGAATGGTTGGGGTTGGAAGGAGCCTTAAAGATCATCCAATTCCAGCCCCACGGCTACAGCAGGGACACCTCCCTCCTCACCAGGTTGCTCACAGCCCCACGCACCCAGCCTGGCCTTGAATGCTGCCAGGGAGGAGACAGTGGCAATAATTCACTAAAAAAATCCAAATCCTTGCTCAAAAATGGGATTGCTGGGAGGGAAAGCAAAGAGCCTAGCACTTGGTGCTGATTCCTGCTCCTTCTGACCCACGGAGGATCAGAGAAAGACTGAACAGTGCTGCAGACTGGGAGCTACACCAGACATGAGGGCGCACGCTGATCCCTTTTTACCATCGCAGGGTGAAGAAGCCAGGAAAGCTTTTCATTTCCACACAACCCATGCTCCACGGGTAAACGCGTGCCTGCAGCATGCCTCACAGGGGCGGTTTTGGCAAATCTGAGCAAAGCCGTGCTGGCAGCCCCAGGTGGATGCAATGGGAGATGACAGTTTGCTCAAGAGGGACCCTAAGCCTGCATCTCCATGCCAGAAAAAGCCAACCACGGGGCTCTGCATTTCCACCTCCAGTTGGGTCCAGAAAGAAAGCAGCCCAAGCGAAGCAGCCCAGCGCTGCACACACTGCACCAGAGGTTGTGTGCCTGTGGCAGGGGCAGCCCCGTGCTCCGCTAGGAGCCCCAGCAGTGCCAGCAATGACCCTCCTTCTCAGCTCCTTTATGCGTGTGGGAAAAGGGAAATTAAAAAACAAAACCACACACACATCTATCTATGATGCAGTTAAGCCCCATGGCGGTACAGTAAATCACAAACGAAGCAGCAATCTCAGTGACTCACACCGTGCAAGTGAGAACACGTTCCTCAGTCCCCAGGCACAGAAGCCCCACGCTGCAGCACCAAGCAGAGGCTCCGTGATCTTCCCCCACCCCTCTCCTTCCCATCCTCTGAAGAGCCCTGTGGTGCCCATCGCCGCCCTGCACGCCATCTGTGGAGCACAGGGACTTATTCAGTATTATTTACCAGCTGCAGTCACGCTCACAATAATGCACCAGAGGCAGAAAGCGTGGTGGGAGGCAGCTTGCTGCTCCTCTTGGAGCAAAGAGCAGGAGCGAGAGCGTTGCCTTTATTTTATTTATTTTTTGGGGGGCTATTTCCAGCACTCTGATCGATAGAAATCTCAGCAGCAGCAAAGAGAGCTGCCCCCGACCTGGCTCCTGCAAAAGGAGAAGCACAGCTCTGCCTTACTGACAGCAAAACCCCTTTTCCTGCGAACTCCCTCTGCCGTGGAGCTGCCGGAGCTCACACACCAAACCCCACGTGCTGTCACCTCCCCGGCCCTGCGCCCAGGTGAAATCAGGGATTTTGAGGCACCCACCTTTAGAAGTGGCTGCTGGATGTATCCGGGCTGCTTTGCTCCTCATCTACACCCGCTATTCATTTCATTTTGAGTGCTGATTTCACAGCTGGCGAGGCGAGCCGGCAGCGTGCAGCATCCCCCACCCTAACACCACGGGGAAAGCCAGCAGCCAGCCTGCAGGTCTTGGCTGCTTGCAGCACCCTGAGTGTGCAGGGCAGCCCAGCTGCTGGGAGCAGAGCTCTGCAGGGAGTGCTGCAGGAGCAGGCAGGGCAGGGAGATGCCTTCCACCAACTGGGGGAGCAAGAATAGCACCCGAAAGCAACGAGTGTAAGCACGCAGAGCTGGAGGTGCACGGAGTAATAGAAACAGAACACACCTGAAAGGGAGTAGAGGTGATCTGTGATTCTGGGTAGAGGTGGGTCCTGCACATGCCCTGCAGCACGTACAAAGAGCAACAAAAGGAGGAAGTTTCCACCACGCATCGCTTGGCTCCAAATCCAAGCGTGGAGTGCCAGCGTGCTTAAAGCCACACAGAAACGCTGCTGAGCACAGCTCCATCCTCCACGCTCTGCAGTCCGTTGCACGACGAGATTTATCTGAGGCCAAAGCACAGAGTACAACTCGGACGAGGCATTTCTGCACCGCAGTTCATTTGGCATTCACACCAGCAGCAAAGCCTTCATCCCTCTTAGCTCGGCTGAGCAGGCAGAGACACAGCTTTGCATTTCAAAACGCGTTTCTTCCATTCACTCCTCACCATGTAAGGCAGCCTGCCTCGAAGGAAACTTTCTGCTGGGGGAGGTGATCCCTGGAGTCATCCTGCAGCCCTGGCTGGATGCTTACATCCTACATCTGTCCCCAAACAGTCCTCACTTGGGCCCTTCCCACCTGTGAGAGGAGAAGGGAGGCTGGCCGTAGGGAAAAAGAGGCTGCTGGAGCATCGTGCCAGCAGTGCGGCTCCTCTGCAGGGAGCAAGGAATCTGCCTGCGAAGGGGAACGCTTACAGCAGAGGAGAGCTTCCCTCCTCATCCAGAATCACTTAAGACTGTTATTTAAACATTTGTGTGTGTGTGGGGGGGGGGGGTGCTCTGGCAACGTGCACAGAGTTGGCTCATCGGAGCAGCAGTTCATCTTGTCAGAGCTTTTGTCTTCACACGAGCCCGCTTGGCTCGCCGACACGATGGGGAAATATTAAGAGGGCTTTAACTCCTGTCCCGGGGTCCTATTGCAGCAAACACGCGCGGACCTTCCTTTCTAAGGTTTCCAATTTGTTAATTGAGACGTTTCCTCATGGAAAAAGAATGTTCTGCAGCGAGGAACGCTCCGCTGGCGCTGAGCGGGGGCCGTGGAGGTGAGGCACAGCGAGGGGCTGTGTCACCACACACATCTGGGAGTGCTGGGAAGGGCAGGTGGGAAACCCGCCCGGGAAGCAGCTCGTGGGAAACTCACCATCCAGGAAGACGGATGCCTGGAGAGAAAGCTTTGTTCTTCCCCTTTTCAATCAGCCCGGAGCGCACGGAAGAAGTCATCTCCATTTATTATTTTCTTTTTCTTTTTTTTTTTTCTTGCAAGAGATGGAGGTATTTCTTCTGCCCTCAGAGCAAAAAAATCGATGTTGTCGAAGGGATTTAACGAGACGAAGAGCCAAGAAAAGCACTTCTGGGGCAGCACGAGCCCAGAACGTTATGGGAGAAGGGACTGGGGGAGAAGAGCAGGAGAAGGGCTGCAACTGGAACGCGAGCACAGTATCAGCAGCGTGAGCCCGGATGGGACCAGCTCTGCTTTTTTAATATTAACAAACAAAGGGAGAGAATTTCAACTGGTTTGTAGACTCACACAGAACGCGTGGGGGACAGAGAGGGATTTCTAACTTTATATAGGTCAAACATCATCCACATGGGTTCACACAGCATTCAGCCCCAGCACTGGTGCTGCATAGAAATGAAGCTCGGAGCACCCCAGAGGGCTGCCTGCAAGTTTGCTCTCTGCAAGCACGGGAGCAGGGATTCACTCTGGATCGATATGAGGCGCAGGTCGGAGCGAGGGGGGCTGGAAAACAACCGCTCCTTTCTGCAGCTCGCGGGTACAAGGATGGGAAATGCAGCGTGGTGACACTGCCAGGACAACCCCACGCTGGAGGTGACGCTGCCCACTGCCAGATGTCCTGCACAAGGCTGAAGGATGAAGCAGCAGTTTGGGGGTGCTGGGGAAGGAGAGCGGGAAGCACCGTCCCTGATTCCTTCTTCCTCTATCACAGAATTATTCAGGTCAGAGAAGAGCTCTACATCACCAAGCCCAAGCCCATCCCAGCCCACCAGGCCATCCCTACGGCTCTGGAGCACTGCTGGGGATGGTGACAGCCTGCACCTCTCTTCTGGAGAAGTCATTCCTAATGCCCAACCTGACCATCCTCTGGCACAACCTAATGCCATCACCTCTCATCCTATCGCAGTTATCTGGGAACAACGTCTGTGAGACTGACCACACATCACCACAAACTCCTTCTGGGGAGCTGGAGAGCACAACGAGCTCTCCCCTGAGCCTCCTGTACTCCAGACTGACTGCCCCAGCTCCCTTGGCTGCTCCCCACAGCACTGGTGCTCGGACCCTCTCAGCTTCTTGCCCTTCTCTGGACGTGCTCCAATGCCTCAGCGTCCTTCTCGCATCAAAGATCCCCTCAGCTCCATCCCATCTCTCATCTAAGCATGAAGTTTTGTCGCAGAGCCCACCGCTAAGCCAAATCCCTTTTCAGGCCAGCGATGCTAACGGAGCACTCCTATTTCCGAGCCATTTGCTGGCTGCAGGCGTGCTCCCCGCTCTCTCCATCCACATCCAAGGAAGCTGATGAGCAGCAGAGCCCCTCAACAGCAAAAGAGCCCCAGCTAAGCCACGTGGCACGCCCCTCTCCCAAACCATCAGCACCCTTACCTTGAGCTTCTCGAAGCGATCGCTGAGCGACGCCACTTGGTGATCCCGGTGCCGACCCACCAGTTTACATAAGGCACAGATGAGCTGGTCGTCAGCCACGCAGTACATGTTCACCTTCTCGTTCTCGTGCTCCAGGCAGGTGAGGCCTCGGAAGTGCACGTCGGGCACGGGCTCCACCAGGCGGTGGCTGGTGAAGGGCTTCTTGTTGGGGTGGGTGGCCCGCAGGCAGCGGTCGCAGTAGGACACCTCGCAGGTGATGCACGTCTTGACGGCGTCCCGCGGCGGGTCCTGCTCGCAGAACTGGCAGGAGATCCTCTCGCCGCCCACCGACATGGTGGGGCTGGGGCGGTAGGGCCGGTCGCGGCGGCTCTCGCTGGGGGAGTTGGGGCCGCTCAGTGACGCCTTCTGGAAGCGGTCGATGATGTTCTGCAACGTCACATTCCTCTTGAGGCCCTCCAGGCCGCGGTGGTTGAGGGAGATGACATAGCGGCAGGTGGGGCACTGGAAGGCGCTGAGGGGTTCGATGCTCTCTCCGGAGGAGCAGCCGGACACCAGGATGCGGTGGGCGCAGCTGAAGCACAGGCTGTGGGCGCAGGGCAGCAGCAGAGGGTCTTCGAATAACTCCAGGCAGATTGGGCAGGTCAATTCGGACTCCAGTGTTTCCATCTTTAGTTAAAACGATCCCAATCCAGCATCAAAACCCCGGGAAGCTGGTCTGTGACCTGCCGGGGGGGGGAGAGCGGAGAAGGGGAGTGTGAGAAATGATGCTGGGCAGCTCCTTCCCACCGGGAACGGGTACACAGGGAGGGCAGAAACACCCGAACCCACGCAGCTCTGCGGCTCTTCCCCAGAAGAGCAGTGATGCGCCGGCACACTCTGCCCAGGGAACCCAGAGGTGATCCAGAACCGTGGGGATGTGGCACCGAGGGGGTTTCCCACACCTGTGAGGACAAAGCCAAGCCCTGAACACCTTCCCTGCTGAAGGTGAATTGCATCCCAGGAACCGAAGTGCTTCCTGAGGTCCAACACTCACTGCTTTTAGGAGCAGGGAAGGAAGAGCAGCCAAATGACACAGGCTGCGTGCTCCCGGCCCTCAGCTGTCCTCAAACCAGCTCCAGCTGGGGGAAAACCAGCTCCAGGCATGCAGCGGGCTCCTTTCCACTGCCCGAGCGTCCCCGAAACGCGTGTGGAAGAGAATAGCAGCCCGCTGGGCGCTAACAAGAGAAACCACACGCTGTCCTCCAGCTCCAGCATGGCTGTGTGTGCGATAGCGAGGACTAATTAACGAGGAGGGGCACGGCGGTGGGCTTCCTCCGGGTCTGCTCTGTATTAGAGGCGAGCAGCCCGTGCTGCTGGCGAAACTGCAATCAATTAGCCAGCCCTGCTGCTTCCCCGAGGCTCAGGAACACGCCGGAGGAGCCTGCTCGCTGCTCAGAATTAGCATGCAAGTGCACAGGCTCGGCACCAGCCCGGAAACATCTCCTGCAAATGAGAGGCAGCGTTTAATTAGGTGGGAAGAGGCTGGGGGACCCTCCCCAGCACTGCGGCTGCTGGGGATGCTCCACGGTGGAGAAAGCAAACTGCAGCCGAGGATGAGCAGAAAGGACAGGATTTGGGGGGGGGGGGTGCACGGAGTATCAGTGCTGGTGCCCAAAGGATGGAGGGGAGTGCAGGGAGCTCCAGTCCCATCCCTCTAAGAGCCTCCATGACCGCCAGCTTTGGCTTTCCAATTTCTGGAAGAAACCACCCAGGAGAAGCTGCACGTTGTCCGCCCCTCCGTACGCAGTTCTTGCCTCCTCTTTGCACACACCCCCCCCCCAAAGAAAGGAGGCAGACGCTGCCCAGGAGCTCACGCAGATCCCAGCCGCAGCTCACCGGGATCCCCAGCACCTCCCACCTCTCTGCATCCCCCGCCCGGACGAGCACTGCCCGAACAGCTTTCCCATCAGCCTGGAGGACAGCACGAGCCCCTCCCCTCCTTCGCTGGGGTCCCATCCCCACGTTAACCTTTGCTTTCCTCCGGGACCGCATCCTTTGGGCTGCGCGGAGGAGCGGGCGCTGCACCTGCGTGAATCAGGAGCCCCGCAGCCTTTCATGCCGCACGCTTTGATGTTCGCTTTGATGTCCGGGACGAGGAATAAACCGATCAGATTAAAATCTGCTTTGTTGATAGTCATTAACTCCTTACAAATTAAAAAAAAAAAAAAAAAAACAACTCGAGGAGGGAACGGGGTTTACAAACAGCGACGCATCGCCGTGCCCAAGGGTCAGCAGGGCTGGGATGTGACCGCCAGCAAACAGCCCCGAAACGAAGATGCAGGGAGAAGCAGACGGGGCAGCGTCCTCCCCATGCACGGCGGCTGCTCGTCCCCCCCCTCCCCCCTCCACCCCATCTCTGCTTCCCGGCGGGTGGACGGGGAAAGCGGCAGCTCAGCGCCGGGGGAAGCACAGCAGAACTTAACCCGCCCTATATCCGCACCCGGCCCGGCTCAGAGCACCGCCAGGGATGCGGCAAGGAACCGCATCGAGGATCGTTAGACGCTAAAGGACCCCATCACCTCAGCCAGGACCCCCCTCCCCCCCCAAAGAAAAGCAAAACCACTCCGCTTCCCTCCGGCGCTCACAGGTGGGGAAGCAAACCCCCCTCGGACTCATGGTTTCCACACCAACCACGAGTTTCTCTTTTATTCCCACCCCCCCCCTCCCCTCCCCCTTCCTTTTCTTTCTTCTTTTCTCCCCCCAAAGGAAATAACTCCAGCCAGAAGTGCTCTGCCGCTTCCAAGAACGAGCCTTACAAAAAAAATATAAAATAAAAAAATAAATAAACGAGCTGCGTTGTTCCACCCTTATGTTCAAAATAAATAAATTATTAATAATAAAAGTTATAAAAATATGGCAACCCTTTTCCTTCACTGGCTCCGTGACAGAACGCACGGGGCAGCCGTTGCCTTTGGGTAAAAAGGAGCTGGGAAACAAACCTGGGGAAAACCAACACCCCCACCCCGGCCCCACGGCTGCTCCCGGCCCCACGGCGACCCGCACCCACGGGGAGCCCCGCGGGCAGCGGTCACCCACCCCACACACTGCCCTAACGTTGTCCTTGGGACAGCTCTGCCCCTACAGCCACACGCCCCTGTGCAATTAGCAGCTTGCTAATGAAGCTGCCTCGTGCTGCGAGGGGGGGGTGGGATCCTGCCCCTTTCCCTGCAGTACCTGCTTGGCAGTGCCTTTCTGAGACCCGCGGGGCTGAGCTCACACTGCTCTCCCCGATCTCTTCCTCGTGAGACGGAAAACAAATACGTTGAAAAAGGGGATAGAAAATAAATAAATAAAAACAAGCAAACAAACCAGCAGCAAACTGAATTTCCCGTCTGAAAGTCACGCTTTGTCGTCCTTAATCTGTCACGCCAAAGCACGGGCATTGCCACACGAGCTTTAATTATTTTCTCAGCCAATTTACCCGGTGCTAAAACGAAGCAAGTCCTGCAACCATCACTGCTGCTCTTCTGTCCCTCTGTCCCAGCAAAGGGGGCTTCACAATACGCAGACCCCACCCAAGACCCAGGGACCGGCACAGAGGCATTGGAGGGTCCCAGTCCCACTGCGCATCGCTCCCATTCTTCTGCGGGTGCCTTCTCTGGGATTTCCCCCTTTTCCTCACTCTTTCCAGCCCTGTAACACCCAGGAGCCCAGCAGCCAGTACAGACAGAGCCGAGCGTGTCCCCCACTCCAGACCCACAGCCCCATCACCTTTCCCCCCCCCCCACTGCCCATCCCGGAGCCCTTTGCTCTCCCCTCCCACCCCCACCCGCTGTCATTCCCCTTCACAGCCCAGCGCACGCAGCCACTCTGGGAGCTAAATCCCTCTGGCTCACACGGTGCTTTAATTAAAGCTCAGCCTGCTGGAAACACCAGACCCTACCAGCAAGAAATCCACCTGCCCGGAGCCCAGCAGGAGCACCCCAGCACGCAGAGCTGGTGCAGGGACACAGCACACAGCTCTGGGTGAGCAGCAATGCAGCTCTGGCACTGCAAGGACAAGGGGAGGGCAACGGCTGCAAGTCTGTGACTGATACAAGCACCAACTCCAGAGCAAGGCACAGCACTCATGCCAGGGATGGATGCTGCGTGGAGATGTATGGGGTGCAGAGATGCACAGCTGCCCCACGGAAGCTCAGCTCCCTGCTGAGCCATAGATAAAGCTCAGGGTTTCTGTGCACCCCCCAGCACGCTCTGAAGAAGGGAGGTGTTTGCATCCACCTGCTACGAGCAAGCACAGTGCAGCAAGGAGCCAGCCGTGCTCCCCAGGAGCCTCACACCCCGTGTTCAACGTGGGACATCCTCAGGACAGGTCACTCCTAAAGAGCATTACCCCCCACGCAGCATCGGGGCCGAGGAGCCCACGCAGCCTCAGACCGCCGTGGAGCCCCTCCCAGTTTCTCACTTTCCTGCCGCTCAATTTGCTGCACTTATTTCCAACAGGAGCCAGCAGCTCTCCAACTAGACGAAGGGACAGCCCAGGCCTCAGCAAGGGGCTCCTCCTGCCCACCCCACGGATCCCATCAGCTCACAGCTCTGCCCATGGTACATCCCAAAATGAGCCACAACACACACCCGACTCTGAGCATCGCTTCACTCCTGTTTGTTGCCCACCGCGAGCAGGAGAAGGGCTGCCCACTCCTCCCCCCACACGATGCCCTTGTGTTCTGCCAAGGGGTGGCAACTCAGACCCACACGAGGCCCCCAAAGCACTGCCCACGCCGCCAGGAGTAGGGAAATCCAAAGGCCGTTGTAGTGCTCTGTCCGAGTTTAAACATACCGGCGCTGCCTGCGTGGGGCTGCATTCCTGGCCGAGCGGGGTAAGATAAACAGTGCTTCCTGCAGGAACTGCACACAATGGGGAGCGATCAGCAGCAATCACCCGGCTGGGAACAATGCAGGTAGGAGATATTTTGGGCTCTGGCTCAGGAAGAGGCACCCAGGCCCGTGGCTCAACTCACAGCCCGCTACGGGGGCACTGCGGGATGCCGTGGGGAGGATGCAGCTCAGCCACTGCCCCTCATCTGGGACATGGTGGGGAAACCCAGGACCACAGATGCTCTGGGGATGCACAGGGGTTTGGTGGAAGGCTCAAAGCACCGAGCCCGACCCAGGCTGCATCACACCTCCATCCCTCCCCATCCAAACCACTGCATCACCCCCTGCCACGTGGCTCCGTGTCACACAGAGGTACGGGGCCGAGCACCCGGCATGAGCCCCTCTGGTCACAAGCCAGCAGCAGGGCTCCTTCTAAAGCACAACCAAGCCACAGAGCAGCATGGCTTTCTTCCCCTCGTTAATTCCCTCCAGTTTCACACCAGAGGCAATTTCTTGCAGCTGGAGAGCAGCAATCCCACCCGCTCATCCCTGGGCGGCAGCATCCCCTGCGTTAGGCACTCCCCATGCAAACACTCGGGGACCCACTGCCTCTGCACAGCCTCTCCAGGAGAAACGGGAAAAGGCAAAACAAGAGCTCAAACGAGCCCTTCTTCATCAGGAAACCTCTCCCAGGAGGAAGCAGGGGCTCCGGGGCTATCGGAGACCCCGGGGGCATCACCACGGAGGAAAAGAGGATGGCGGCAGGCACTCCTGCTTGGCATACAGAGTGCTCCTCGCTTCCCCCAGCCCTTCCCCGCAGCCAGAGAAAAGCTCCAAGCACAAACCAGAGCGCGTTCCTGGGAGGGGGAATGAAAACCAGGCGAGCAGGCACCCAGAGCCAGGGCCAGGCCCCAGCACGCCGCGGCCGTACCGTGATGCAACGCGCAGCTGGGAGCTGTCAGGGGAACACACTGAGCAGGGACGAAGGCTTGGGGCCGTGAGTCCACCCTAAAAAAGCACTGAACCTGTTGCTTGCTTTGCCATAGTACCATGATTTCAGGTGTTGGGGTGTCACCCCGAGGAGGGACACCATCACCCCGAGGTGTCCCGTTCCAAAACCCCATCAGACGGTGGCACCCCGGTGCCAGCTCTGAGGGGCCCCCACCTGCAGACCCCAATCAGGGCAGCCCACGCCGGTGCCTGACCCACCTCCAAGCTCCTCCTGTGGCTCACTGCGCACATTCCCTCTGCTCCCACGCAGACCCTGGGCCAGCTGACGCCGGTGACGCTCGAGCTCAGCTCCAGGAAGAGCTCTGCCTGAAGTTCATTCCCCCCCCCCCCCTCACTTTGGTCGACCAACTCAGAACTGAGCTTGCATATTCAAACGAAATTTAATTTCTAGGCCATTACCCCCAGCGCGTGGCTGGCGAAACGAGACCCAAACAAACAGAGCCAGCAATTAATTCCCCTGTGAGACACAAATTCCAGCAATAAATAATGGTAATGGTATTCTGCCGAGGCACAGAGCCCCTTTCATTTCCCGATGCTGAGCCACGTCACGGGAAGCCGGCGAGCCGGGCTGCTCCTGGCAGACACCCCACGATGTGCTGTGCCACGGGGCCTGCAGAAAGCATCTCCTGCACTGCTGTAACCCGTAAGACTCGGCCCCATTTGGTGCCGCCCCAGCTCTGCGTGGTGACCGTGTGACGCTGGGGACAATGGCTCCAAATGAGGACCGCAGGGAAAGGGGCGCGGGCACAGAGGGGCAAAGTGAGGAGGGGGGAAGGATTGGGGCGCTGGGGGCCGTCCCTTTGGGCACACTGGGTTTGTCTGCTTGGGGACAAACCCACAGACAGACGGATGAAGCCTCCAGGCGGCACAATGGGTGATTTCCTAAGAAAGAGCAGCGTGTCCAGCAGCACAAAGGGCACTTATTCTACCCCCCACCCCCACCCCGCAGCAGTGTGGGAGGGGAACTGCCGGAGCCCAGTGGGGCTGCCAGGACCCCCCCTCCTCCCCGCAGCCCCAAACCCCACAGCCGTGTCCCAGCACACCCAGAGTCAGCACGAGGTCCGCGAGCAGTGGGAAGCAGGAAGGTGGTGTGGGATGGAGGGCCCCCCCTTCCCAGGGGGACGAGGGCACTGCATGGGCTGAGGTGCCAGGGAGGCCCTCGTTGCCTCCGTGCTGTGCCTTCTTCTTGGGCAAAAGCAGGGTGGGGGAGGAAGAAATTCGGCAAGAGCCTGGCACGCAGCAAAGCGCTGGTTTGGGGTTGTGGCATCTCTAGTGACACAGCACAGCTGTCACCCCGAGGTGTGACATAGCTCCGGGGTCGGGTGCTGACCCAAGAGGCTCAAAAAAAAGAAACCCCCCCAAACCGTGCACTTCCGACCACCTCTCTGCTGCACAGAACCCCACGGCGTGCCTGGGAACCCCCCAACCCCAGAAAGAGAGCTGACCCCGATAAGAAACCGACACAAAGTCCCCGACCCATCTCACGCGCTCCGGGGCCGATCCCATGCCGCCTGCCGCCGCACGGATCCGGAGCAGCACGCTCGGGGCTCCGGAGCCACACCAGCACCTGCCCCGGCCAAACCAGCTGCCTTCAGCCTTCCTCCTCCTCCTCATCGCTGCGTACTTCCCATGGGCGGCCTCGAGGAACGCAAATCCTTTCGGGCCGGCAGAAACATCCCCCCCCCACACACCCCCCCCCCCACCCCAGCATTTTGCAGCCGAGCGAGGAGCGTGTATTAAGGTGAATAGGGGACAATCCCGAGCCCGGATCGCAGCACCGAGCACCTGCAGCCGCCCCGCAGCTCCTCCCGCATCGCCCGCCCCGCACAAACCCCGCAGCGCTGCGGGACCCTCCGGGTCGGGGGGGGTGGGGGAAAGGATGGGAAGGGGGGGGCTCGGCCTCCGTGCGGTGATGGGGCGCGTTTGGTAGAAGTCGGGGCTGCCCTTGGGGTCCGGCAGCGCGGTACGGAGCTCAGCGCATCGCCCGCGGTGCCCGGTGCGCGTTTCTCCGCTCTCCGCGGCGTTTCTGGAGCCGGGAGAGCCCCTCTCGCCGTCCGCATTTCTATTTCAACTTCAGCGGCTTGGGGTTGGGGTTGGGGGGGGGGGAGGGGGGGACAGCGGGAACGCGGATCTCACGGCCGAACCGGAGGAAAAGCCGGCAGCCCCCCCCCCCCCCCCCCCAACACACACCAAAAAAATAAAAATAAAAAGGAAAAAAGGCAGCGGGACGGTTCCGGAGGAAAAGGGCCGGCACGGAAGCACGGAGCCGCCCGCCCTATAACCGGATGGCGGAGCCCCAGAAACCCTACAGGATCCCCTAAAAATGCCAGGGCGGGGCTGCACGCCTCCCCCCCCAACCCCGCAGTGCTTCCTCCCCCCACGCGATCTCGTTCCCCCCCCCCCCCTTACCAGCGGGCTGCGGCAGCCTCCCCGCCGCTGCCCGGGCATCTTGGAGGCGGCGGAGGTGCGGGGGAGACGGCGGCGGCGCGGGCGGGCGGCGGCGGAGCTGCGGGGCGGGGGGGGGATGGGGGGGGAGAGGCGGGACCGAGCTGCTGCCCGCCCCCCCCCCCCCCCCCCCCCCGCCCCGCCCCGCCCCGCCCGCTCCAGGTGAGGCCGGCCTCTATCGCCCCTGTAGGGCTGGGAAACGAGGGGGGGGTTGGTTCACAGCAGCAGAGCGACCGCACGCCCCATCCTCACCCCCCACCCAACACCGCTCACTGAGGATGGCTTTCCCGGCTGCGGCAGAGCCACACCAGCCCTTATTGCGTGCATCCATGCAGAAAACAGGCGGCCCCACCGCAGCCCCCCCCCCCCGCCCCAACACGGTTTCCTATGGGAACGCTGCCCAGCCCGGGCCCTGCGCAGAGCTGCGGGTGGCAGAGGTGACCCCAGGACGGCAGGCACAGTGACACTGCGTCGAGCAAGCAGGGCAGCTCCGTGTCAGCATCGCCGCAGGGAGAGTCACGTTCCTTAGGAGTGAGGAGATCAGCTCCGGCTGCCCCGGTCTGGCTGTTTTGGAGCACCCTTCCCACGTCGGTCCATTTGGGTCGGGGCGGATCCTTTGGTTTTCACACCCGGTGCGTTGCTGGGACGGGGAGATCCCAGTGTGCATCCCACATCCCACCAATGGGACAAAGATGCTTTGGTCACAGCGCACGCCTGGGGAGCCCAGGGAGTGAGTGACACAGCTCTAAAGCACCACTCACCCTCTGACATCTGTTCTTACGGTGGAAAAATCACAAAAGCGATCCTTTTAACGTCTGATTTCCTCTTCCAACACAGCCCTGGAGACGCGCAGGGACAGATGGATCCCTCTGGACGGATACCATCGCCTTTTTCTGTTTGCGTTTTGATGGTTTCGTGTTTTCCAGGTCTCCCCAGCACCTCCCTCACCCATTGGCTTTCGCTCTCTCCTCTGCTGCTGCTCGGGAGCGCGGCTCCGGGATGGGAAGTGGATGCTTTGCACCACCTCATGTTGAGCTCTGGAATTTCACAGCCTGATCCCGATTTCCCATGCCGCGGAGCAAGGCCCGGAACCGGCTCTGCTGGCTCAGCACCCATTGCCCAACACCTCTTCGGTGGCTCAGCTGTGCGTTTCCGAGCTCACCGGCAGCACCTTCAGCAGCACTTTCAGAGCCCGCAGCAGCTGGGACCCTAATGCTACAGCCCCACTGAGGGAGCTGCAAGCAGTGCTACATTTGGTAGAGGGTTGCCCAGTGAGGGTGAGGGGGAAACAATACCACCAAGGGCCTTCCCATTGCAGCCACACTCCCATTGCACGCCCTGGGCTCCTGCAGTGCACCATGCTGCCCTTCAGGATGCTGCAGGGCGACCTCTGTGCCTTGCAAAAGAGAAACTAGCTTGCAGCAGCCCTACAAGACCTACCCTGACCCTACAGAAACGTTCCCACACTTCCCAGCTCACTCGGAACAGCCCTTTTGCATTGGCTCCCATCTCCCACTGGTTTCAACCTCAGGTACCAGCAGGTGAAGCACACCCAGCTCTTAGCAACTGAACAAATCACACGTGCATTCAGCAGGACCCGAGTCTGACTTAGAATGAAACCAGCAGCATCACCCCCAGCATGCTGAAGACCTGCCCTTTTCCCTCATCACCTACAGACCTCAAAAAACTGATCCTTTTCTTTCCTTCCTGCCCTCCATCCTTCACCCTTCCTCTCTTCCTTCCTCCCTCCTCCCATCCCTCTCCAACACAGAGCACATACTGCTCATTACAAGGCTGATTAACTCTTCCAGCAATTAACAGAGGGGCATGCTGCTGTCCTGCAGGATCCCAGCACTGGGAAGGGCTGCAGTGGGGCTCAGAGTGGGCACCTGTGCCCACCCCACATCCCCCACACCCTGGGCTGTGCTCAGTCCTGCCCCACTGCTGGGGGCCAACCCCATCTCTCCCTGCATCACTGCAGTGAGACCCGCAGAGGTCCCATAGGTTTGGGGTGTTTCTTCCTTTCTTTCTCCTTCTTTTTCTTCCTTCTTCTAAATTAAATAATAATAATTATTATCATCATCATCAAATAACTTCTGTGGATAATTACGGGTTCCTCACTCGCTTATTAGCACCGGGCTGTAATTACTTGTGATGCAGCCCACTTGCTGTGTGGATCATGTGGGGCTGAGTGGGTCAGAGGAGCGCAGGGATACCGTGATGGCAATTAGGATTTTAACACGTGTCTTCCTGGGGGTTTGCTCCATGTTCTGTGGGAGGAACGGCTCTCTCTGCAACCCCACTGTGACCCCAGGATGTCTGGGTGCCACTGTCCGCATAGCACAGCTGCAGCTCTCCACCAAACACCGGGACAACTGGGTCTAAATGGAGGGGGTGGCACACCCACAGGGCCAGAACGTGGCCCTCCCCACCCCTGCCCAGCGCTCCCAGGAGCGTGGTGGCATTTGTGACCCCATAAGGTCACCTGCTGGTGGCACTGCTGCTGGCAGTGGTGGAGGCAGAGAGCCCAGCCCACGTGGGGCGATGCATACAGGGGTTTTTGGGGGCCCCTCCTCACGTTGGGGCGGGCAGCGCTGCCTCTGTGGTCACCCATCAGGCTGGTGTTGTGCTTGCAGGCCTTTCACACCCTATATCCGTGGCATCAAAGCTGGTTTGAAGCCTTATCTTCACTCCCTGCACCTGGTGGGCGAGGCAGGCATCCCATGAACCCCAACGAAAGCACTTAGGGGGAGCTGCCATGGGGCTGGACGGCGCGGTGTGGGGTAAGCTCGGCAGTGCCCCAGCCCATCCCAGGCCCAGAAACCGGCCTCACCCGCAGCCCACGGGAGTTTCACCGCCTGGAAGCTGAGCAGGACCACATCAGTCTGCTTCTTCTGGCTCCCAACAGTGCCCGATGAGGAGCTTTAACAACCCGAGGCACCAAAATCCTCAGTATCATGAAAGGAGGTGGTGGAGCACCCCGAGGAACCCAATGCCTGTGGGAACAGAGGTCGGTGCTGCAAGGGCAGCTGCGGGAGGAAGGATCCAGTGAGGAAGAAGCAATGCTGAGAGCTCGTGGTAACTCCCCATGCATAGCAATATCTGGAGGTGGGGCATCCTTCCCCACAGTGCTGCTCCTGGCTGTGTGCTGCACTGCCAGCCCCTCCTGCATCCCCCACAGGAACCCAAGCCCCACACACCTCCGTGTGCACCCAGAGCAGCTCAGCCCGCCAGCTCCGTCCCCACCGCCGTCTATGGGAACTTCACTCCCAACTTAAAAGAGAGCAAAACGAGGCCAACACCAACAGCACTCCAACACCCCACCCAGAAAACTCTTTGGGCTCCTCGAGGGTGAAATCCGAGCCGGAGCCATTAGCAATCAGCAGCGCTTTCCATGCCAATTAGCGCGGCCCGTGGGCTCCTGGCGCTGCAGTGGGGCTGGCACCCGGCGTGCCGGCGCCTGCTGGAGCACTCCCTGCAAACTCCATTTCCAATGGGTGCCTCCTCAGAGCAGGGGAGCACTCATCTGCTCACGCTTTGCAGTGCTGGAGCATCTTGCTCTCTGCTCTGCATCCGGACTGCTGCGTTCAGGCGCATCCCACCCCGGTCCACCGTGGACACGCACGCTGCGTGCCTCCAGCTGCCAGCACCTGCTTGGCACTGCCCCCATTTAGCAACCACGAGGTTGTGCTTCACCCTTCCAGCTCTCAAACACACTGCCCAGTGCCCAGCACCGACCTCAAGCTGGTCAGCCAGAGGGCACCGTGAGCGTGCCGCCTATTAGCGACCGCCTGTGAGCGCTAATTGATTCACTCACTAATTTCCCTTTCCGACACAGAGGCCCCAGAAATCCCTTCCCACCGGGGAGGGAAGCCTTCTGGTTGCAGCCTGGCTGTCCTACAGCCCCCTCGCTCGGGGCTGCTGCATCCCCAGCTCAGATCCTGCAGAGGTTGGTGAGGAATTCTGCAGTCTCCGTGGGAGCAAAGCCATCCTCAGGACGTACCTGTATTCCTTGGGCTGGGGATGGTTCTCACTGGGTCTCAGTTTGGGGGTACATGGGTGATGCTCCCACACGAGCAGCTTGCGTGGTTGTTCTGCACAGCCCTCCCCATTGTGGGTCTTTTGGGTTTCCTTCTGCCTGGAAAACTTGCAGGTTCGAAACGAAAAGATCCCTTCCGACTCCGAGGGTTCTGCAATTCTCTTTTGTGCCTCTATGAAAAGTCCAAACCTGCCCGCAGGGAAAGGTCGGCATCAACGCATCAAGGGGGGGGGGAATGATGAGAAGTTTTAAAGGGCTCCAAATGAAAGCAGAAATCTTTGGGCCGACAGATGAAGGTGGCTCAGGTTGAGCTCTTCAGCGCAATGGGGGATGGGGATCTCCTGGGGCTTCTCAACCCTCTCCGGGAGAGAGAAAAACCTTTTGAGGAGCACTGTTGGGGGTCAGGAGAGGACAGAGTGAAAAATGGAGCGGAGTGTACCGAGCCCAACCAGCCATGGCCTTTTCACTCCGGATTAAGGTGGCGGTGCCCTCGGGGAGCTCGGCAGGCTGCGTGGGCACGTGTGTGCTCAGCGGGACCTCAGCTGCACCTCTGCGTGGCTTTGCCAAAGCCGTGCCCCCCCCCAAAGTCCCCAGGTTAACCACCCCCATGGTTTCCAACTGTCACAGCCCTGAGGGACGTAGGACCCCACAGAACACTCCTTCCTGAGCCCCACTGAGGCTCTGCATCTTTATGTCAAGTTGAGGAACGCCTTAGGGATGCCTGGGTGATGGTCCCTAGGGCACACGAGCTTTGGGGCTGCTCATTTCTTCCATGTCGTGCCCTGCCCTGCTTGCAGACACCCATCCCACCGCGTGTCCCATCTCTCAGGTCGCTCACCCAGTTTGCTACTGGTGGTGCTGGTGACTGTGGGCATGGTGGGGCGGGTTGACGGCAGGACCCGATGACCTTCGTGCTCTTTCCAATCTCAATGATTGGGTGATTTTATGATCCTTTGGGAGCACGCCCTCAGCCTGCCCCTGTCCCCAGGCAAGGTGCTGTCACCTCCTGGTGTCGATCTTCCAGGAGAATGCTGGGCAGACCTCTGCCCCTCGGATAGGACACAGAGCTCCCTGGAGCCCCACTGCCCTGGGATCAGCCGTGGGAGGAAACCCAGGACAGCCCTGTTGCAACACGCCGTGGGCTGTGGGTGGGAACACAAATTCCTCGCACATCCCACGTTGCTCTTGGCCTGGCTTCCCCAATATTCCTTGGCTCACGTTTTGCTCCCTGCGTGCTCGCTGCTGGCTGCCCTCGTTTCCCACTGTAGGGTGGGGATGTGAGGCTGTGCCCAGGAACCTGCAGCCCCAGAGCTGCCAGACGGGCTCTGTCCCAGCATGTCCTACACGTGGCATGGGGATCAGAGACCTCCCTGCTGCTGGGGCCACGCTGCCAGCCCTGGGGCACAGGGAAAGTACCCAGCAGACTTGTCTGGGCTTCAGCTAATGCAGAGTGCTGGGGAGAAACCCACAGCGTGCCAGGTTGCCATCATTCCTGGTGGCAGTGGGACTCAGCACAACCTTGGCGGTGTGGCATGGCACAACCCCATGGCAGTGGGGAGAAGAGGCACCCAACTGGGAGCCACTGCACTGGGACTTGGATGGAAGTGGCAGCTGGATTAACAGGGAAGGTGGCTTTGGTGGCTTCACAACCTGGGTTTGGTTGCGCTGAAGCTGCTGTGTCCTTGTGCATGTGTTTGTGAACTGAGTTTCTGATGAATGCAAAATCCCTCCCATGCCTCGGTGCTTTGCTGAGGACCATGTTTCATGTACCTGGGTCAGGTTCATTCCTCCCCTTGTAGCAAAGAACGCTGCCCTTCCCTGCATCTAGGCCTCCTCATCTCCCTCCAGGACAATTACCAGCACTGTGGCACGGAGCACTCCCTTCCCAGCCCGGGGCTCCTCTTCACTCTCCCATTCTGAATTTCATTCGTGGGCTCAGCCCTCCAAGTCAAAGCACCAGCACATCATGGCACTGAGGGACGCGGTCGGCAGGCACAGTGGGGACAGGTTGGGGTTGGATGCGATGATCTGAGAGGTCTTATCCAACCTTAACAATTCCAATTCTATGATTCCAAAGCCAAAGTCAAACCAAATGTACCCACTGACATCCTGCCATGGTGGGCTCCCTCTGCCCCAGAAGACCCCATTGCTGGGAACCAAGAGATCTCAGTGCCTCCGCGGCCCCTTTGGCAGCTTTGGGTTGGAGAGTGGTGGTGAGGGGGAGAGCAGCAGCTCTCAGCCCTGCTGCTGCATCCCCCCGAGCACAGAGACACTGGGAGTGCCATGCCACAGCCCCTCTTCATCAGCATGCCACTCCTCTCGCCGCTCGTAGCAGAGAAGCTAAAAATAGAGCCAGCATTCATTCTACGCGGAGAGATTAAAACAAAACTTTGGGTTCAGCTTGCATGGAGGAGTGAGCCCAAATGTTCTCGTGTCTGTGACGAAGCCATAAATAGCAGTCAGCGTTCAGAAGGGACCATCGGGAGATGTGTGGGGCAGGCGGTGCGGGCAGCTCGTGGCTGCCATCGATGCCCACGAGCTGCGGGTGCTGCTGGGATTCTGCTGAGTCCCTTCAGCTGCAGCACCTTCAGGGCTGAAATCTCTGCAGGGCACGCAGGGCAAAGATGCCCCTGAGCCTCCCTGAGTGGAGGGGTGCAGAGGTTCTCGATACCAACATCAGGTTGGGAGGGGGTGACAATCACACTGCGTGTTTCTTGGCTGGAGCTGGGATTAAAACCAGCAGCTCCCAGGTGGACGTGCCCCGCACTCCCATCCCGATGGCTGATTCCCTTCACGAGGTGTGAAACTACATGCAAAAGCAAAAAGATTTGTTTTCCCACTTCGGGAAGCCACGACAGCTTGTGACCCTGGGCTCCCACCATCTGCTGCACACGTTGCCCACTTGGCGACACCTTCATGCGAGAAAACCCTTATGGGAAGCTCTGCAGCCAGCAGGAAGTGCTGCTGATTTCTCCTTTCTCCTTCCACGGGCTGATTTCTATGCCATACTCTTGGGCACGGCTCCACTCTCTGTCCCTGTAGGGAGTGATGAGCAGGACAGAGGTGCCAAGTCCCTTCCAAGAGCCTTCATCCAGTGCTGTGAGTGGCACTGGGCTGCTCTCGTTGCCCATCAGCCCCCAGCGCTGAGCCCTGCGCTCTTTTAATGAGGAGAGCTCGCTAAAGCGTGACTGGGTTCGGCAGTTAATTGCTGGGGGGAGCACAGGCAGTGGGGCTCTTTCATCCTTGGACAGAGGAGCAACGCTTTGAAGTCTCTTCTGTTTGAGGAAGGGTGCCCACAGAAGGGCTCTGCTCGGGGCACGGGGCTTCTGGGGCGGACAGGAGCAGCCCCACACACAGGCTGGCAAGCTGCAGTGTGGGAAGACCTGGGAGCTCCAGGTGGGGAGAAGGGCAGAGCGGTGGCAGAGCGGTGCTCCCTGCTGCTCCCACCTCTGCTTAGCGCATCCCGTGCTGCTCACTGAGCTCTGCCAAAGCATTTCACTCCGCAGCTCTATTCCTGGCCCAGAGCTGAGGACAAACCCCGTCTGCTCCCGGCGCTCCCCGATGTTCCCACCCAGTGCTGTTCTGTAGGAGACGTCCCCGAATTGGGCTGGAGAAGGGCGGCTGCTGTCAGCGGGGCACAGCGCGGCGTTCAGCATCGATGTGACAGCTCCGGTCAGCGCGGCCGCCAGCGGAGCACGAGCATGTGTGAGCTGAAAAGCCTCGGGGAGGCTGAAGACAAAAAGAAAGCGAAGAGCTCGTGTAGGAAATCGTCCCTCGGCTCTCACGTCTCCCTCCCTCCATCCTTCCCCGGCAGCTCCGCTTTGCGCCGTGCACGCGGTGCGCGGCATCGCTCGGCCTGGAGCTGGAGCAGTCTGAACTCAAAGCATCACCGAGAAAAAAAGAGCATAAAAAACCAAAAGCCCGACACAGCCGTGTCTGCGTGCGGCTCTCGCGCAGCTCCGCCGAGGGCCGCATTCCGCCTCGCGAAGGACAGGGAGACTTCCCCAAGGTCCTGGACGCCTCTCGGCCCTCTGTAGGGTGTGGCACCCACCCAATTCAAATCCTTCTTTCCCTCCCGGCCCCACGTTTGCAGGGTCCCCTGAGGCACAGCCCTGACTTGCTGTAAGGAGGCAGTGGGGATGCTGCAGGGTGTTTGCTGAAAGATGCCCCCGGGATGCTTCCACCCAGCAAACAGCTCAGTGCTCACAATTCCCCTTCAAACAAAAGGTCTGGAAGACCTTTGTGTGATGGCACGGTGCTGCTGGGGGCCAGGGGTGCCCTTTTCATTTCTCATCCACACTGCAGATGTGCTGGGACTGCAGAGTGTTTGCACATCACTGGGTGGAGGAGGGAGACCTGCAGCTTCGCCACTCCGTGTCCCATGGCACCGAGCTCCAATAGCCATGGAGTCATTCCAGCTGGAAAGACCTCTCAGATCTCCAGCCCAGCCCCAGCCCACCCCACTCTGTCACTCCCATCTCACACTGCTCTCTTGTGCTCTGTAATGGGCTGTCCTGGGTGCCCTGGGCAGGCGTTGCTGATCATACAGACAAGGCCACCTCTCAGACCCCAGCTGCAGCAGCTAAATGGGAACACGAGGGCTCCACATGTGCTTTGCTGTCTCTAAGCTCTGCAGATGGTTCCAGGCCAGCAGAGCCCTCCTCCCAGCAAGCCGTGCTTGCTCAGGTCCTGCAGGAAAGCTGTGCTCTGGGAGGTGCTGGAGCAAGGGTAGCATCTCACAGCCCCTCTCTGCCTCAAGCTGCAATGGGATACGGAGCTCAGCTGTGCAGCGAGGCACCAAATACCTCCTCCTGTCCACAGAGGACACGAGCAGGGCAAAGCAAGGCAGCCAGATCCACAGGCTGGGATCGGTGCGACGAGCTGTGGCCCAAGGGCTCCTTCAGCCCCACCCACAGGGTCCCCCCCATCCGAGGGCTCCAGCTCTGCCTTCACACCCCCGCTCCTCTCTCTTCTCCTTCCCTCTGCCATTTGCATGCCGTGCATATTCATGAGGGATGTGGCTAATTAAAGATTCATGCACGCAGCCCTCGCACTTGCAATTAATCGGAACGCTGCAGTACTCCTCGCATCCCTTCTCCCCCCTCTCCCCCCCCAGCACCCCCCCAGCAGAGCCTCGGGAGCTGCTATGGGGTGCAGAGGGTGCGGGTGCCCCAGTGGCTCTGCACACCCAGAGAGGGCTGATCCTACAACGGCTGTGGGGTGCAAGCCAAAGCAAGCTCGGTTACAGCACGATAACGCTGCTCTTGGGGGTGCTCGGGCACTTCCAGCCTTCCTGCAGATTATAAACACATATTTATTATTAATTTTATTCCGTCCCCGGTGCCAGGGCGCTCAGGATTAATCACCGCCGCTCTGCGATAAAGGGTCCGGGAGCCAATCTTCGGCTTTGCCTGAGATTTACTCCCCTTTGAAAACAAATATCCTGACAGGGAGACATTTCCTGGCACAGAGCTGCTCCGTTTAATTAGAGAGGTGATTCACGTTTTCAATCAGGGTTTAATACCGAGCCCTTTATGGGCAGCAGTGCAGCAGGAGCTCTGGGGAGGGAAGCTGGGGCTGCTCCGGCCGAGGCAGTGCCCCCTCCCCCCCCGATGGGGTCCTCGGGATGGCAGACACAGGGGCTGCATAATCCCAAAGGCATCACCAAGCTGCCCCAGCTGCGGGTGCCAGCACTGGAAAGCAAAGACACGGTCCCCATTCTGCTCCACTGTGGGGTAACGAGGAATAGGGACACCTGAGGAATAGGGACGTGAGCAACCAGGGCGGGACCCCAGCCTTGCACTGCCCCAAAGTGAGCATCCCAAGGTGGGGAGTGGTGCTGAGGGGTCCGGGGGAGCCCCACACGGTGACGTGCAGCGTTCCCAGCCACGTGCACCCTGCAGCTCCTGAGCATCAGCACCATCCGACTGCCCCATCCCGGGCACCGGTTCAGAAATAACGCAGACGCGGCCAAGGCCCATAAAATTAATTAGCTCTCCCTTGAAATTAAGCATCTCCAATGGGCGTTTCATGGAGATTTAATTAAAAGCTGAGCTGGAGCCGAGCCGGAGGGGGTTGGTGCGCAGAGAGCTGTCACCGCGTCCCCAACTCTGCACTGTCCTCGTGTGGCACACGGGGGTGCCCGTGGAGAGCCCCGCGTGGACTCAGCACTGCTCCCGAGCACCTCCCATCCCGGGGCATCCCACCCCCCCTCCTGCCTCGGCTTTGGGGCGGGCACCAGCACCTCTCCACGCACCGAGCCCCCCGCGAACCCACTCCGTGGGCACCAACCCCCCCGTGCTCCATCCCTCCTCTCAGAGCGGAGTGCCCGCAGTGCCAGCGCCGAGAACTTGCTGCCACCCAGCGGCTGCTGCGGGCACAGGTGTGGGAGTGCGCGCGCGTAGGTGCGAGCGTGCGCGCGCGTGTGAGCGCGTGCATGCAGCTGGGTGGGTGTGTCCGCATCCGCGCGTGTGCGTGCGTGCACTGGGCGCGCACGGGAGCGTGCACGGGAGCAAGGGCGGGGCTGCTTTGCGGGGTGTGCGCGCTCACGGCTGTCCCGGCGCAGCCGTCAGCGATGCTGTGCCCGTTGGTTTTGGCACCGACCGGGAGAGCGTTCAGCCCAATTAAACGAGTTTCCGCGCTCCATTGAGCATAATGAGACTTCGTACGTCTTAATAAAACCCTAATCTCATCTCTGCGGTCACTGAAAGGAGGGGGGGGGGGGGAAGGGGAAAGGGAGGGTCGGTGCTAGCAGCGGGCAGCGCAGCACCGGTGTTAATTAGAGACGGAATTAGGAGCGATCGCCACGGCGGAGCCCTTCTGCCTTTTCTATATGTCCCACTATAGGTTAGCGAGGGTGGGAAGGAGCCGCCTCCACCGCAGGGGCTTTCCGGGGACGGAGCTGCAGCCTGCAGACCCCCGTGGGGGGTTGGGGGGACGTATCTCCAGCTGGCAGCGCGGGTGTTCTCCTAAATGTCACCGCAGTGCCGCTCCGGGTCCCCGCTGCGGCTGCTGGAGCTGCGTGTGGCACTGAGGAGCCCCGCGGAGCGGAGAGGATGAGGAGGGGAAATGCCACCACGTGTCCCCACCGCCTGCAGTGCCGTGCTGGGCTGTGCTGGGCTGGGCTGGGGGTGCGGGAGGTGCAGCCCCACGGTGTGACCGTGCCCACCGCGTCCCTCCCAGCTTCCCCATCCCCGTCACACCCCCCGCATCATCACCCCATCCCCACCATGGAGTCACGAAATCACGGGACGTTTTGGGTTGGGGGGGACCCCAAGGATCATCCGGTTCTAACCCACCTGCCACAAGGCAGAGCCACCGACCTCTGCCACCCACCACGTCCCCTGCACGTCCCTTCCATCCTCCCCAACCCCACTGCCTCTGCCACGTCTGCACCTACCCCACATCTCCATCACCCCAGCCACACCGTGACTCCTCCATGCCTCCCCACGGCCCCATCCACCACCCCATCCATCACTCCCATCCCCACCACGCCGTGCACCCACTCTGTTGGGTTCCCACAACCCGTGGGGGGACGTGGGGGGACATTCCCACAGTGGGTGGGAGGGAACACATCGCAGGTTGGGAACGAAGGCCGGCAAGAAAGCGAGCCGAACATCCTGAATCCCATTGAGCACGGGGACAGGAGCAACCCCTGCAGGGAGAGACAGCACCTCCACTCCTGCTCGGGGGGGGGGGGGGGGGGGGAGGGGGGGAAACAATTAGCACGACGCTTGTAATTGCAACCACGGGCTGCACGAGCGGCCCATGGCACACCCCGAGGAGTGCACCCCCCCCTCCCCCCCCAATCCCAGAGCTGCTCCAGGGCTCTGCCGGGCACTCAGAGGGATTTGTTTGCCGGAGCGTTGCACGGCGCGGAAGGCACGAGCAGCATGCGGTGTGACTCACCGTTATGCAAGTGGCAGCTGTGGGGCTGGCACGGAGCGGCCGTGGGGCAGCCGGGGGGGGTCAGCGCTCTGCGATTTGGGGAGTAAAAACCGGGGGGGGGGAAACTAGGGGTCTCACGAGAAGGGTGTTAAGACAAGCTGCCCCACACGCTGCCCCGCACTCGGCCCCGTCCCCACGTGTTGTCCTTATAACCTGGGAGGTGGCTCCAGATCTTTTGGGGTCAGCACTGCGGGGTCCTGCAGGAGGACACCGATCCCACCGGGACATGGCAGAGGGGACTGCCACTCCCGTGCCACGCACGGCCTCGCTGCCCACCGTCCCCCCTCCCTGCGGTGACATCGGGCAGCAGATGCACTGTGCCCAGCGGGGATGGCGAGGGGGTGGCACCGGGAAATGTCACAGCTGTGACAGCACCGGGTATTCTTAGCCCCACATCGCAGCCCCGCAGAGGGACACGGGGACAGCAGCTGGCACCCTTGGGGACAGGTGGCACATGGCGTCTGCTGGGTGCCAGGGCTGCGTCCTACCCCGCTGTGCCCACGGGATGGCAGCAGCCTCCCTCCCCCACCCCCCAATCCCCCCCCCGGGGACCCACGGCCACGCGTGGGGCAGCGCAGGGCCCCACAGAGGAGCTATGTGTGACAGATGCCCGTGGCAGCCCTGGTGCCATGGCTCCTTGTGGGGTGGGGAGTGCTTCATCCTCCCACAGCACCTCCTCCTCCTCTTGTCACCTCCTCCAGGTGCCAGGTGCCGGCCGGATTCTGACCCACGTTATCTGCCCTCACCTCTGCCCGTCACACTCCTCCACCGCCCCCTGTGTGTGGGGCTGCCCCTCGCTGCCTTCCCCTCCTGCCCATTGCCCGTGCCCTCTCCCATCCCACGTTGACCTTTCCCCATGTCCCACCAGCACCGCTGCCGGGACATTCCCCGGTGTCCCCTGCCACCCCACAGCCCGGGGAGATGCTCCCACCACACTCCGTTATCACTTTCCGACCCCACAGCCCCACACACTGAGTGTGCTCTGCCCTCCTGGGGGCTCCACTTTCACAGACCCCCCCGTGGCTTTGCCCTGAGCCTCAGGACCGGGTGCCACGGCCACCCCAGGAGGCACAGAGGGTGACTGTGGGTCCCAGTGGAGCCTTGGGTGCCTATGGGGCACCGGGAGCCAATGGGATACACAATGGGGTTGATGTCATGGCCGTCCCGGGTGGCTCAGAGTGGGGGTCCCCGTGGGGCAGTGGGTGCCAATGGAGCAAAGGTGCCCGCGGGGCAGGGGGTGCCAGTAGGGTGATAAGTGCGCAGTGGGGCATTGTGTTCTCGTGGGGAACGGGGTGCAGTGGGGCAGCGGGGCGGTGTCGTAGGGCTGGGACGGGCAGTGGGGGGGGGAGGAAAGGGGGTGGGCTCCCGGCGCGGGGGGAACCGACGTCCCCGGGGCTGACACAGCGGCGGGCGCCACGGGGACAGCGGGCGCGGTGCCATCGGGGCGGGGGGCGGCACTGGGGGGGCAGCGGTGCCCTCGGGGGGAGCTCCGCAGCTCCGGGCGCTGCCATGGGGCGGTGCCGGGCTGCCCGCAGCGGGTGCCGGCGGGGCGGGCTCCCCGGGGTGGGGCGGCGGTGCGGGGCGGGGAGCGGGGCCGGGCGCTCGGGGCCGCCGTTCGCCGGAGCGGGGAGCGGAACCGGAGCGGAGCCGGGAGGAGCGGGGCCGGGAGGAGCGGGGCCGGGCGGCTGCGCGAGGCGCTCGGCCCCGGGATGTCCTCGTCGCCCGGCGAGCAGTGCCGCTCGCCCGTGGGGTTGGACTGCTGCAACTGCTGCCTGGACCTGGTGGGGGCCGGGGGGGGAGAGAACAACAACCCGGGCAGCCCCACCGCCAGCGGCTTCCGGCAGCTGCGGGAGCAGCTGGAGGGCGAGAACCTGAACGCGGCCAAGCTGAGCTCCATCATGCGCCAGGACTCGCTGGAGCCCGTCGTGCGGGACCCCTGCTACCTCCTCAACCAGGGCATCTGCAACAGGAACATCGACCAGACGCTGCTCTCCATCCTGCTGCTCTTCCACAGGTGGGTGCCCGCTGCTGGGGGCTGCGTGCCACGCTCCCCGGACCCCACGCACGTCCCCCCGTGCTCCGCCGTGCCCGGAGGGACGGGGACAGGGACTCGGACGGCTGTCACTCGGGGCGGTGCCGCCTGCAGCCCCTCGGGGGTCGGTGGGACGTGGGGAGCCCCCTCGCTGCCCCCATCGGGCGCTCCCGTCAGCGTCCCCAAAATAGCGCTGCGTGGGGGCACATGGCCCCGCACGTGGCACCTGCGTGACCTCGCCCCACGGCTCCCGCAGCCCTTGCATAACGCGGGGCCGACGCTCAGGTGGGAGAGGAGGAGCCGGGCTGCCCGCCAGCGCACCCACTGCACGCCCCGCGGGGGGAAACGGGGGCGCGACGCCGAGAGTTCCCCGCGTGCGTGGTGTGATGTGGGCAGGGAGGGAGGAGGGGACACGGGGGAGGGAGGTGACAGCGTCCCCGTCCCCCCCTCTCCCCGTGCATGCCGGAGACCGGAGCCGTGCACCCACAGAGCAGTGCCCGTGGGTACGGTGTGTCCGCTTTGGGGTCGGTGCCTGCACTGCCCCAGTGTGTCCCCGTATCCCTCCACGCCGTACCCACACCACTACCCGCCGTTGTTTTGCTCCAAGCTGAACTTTCTCCTCCTGGGGAACATGCCAGGTGGAGATAGCGAGTGGGGCGGGGGCTGCGGTGCCGGGGAACACCCCAAGAAGTGCCCCATGGGGACACGGCGCTGCCGGCACCCTGCTCGGTGGCCGAGGGCCCCATGGAGTCCTGTGGGTGAGGGAGCAGCGGGAGCAGGCCCGCCTTGGGGGGCACAGGGAGTCCACCCTCAGCACCCCCCCAGCCTGGTTTGGGGGTGCATGCTCTCTGCTGGGATGCAGGAGGGACGCTCCGTGCTCTTGCCCATAGCAAGACCAATCTTTAACCCTAAATCCTTAACCCTAAACCCAACCCCAAAGCTAATAATGCTAACCTCTAAACTTAGCACTAAACCCCACCCTGCGACCAACCCCAGCCCTAACCCCAACCCGAAGGCCAGCCCCCAAACTAACCCTAACCTTCCCCCTAACCCTAACCTCGACCCCAGTGCTAACCCCAATCCCTCCCGGGAAGGCCCTGGGGTGGTATCTGTGGCACGGCACTGCTCATCCCAGTCCGTCCCGTGCAGAACCCCGAGGGGCGGCCCCACAGAGTGCATTCCTGCGGTGCGTGGGCTGCAGTGACAAGGGGGCTTTGAGCAGGGGACAGCGGGTGGGCGTGGGGCCGCGAGCCGGGGCCGAGCTGCGTGGGAACCCCCCGTAAAAGGGGTCACTGAGCTCTGAGCGTCACAATCCCGCCCCAATGGTTGTGGGGCAGGGAGGCAGGAGGGCTGTGCTTGCCCCACGGCCGTGCCCCGCCGATGAGTGGTGTGCTAAATTTATCTGCTGGCGTGGGGACAGGAGTTTGTCACCCTCCGTCTGTGGTTAAATTTAGACCCGAGCTGGGGCCCCCCAGCACCGGGTATGGGGTGCAATGTAGGATCCCAAAAGAGATCCCATGGAATCGTGGAGCTGCTTGGGGTGGAGAGGTCACCGAGTCCCAGCACTGATGGGATAGCCCAAACTCAGTCCTATGGGGCAGGGTGAGGGAGAGGGAGAGGGCTGGGGCTGGGCTTGACTTTGGGGTTTGAAATGGGTTCAGGTGAGAGCTGGGGTTAAGGTTAGGTTTACGGTGAGGATTGGAGTTAGGTTCACAGTTATGGCTGGGATCGGGATGAGGGTTGGAGTTGGGGTTGAGGTTGGGGCTGGAGTTAGGATGAGGTTTGGGGTTAAGGTTAGGACTAGAGCTCGGGTTAGGATTAGTTTGGGGACTGGTTGTAAGGTTGCAATTAGGGCTGGGTTTAGGGCTAAGGTTACGGGTTGGTACTGGGGTTAGTTTTGGGGTCGGCTTGGGGTTAGGTCTTAGGGTTTGGATGGAAATATAGCACGGGGCTTTGGGGGTACTCTGAGGCCATCCTCACGCGGGGGCACAGAGGTGCCCGGACCCACGGGGCATGGCAGCAGGGTGACAGCTGCACGGCCCCGTGCCCTTGGTGTTGTTATTGTTCTGAAATATCAGCAGGGGAGGGCTGCAGTGCTGCATCCCGTTCCAAATGCCCGGCATGCTTCCCAAAGGCCAGGAGGGGTATTAATAACCGACCCCAAAGCGCCCGTCCCGGCCTGACCTCGGGGCTCAGCCCCCGACCCCAGTGCTGTGCATCCATCTGTCCGCATTTGGGTCCCATTAGGGCTGCCAAGCCTGGGCTGGGAGGGATGCTGGGTGGCCTGGGATGTGGGGTGGCATGGCATAGGGTGCCCGTGTGCTCTCCTTATCCTAACGAGCTGCCACCCAATTAGCGAGCCGGCCACTCCCTCACGCCTCCCATCCACGTGCTCTCCATCCCTGCATCCCCGAACGCAAAGGGACGCTGAGCAGGGCGCAGTGGGGCGGGGCGTGGGATGGGGTCCCGGTGACAAAAAGTTGGAGAGAAAGAGGAAAATCGCCGCTCTCAGCGGGGCTGCGCGCTCACACGCCAGCGAGCCGGGAACTGGGAGTACGGCCAAGTCTCTTTATCAGAGGAAGCAGGCCGCCCTACAGCTGGAGCAGGGGAGCCTGCCAGCCCCCCCTGCACCCAGCACGGCCTCCCCAGGGCGTGGGGAGAGGGAGGGGGGGGTACCCCTGGGTGTGGTGCCAGGGTGTAGGGGTTCCCCCCCGGTGCAAAGCGCCGTGGCCCCATTGCTGCCCGGCACCGGGGTTTGGGGTCTGAGGGGGGGGGGCACCAGCAGAGCGTGCCCGCTGTGTGATGGGGGGAGGGGTATGTGAGGCCCCCCACTAGTCCTGGGGAGGGGGACACAGTGTGGCATTGGGTGTGTGGGGCCGGGGGTTCCTCTGTGTGCATGCAAGCGTTGCTGTGTGCCTGGAGCTGGAGGTGTGCTCGGCACCGCCCCTCCCCAAGGCCACAACAGAGCGTTTCCCATGGCTCTGTAGGGCCTTCCTCCCGTTGGGACGGGGCCGTGGGACGGAGCAGGAGGGCCCGAGGGGGCACGGAGCGGCCAGAGGGCTGTGGGGCTGCCACGAGTGGCACTCACCCCGCAACGTGCAAGCAGGATGCGTCCGTGGGCACACACGTGTGCTCGCAGGGCGTGCGCACACCGGCGTGTGCGTGCATGCAAAGTGCCAAGGTGCGTGGGAACGCACACGTGTGCGTGCCACGGGGGTGTGCGAGGGGGGTGCGTGGGTCGCAAGCTGCACCCCAGCATGTGCGTGCACCCCACGATGCCACGAGCGAGCGCGGGGCTTTGCGTGGAACTGCCCGGAGGTTCCCACTGCGCCGCGGTTTGGGTTGCAGCGCGTGTGTGCGTCCCTTGGTGCCGCCAGTTCCCCCCGTCCGGGCCGAGGTGCTGAGCCGCAGCTCCCACGGCGCGGGGCTGCGTGGGATCCCGCTGCTCCCACGGGGATCCTGCCGCTCCGGGACCCCGGCGCGGTGCCACCGAGCGCGTCCTGCCCGCCTGGTGGCATCTCGGGGCTGTCACCCTGCGCACACAGAGCGCCTTTCACCCGCCCGCTGCCCCGGGTGACACGCCGGGCTCTGAAAGGGACAATTGAACGTGGCTGAGGTCACCCCCCCTGCGTCCCTACCCCGTGCCCACGTCCCCTCCCTGCGGCCCCGGGATGCGGCCAGTGCCCTGGCGGTCCCCTTGGAGAGCTGCGGGGAGCAGAAGGGACACAGAGGGGACACAGAGGGGCATGGCCGCGCCCCCGCCGTACTCTCCGAGCCTCTTCAGGAGGAGGGACTGGTGAGTGCGGCTCTGGGGGTCCAGGGGCTCTACGGGGCTCAGGATGGGGTTGGCACAGGGCGACGTGCCACCTCCCCACGGGGACAAAGGGACCCCCGTGTGTGCCCCCTCCACGGGTGGGTGGGCGGTCGGCTCGCCCATCCTACCCCCCGAAAGACCCACGAGGGTTTCAGGTGCGCCCCTCCTCGCTCAGGGCCACAGCACACTCCGAATATCAGAGGGTTGTTTTTGTTTTTCTTTTTTTTTTGGGGAGGGGGGGGTGTTCCACAGAGCACCCAGCGACGGGGCAAAGTCCCGCTGGGTCCAGAGAGCAACGATAAGCGGCGGGTGGGGGCAGGGAGCAAGGCAGGGGGGCAACGCCAGCCCAGTCTGAGGTGGGCGAGTGGGGCAGCAATGCCACCTCCACAGCTTTAGGGTGGCAACATCCCCCCCACCGCCGGCTTTAGGGTGCCCTATATGCAGCACACACACTCTGCAGCTCCATGCTTGCACCCCCTGTGCCCCCCAGCACTCCACGCAGAGCAGGAGGGGGGGGGGGTCCCGCAGCCCTGCAGCCCCGAGCCCGACCACGGGAGGGGGCTGCCCCCCCCCCAGCAGCACCGCGGGGTTACGCAAAGCGGGGGGGGCGGGGCAGCCGGCGGTTGTTTTGCTCTCGGGGTTGTTTTGCTCTCGGGGTTGTTGTTCGCTCCCGTTTCTGTTGTGGTTTTTTTCCCCCCTTTCCTCTCGTTGTTTTGTTCCGAGCCGATCTCGGTTCGCCGCCCGAGGATTCGTTGTTTTGAGCTCCGGGGTTTTTTGTTTCGCTCTCCGTTTCGCTTTGCTTCCCCCCCCCCCCCCACCCCCCCCCCCGCTTTTCACTTTTGCACCCCTTTTCTGTTTGTTCCGTTTCCTGCGTCCCCTTTTGCACGCTTTCCCAATCCGTGCCCCCTTTCCCTTTGCACCCCCTCGGGTTTGCAAGCCCCTTTCTCTCCGCACACCCTTCCCACACCCACCACCGCTCGCGCTGCCATTCTCCCCGCCCCACACCCCCCCCCCCCCCACATCCCACAGCCACCCTGAACTCGGCCCCCCCTCCCCAGCTCCCCACATTCGGGGCGGGGGGGGGCACATCGCGGAGCAGAGCGCAGAGGGGACCCCTTGCAATTAGCGGGCAATTAACGGGCAGCGCTCAGCATCACCGGGAGCGGCGCTGCGGCGCTGGGGGCGGCCCCCCCACCCCCCCAACCCCCCCCCCCGTGTCCCCGCCCTCCGCCCATATAAGCCGGGGCGGTGAGCCGGGCCCCGCAGTGCGCTCAGGACCCGTCGCTATCCGCCTCGATCCCCGCAGCCATGAGCACCGGCGTGTACCACTCCCCCATGGAGGTGGCTGTCTATCAGCTGCACAACTTCTCCATCTCCTTCTTCTCCTCCTTGCTCGGGGGGGACGTGGTCTCCGTGAAGCTGGACAACAGGTAGGGGCAGCCCCTGCCCCCCTCATTCCACCCCCCCCCCCCCACCCCCTCCCGGTGAGCGGAGTATTTATTGCCCCTCCGAAATGGGGCAGCGCTGCCTTGCCCCCTGTGGGGATGGCACTCTCTGTGTTCCGTGCCATTGAGAGATGAGCTCCACGCGTTACCCCCCACGCGCGGGGGGGGGATGGGGGGGGATTTCTCTCTCGGCGTTGCCGCCCCATTGAAGGGGAGGGTCGGGAGACACGGATCTCGGATGCTCGCTGCTAACGTGCACCTTCTCTGCTTTATTCCAGTGCCTCCGGAGCCAGCGTGGTGGCCATTGACAACAAGATCGAGCAGGCAATGGTGAGCCGCAGCCTTTTGTTGCTTTTAGGGGTGTTGTGGAGGGAGGGGTCCTCACTCCCGGGGGGGGTCCATGCCCAGCCTAGGGGTCCCCCTGCTCCCCAGCCTGTTGCTGGGCAGAGCGGCTCCTTTGTCTGCCTGCAGCTGGCAGTGCTCATTGGCTCCGGCTGCGCCGCAGTGCGCAGGGAAACAGGGGGAGATGAAGGGGGGGTGGGGGGGGGAATGGACCCTTCGGGGGTCTCGGGGATTGAGTGAGGCCCTGCAGGTGACAGGGAATGGCAGGCTGCCTGCACACCCTGAGCAGGGAGGTGATGGATCAGAGGAGGTGATGGATGGGGCGCCGTGGGCGTGCAGAGAGGGATGGGGCGGCCCTGTGGGGACATTCCCTGAGCACCCCACTGACAGTCTCCCCATCCTTTTCCTCCCCCCCCCCCCCCCCCAGGACCTGGTGAAGAACCACCTGATGTACGCGGTGCGGGAGGAGGTGGAGGTGCTGAAGGAGCAGATCAAGGAACTGGTGGAGAAGAACTCGCAGCTGGAGCGTGAGAACAGCCTCCTGAAAACCCTGGCCAGCCCCGAGCAGCTGGAGAAGTTCCAGTCACGGCTCCCAGCCGAGGTGCTGCACCCCCAGGAGCAGAGCCCCGCGGTGGCTCCCCCAGCCCAGCACTCGGGGGGTTCTGCGGTGTAAGGTGGCTCTGTCCTCGGGGTGGGCAGAGCCACAGAACTCTTTCTACTTCATCTCCTGCAACGATACCAAAAGAAGCCAAGTTTTTCCGCCTTGGCGCAGAGGACTGCCGGAGCCCAGTGCCAGGATGCTCGTCCCTCTGGGAGATGCCGGTGGCTGACCCCTGCCCGTCTGCCCTCCCCACGTTGTGTGGGGCAGAGCTCGCCGAGACCCCGTGGGGACGTGGCTGGAAGGAGCGCGCCGAGCCCCCAGCCTAAGGGTGGGGGGGTGGGGGGGGAGCAGCCCAAACCTGGACTTGAGCAGCTGTCGTGGTTGCACGCACGTCGGCGTGGGGATTACAAGGAGAGAAAGAGAGAACGACAACGAGAACCAAAAAAAAAAACCCAAAACCCAAAAAACAAACCCAACCCAACCTTGTTTGAGTCGTTGAGGTGAGCTGTGTCCATGAGGTGCCCAGGATGCTGCGGGCAGGCTGTGCCCTTCCGTGTGGGATTTGAGAGGAGACTGGAACAGCACGAGGCTGAAACTGGGGGAACTGGGCGGCCAGTGGCCCCCCAAAACAGCCCCCAAATGGGGGATGGCAGCGGTGGGTGTGGTGCTTCTCCCCCCCCCCCCCAGAACGACGGGACGTCCCTGCAGACGTTGGACGGTTGGAGCCGTGACGTGGTGGTGTACATTTTTAGGTAGAAATGGCAATAAAGTCTACTTTTTGATAGAAGCACGTGTCCCCACGCCGTGTGTCTGGGGGTGGGGTGAGATTGGGGGTGGAATGGGACTGCCGTTCCCGAGGTTTTACCAACCCTTTGGGTTTCGTGGTGCTGCCCCTCGCTGAGCCCCACTCCTCGCGTGTGGGTCAGCCCCTCTTGCTTGGGCTCCTGTGGCATTCTGGAGATGAGAGCAGCACCCTGCATGCTACGGGTGGGGGAGGTGAGCGGGTCCTGTGGGGTCTCAGTGCCCCCATGAGTGCGGGGATGAAGAGCTGTGCTCTTCCTCCATGGCACCTTGCAGCCCTGAGGGACTCTGTCTTTCTGGACCGCTCTGTAGCGCAGTGTGAGGCAGAGCTGCGTGCAGCTGGGATGGATGAGGGCTGTGGGTGCCCCGTGGCTGGTGGGGCTGAGGTGTGGGGTGGGTGCAGGACCCTCCTGCGGGGGGGTACCACGGGGGTTGTGCCGCGGTGACCGCATCCTGCCTCCTCCCAGCGCGGCTTCAGGCCTGAGGGCGGTGCAGAGCTGATCCGACATGAGTCACAGCGGGGCTGGGGATGGTTGGTGCCAAGGAAACGCCGATAAACACCAAAACACAGACCCACGGAGCACGGAACTCTATGAGGCATCTGTCCTCGCCCTGATCCACTCCCCCCCTCCCCAAATCCCAGGGCTGGGACCTGACTGTGGGCAGTGCCACAGCCCTGCAAGCTTTCCCCCTGCTGTGTGCACGCAGGGCAGTCCCAGCCTGCAGGAGTAAATATCTGAGGTGTGGGGATGGGGCACAATGCTCTGTGTCACCACACACCGTCCTCTGTTCCCCCACCCTTCTGCAGGGGGTGGGCAAAGGCTGACCCCCCTCATCCCACTCAGCCCACGCACCCCAAAACCACTTTCCCAGCTACTCCTCCTCCCTTCCCCTCCCCCTCTCCCCCCATGGGCAGAGCATTGGCAGCGTGGTGTGACACGGGGACAGCCAATGGCACAGGCAGAGCAGCCACAAACCCCTCCCTGCTGCTGGCAGGGCCCCCCCGCGCTGCCCACTCCTTCGAGACTGATGTCCCCCCTCCTTGCAGTGTAGGGTATGACAAGGGACTCTCCTTTTCTAGGACCAGTCATGTGTCACCCCCCCCCCATCCCCACCCCGTGGCAGAGATGCACGGGTTTGCTGCGGTGTGGGCAGTGAAGGGTTAAGGTGTTGCGTCAGGAAGTCTCTAAGAAACGGAGGATTCGTTGAAAATGTAAAAATAACAGAAGAAGCTGTTGGGCTGAGCGGGGCTTTCCCAGCATGGGGGGACCCTGGCACCCATGGCAACTGTGCCCCCAACACAGAGCACGCTGCAGCACCCCCACATGTGGGGTGGGGGAGGGGATGGGGGCGAGGATGGAGAGGGTGATGGGATGAAGATGAAGATGGAATGGATGAGGGTGGGGGAGGTGATGGGGAAGGGATAGGCTGGAGATGGGATGGAGATGCGGATGGTGTGACAGATGGGATGCAACAGGGATGGGAAAGGGGATGGGATGAGATAATGATGGGGAGGGGATAAAGAGGGGACGGGCTAGAATGGGATAGAGGTGGGGATGAGATGGGGATGGGACAGAGGAGGGATGGTGTTGGGGATGGGATGGGATGGAACAGAGATGAGGATGGGATAAGAAGATGAGGATGGAGTTGAGGGCAGGAAGAAGATGAGGATGAAGTTGAGGGCAGGGAAAGGTCCCTCACTGTGCCTGCCACAACGTGGGGACATGTGGGGTCTCTGCTGGGGCTCTGCAAAGCAGGAACACATTCACAGCCAAAGCAGAGCATGATGCAAGCCCTGAGTGCTCACAGTCGGCCCCAGGGGTTTTTGGGGGGCCACAAGCCACCCCAAGGGCTGCTCCACGCAAAATCCTCTTCCCTGCATTAAACCAGGGAGGAGGTTTGTGGCTGGGGTTACAGATAAGTAGGGAAGGATGCTGAGCAAGGACACGGCTTACAGCAGGAGGAGGAGAAAAGTGCAGGGAGACGTGATTGTCTGAGCGCTGCCCGAGTTAATGGGCTCTATTTGGGGAGATAAGGGGTTGCGAGCTGTAAACCTGCCCAGGAAAGCCGACTTCCTCATTCCTGAGCAGAAAGGGAGATGTGCAGAGAGGCAAATAGCACCAGAGCAAATTGCCCTATGACAAACAGGGACCCGAGGGCCAGACGGGTGCCCCACGGGACCCGCAGGGCTCCGGTGTGGACTCGGAGCAGACGCTTCCACCCCGGGGACAGTGGCGTAATGAATGAGAGATGCAAGTGCCAGGGATTAGCCGGGATTTAGGGGCCTGTGGGACCTGGCCAATTTGGTTTAATTGATCATTAGAAGCAGCGTTAATCCCTGGGAGAAAAATCAGTGTGGGAAAGGCAGGCGCCTGGGAGGACTTGGCTGAGGTGTGCGGGAGGGCAGGAGGCAGCTCCCCCTCCTCCACCACCCTCCAGCCAGAGCCACCCCAAAAGGCACCTGACCCCATAGCCCACTGCAGCGTGGTGCGTGCTGCTGGCCTGGGTTATTCATTCTCCAGGAGGAGACCTTTGGACCACACAAAGCGTGCGGGGAAGCGGGGCTGGCATCCTGCCCTCCAGCACCACGGGTGCTTGTTTTGGAGCAACGCATTTTTGGGGTGCTGGGATGCAAGCAGAGGGGTCCCACCCCGGGAAGGTCCCATCTTTAGGAATTCCTAACGTCTCCCCAGCAGCATGGGTACCTCTTCAGAGCACTCCTCACGGGCATCCCCAGAGCACCTCCATCCCTGAGCTGACCCCACACCAGCTCAGAGGTCTCCCCGGCGCGCCGGCTGCCGGCTTCCTCCCAATTAACCCAATTAATCTCGCAGGGCTCCAGCCATGCAGCAGCTCTGCAGCCGCCGCCTCCTGGCTCTCCCTGCCCTCCCATCCACCTGCGTTGTGTAACGCCGGGACGAGAACAAGGCAGAGCCGTGCTGTGCCTGTGAAGCCTCCGCCCGGTGCTGTCCCGCTGTGCCCAGTGGAGTGGCACTTCAAAGCCCTCCCGGCTCAGCTCCCCCGGCTGGCAGCAGGGATTTGGCTGGGAGACCTGCGGGGATGGGGCTCAGCATCCTCCTGCTCTCAGCATCCCTGCTGCGGGTTGGCCGTGTGGCACGGGCAGGTGACAGTGTGGCACAACGTGGTGTGGTGTCCGCGCTGCGGTGCACGCAGGGTGGATGCAGAGCACAGACCTACAGTGGTGGGATGGTGCTCTGAGCTCCCCGTGCAGTGAGAGCCCGTGAGCCCCAGCTCAGCATCCCTGTGCCAAAGGGGCAGAGATGACGAGGGGCAGCACAGGGCGGGCTGCGCTTCGGGGAGCTCCCTACTGCTGGCAGTTGTCCCTATGCGGGTTCTCACAAGGATAATCAGGATGCACAAAGAGCCTGAGAGACAAAACATGAAGCCGCCGCCTGGGGAAGATGGGGTAATCGTTGTGGTCGTTGTGATGACAATTACCATAACAACAGCAGCTTGCTGGAACCGCGTTGGGGCTGGCACTGCTGCCAGCACCGCAGTGACACCCAGCACCCCAGCACCCCCCCGGATGGGTGCTGTGCCCCCAGCCCCCAGCACCCCCTGCATGCCAGGTCACCGCCCTGCATCACCTCTTCCCACCCCAACCCGCTCCCAAGGGCACTCCGAAACCGTGATGCTTTCTTTCTTCCCACGTCCACTTTTCTTTATTTCCTTATCCACCTAACAACCCCAAACCCAGATCCTCGGGCCCACGTGCCTCAAAGCATGCAGGAGAAGAACTATTTATTCCCCTGACCCCTCTGCCCACCCCAGGTGCTTGCTATGTCGATGACGTTCGCCACGCGCAATGCTCTGTGTCCCGCAGGGGAACGTGGGAGGCTGCAGCTCACTGTGCCCCACCAGGACGGGCAGTGGATGCTCTGGGCTGTGCTCTCACCCCACTGCCATGTTTGGGTGTTTTTGTGGCCGCCGCTGACTCAGAGCCGTTCGCAGGCGGTGTTTACACGGCCGTGACGGAGGCAGCGTCCGTGCCCATCCCGGCTGCAGCTCTCGTGCTGCTGACATTGAGGGCCGGTCGTGCGCGGCCCCAAAGTGGGTCACCCACTTGCTGCCTGCGGGCGGGATCTGCCCGGAGACCTATTTTTTTCCATACCCAGTCCCAATGGCACGCAGTCCCCGTGCCCGTGTCCCCGTCCCACGTGGCTCTGCGAGCTCGTGCCATCGCAGCTCCTGGGAAACTTCTCGACAAGTGCAGTCAGCAGGAAAAGCATCCCGAGGCCACGGGGAGCAGTGGGGTACACCTGGGGCTCTGTGTGTGATGCGTTTTGGGTGAGAAAATCCCCAACGAGGGCTGCTCCTCCTCCTCATCGTTCCCTTCCTGAGCAATGGGAAGCAGCTCGCCCTCCATCCTGCCCGTGCCTGGTGTTTCCCCATCCCACACCCATACGCCTCATAACCGCTGCCCAAAATAGCTGGAAAAGGCCAAGAATAACCCGTTCCGTGTCCTGGGGAAGGCAGAGGAGCATCACACATCCCTCAGATCCATCCCCCGCGGGTGCAGCCGGAGCAGGGCTGCCTCCCCCCCCCTCTGCCACGCGGCCCCACGCAGCCTCCCCGCAATGTTTGGGGCTGTTTGCCACCCGCTGCCCGGCTACCAGCCCTGAGTCAGCACACATCCTCCCCACGAGCAGGAAACCTGATGTCAGCTCCACCACGGACACCCCGCCTCTCATCGGCACCGAGGAGACGGCGATGTCTCAGCTTCCCCCAGCCCCAGCGCCGAGCCCACCAACCCGACCCCAAGGGGGAAGGAGCCGCGCTGCGCTCCCCCCCATTGCCGCTATGGGGCAGCCCCACAGCCCCGCTCTGCGCCCGCGGCATCTGGAAAGGATCAGCGCTGAGGACGAGGGGAGGGCTATAAATAGCGACCGGTTCCCAAATCTCAGCTTTAAAACAACAACAACAAATCAAGAGCAGAGCACGAAGTGCTGGCTCCTCTGCCCGCCGGATTTATGTGCTTAGAGCCTTTTTATTTCCCCTCTGTTCCTCACTTGTTTTCAATCTCTCCTCCGCGCTGCGATGTTCCAGGGCTGTCTCCTTGCCCACTGGGCAGGATCCCAGGGACGCATTTCTTGGAAGGCTGCAGCTCCATTGGTTTGCCTGGAAATAAGCAACAGCAGCAGCAAAACCCCAGCACCTTTTTTTTTCTGCTGGTTCAGCCTGAGAAGGAGCTCATCCCACAGCTGTGGGGCCAAAGGAGACCCCATCTCCCACCGTAGCACTGAAACAAGGGGGAAAGGGTTAAGGTCAGGGCCAGGGCAGAGGGCTGGTGGGGATGTGTTGATCCCCACTGGGACTGTTTTGGTGGAAGGGCTGAGGTTTGGCAGCTTTTGTTTGGGAAACAACCTCGTAAATCTGCTTAACGGGGCACTGAATCACTCCCGCTCCTCCGCCTTTGAGCTGAGCCCTCCCTGCCCTCAGAAGGTGCTAAAGAGCCACGAGCAGTGCCCCGTGAGCAGCACAGCATGGGGCAGCTCGGCCAGGGGGCACAGGAGCAAAGGAATCCAGTGCTGGCAAAGCTGGAGGATGCTGTGAGGCTGAGGGATGCAGAGAGGGCAGATTAAGTTAAACGTAAGGAGAAAGTGGCCACGGTGATGTCGAGGATGCTCCTTCAGAGCCACCATGGTGCCCCTCAGTGCCCTTCTGCGTGGCTGCAGGTGACCCCAGACCCCACAGCTCCACGGTCACAGCCCTCAGTCCTCCCCCCAGCACAGGGCTCAGGTCTTCCTTGAAGGCTTTGGCTGTGCAGTGACCACACAGCAATCCCAGTTTTCCTTTTAGAGACAACACAGAAACTGTGATTTCCTGCGTTCCCAAGCAGGGCGGGGGGAAACACCAAAAAAAAAAAACCAACAACAACTTGGAAACTCTTCTAAATACGTGCTCAGAGCATCCACAAAGGAAACGTCACTGCAAAATGCGTGGCTCCAACGAACCAAAAGCAAAACCCTACGGTGACCTGTGGGCTGGCACGCTGGGGACCACGCGTGGTGCCCCCATGGCACATCCCAACCCCATCATCCCAAGGAAAACCCACAGTGCTCCTGGCACAGCACAGAGCAGGGCCGGGCTGAGCTCAAGGTCGAGGGCTGTAAATTCCTGGTTATTTTTAGCTGCTGGGTGAGCAGCTGGCGGAAAACAAGAGGAAGAACAGCTGGGATGCAGGGAGGGAGCAGCGCTGCCTGTAGTGATGGGGGGATAAATAAGGGTGCAGCCTGCAAGGGTGGAGGGGATGGGTGCAGGGGGTGATGGGGTGGTCCCGTGTGCCGTAAAGCTGCAGGAGGATGCAGCCCTGCAGTGGGGTGGGAGCGCCCTTGGGCAGCATCTCGTGGGAATGGAGGCTGTCCCTCACTCACCAGAGCATCACTGCTGCAGCAGGGTGTGCCCTTGAGCATCACGGCCCTGTCCCTGGATGGGGACAGAGGTGTTCATTCCCCAGTGTTAAAAGGGGGATGAGGACAACCAGAGCGTGAGCACCTCCAAAACAGAGGGGTCTTTGTGAAACTGCTGAGCAGCATCGCCACATCCCGGTCGTGGGGGCAGCACCCACACCCCAGCTCAGGTCTGTGCGCAGATCCCAGTGCCTGCAGTGGCTCTGGGGCTGAGGTGGGGCAGAAAGGGGTTCCTCCTTGGTGCAGCTCTCACCCATCCCCACCCCCTGAGGTCCAACCTGCAGCCCAGGGCCCAGGGCAAGGTGCTGGTGGTGGTCAGGGCACGAGGCACCTCCAGCCCCACACCAGAGCTGGTGGACACTTGAGCCCCTTCCCAGGGAGCCACCAGCACGCAGCTGCTGCCCTGCTCTTTGCCAACCTGGTGCAGCAGGAGGAAGCCACATGTCAGCAAGGTTGCTGTTTGCAAGCAGCACAGCATGTGCCCGTGGCTGCACACTACAGCACAGCTATACTTAGCTGTCTGCCTGCCCTGCACGGCCCCGTCCCTCCGGGCAGGATGATGTGCAGGGCCTGGTGAGTGACTTACACAGAGGGACGGGGCTGCCAGCTCCCCAGAATTGCTTTGGCTGCATCCAGAGGCAGCAGAGCATCCTTAGCACCCCGTGGCTGGCTCCTGGGCACGGCGTGCAGGATGTGCTTGCCTGCCAGCAGCCAGCGTTGGTGTTGGAAACCTCTTGTTTTCAATCTCGTGTGAGCAGGGAACCCAGCCCTGCCCCGGGACATGGTGAAATTACAGCCGTACGGAAACAATTAGTGAGGGTGGGGGGACGAGGGGGAAGGTTTGCTTGGTTGGCACATAGAAGAAAACGGAGCCCATGAGGCAGCCACGCGCAAGAAGAGCACAGAGACGGGGCTCACACTTGTGGGGCTGAGGTTAGGGGGTTTGGTTGGGGATGGAGGGGACAGAATGGGCACTGCAGTGGGAGAACTTTGCCCTCTGCTCCTCCCACGGAGGACAGTCCCCGGTTAGCAGTGCCCCAGCAGCTCTCTGCTCCTCGTCTGGGACAGGAGCACCTGGGACAGGGCCTTTGCCACGCGGGCTGTGCCTCTCTCGTGGGGAAAGTCTGATGCAATTTGCTCTGCTGGCAACTTGCACTCTGTCTTTCATCAGCAGCCCTCCGGGCTGGGGGGGGGAGTCCCACGGAGCAAAATACCTGGGATGTGCTGGGGAACAGCTAATCCGGGTTTGCCCTGCCCGGCAGCAGAGGAGGATCAGGGCAGGTGAGATGGGGCTCAGGGCACTGACACCCCCCCCATATACAAAACCAGGAACCTGCAGCACAAGGCAGAAAATCCAACTCTGGGGTGCACAGAGCCCACCTCATGCACCTCAGGGTATGGCACAAAGCCTCATCTCCCACCTGTGGCGTACCCGTGCCTGAGCCTGGTGGCATCCCCATGGCCCAAATGACCACACCGACCTCCCACCCCAGCCAGGACCGTTCTGTGACACATTCAGCTCATTCAGGTGGCCGCTTCCATTCCTCATCGCCTCCCCCACCCAAGCTGGCTTTTGGGTAGGAAATGATGGATTCCTTCCTTAGTTCCAAGTCTGAACGTTGTTTTCTTTGTGTGTCTTCTGGTTTTGTTTCTCTTCTTGTGGAAAATTCCCAGCACTCGCCTGCCCTGGAAGCCCAGTGGGGAAGTGAAAGCAAACACTGTTATTGGATGGGGCCGGAGGAGCTGGGAACACAGCTGACCCCGAGCACATGCCGTGTCCCACCGCCAGCCCTTGGCACAACTGGGTGTCTGCGTGCCATCTCTCAGCTTTCCCTCCCCTCCCTAGCTCACTATGTTTTTAATTAGCTGCAGAAATCCCAATCCAAGCCGTGGCTACCACAGCCTGACCCAGCGCAGGTGTTCAATGAAACACCCAGCATCCAGGATGCCCTGTCCTACACGGGTCCTTACCCTGCATGGATCCCAAACCCTGCACAGATCCCCCATCCTGCATGTATCTCCATCCCACACGGATCCCGATCCTGCGTGAATCCCCTGTCCATCACAGATCCCCTTCCTTCACGCAGCCCTACGGATCCCTGGGTTGACAGTTGGTCTAGATGACCTTAGCAATCTTTTTCAACCTTAATGACTCTGTGATTCAGCCCTACATTGGATCCCCAAGAGCCCTGCAGGAGCTGGGATAGACACAACCAGCATAGACACAACCAACATGAGGAGCACTGGGGTGAGGAGCTCTCTGCCCCACAGGGACACATCCCTCACCTCTCTGTGTCCCCATGGGGCTCCCCATGGCCCCAGTGCTGCAGCTGCAGCGTGGCCGTGCCCAGGAACTCCGGCCAGCTCCCACCCGATAATTATAGCTCAGCTGTTTATATACCCAGCACAGGAAGGAAGACGGCGGGGCCGTGTAACCCAGCTCCACGCCCCTCCCCCACTTCCCCCTCCCACCCGCACCCCTGCGTGTGAATTCGGCCCTTGTGACGCTGCGGCGCAGCCGGGGCTTTCAGGGCTCAGCTTCTCCTTTCCTGTAAGGGACAACCATGAGATGTTTGGGATGTCCCCAGGCCGCACCTTTTGCAGAGGGGCCCGGGAGGATGCAGTGCCTCCTGAGTGCTGCACTCGTTTAGGAGCACCCCATCCCCGTGCACTGCTTCCCCATGGGCTGTGCATCCCACAGAGAGGCAAAACCAGAGCCCACGTCCCAGTGCCACTGAGGGTCACCCAGGGTCAGCCCACATCTCCCTTCTCCCTCAGAGATCCCAGCTCGTGTGCTGGGGGTCCAACAGTGATCCCACGTGGCCTATAGGAATGAGAATGGGCGCAGGGAACAGGGATGGGGACAGAAATGGGATGGGTTGTGCCTCTCCTTCGCTGCAGGCCAGATGTGGCCGAGCCAGCGCCTTCTGGTTTTGTTTGTACTGTTAGATAACTTCGAAAGCAGAAGCTGGAAGGGCTGAACAGTTTGTTCTTTCTGGCTTGTGCGCGCCACTGCCTGCAAACCACAATGCCTGAGCACTGCAGGGCTGCAACCACAGCGCAGCATGTGAGCCAGCCACGGCCCGTGCCCCCCGCTGCTCCCCCTCTGAAGGACCCCCCTGGTGAGGGATCCTGTAGGATCACCAGGATGCGTGCACGGGGTGCTGGGACCCCCCTCCCAGAGGATGAAATGCTAGCAGGGATGGAGTAACCCCATGCTGGGACTCATTTGCTAGGGGTGTGCTGGGAGCTGGAGGGCAGGGGCTCACTGTCGCCGAGCGCAGGGTGTCCTGGGGGCTGCAGGGGCAGGAGGAGGGCTGCAGGCTCTGTGCTGTCCCTCCGCCTGGGATGAGGGCATGCTCAGGATCCAGCTCTGCTCGTGCACCTTCCCACCTGCAGTGCCCTCTGTCCTTTCTTGTGCTGCCACTGCAAACTGCAGCATCCCGGGAGCCCTGTGCAAGGAGACAAGAGGAACTGGAAAATAAAAAAGACCCATAGGATTTCAAAGCACGGAGGTCTCTTTGGGAACGTTTCCCGACCTCGAGTGCCCTTTGGGGTCGCAGGGATGCCGTTGTTGTTGCTGTGCAGGATAAGGAGCACAGCCCGGGGTGCTGATTCACGGCTGCGCTCCCCGGGAGCAGCGAGGCAATAAGGGAGCAGGGCGAGATAAGGCATGGTGCTGCAGCAGGGCTCGCTGCAAGCCCTGTCCTCTGTTCCAGGCCCGTGGGTGCATTTAAGGTCAGGCACAGCACAGGCTGCCTGCAGCAGCAGCCCTTGGATGTGCTGCTCCCAGCCAGCTCCAGCCCAGCAGGACGCAGGGCCCGGGCGCCCCATGGGACTGCAGTTCCCATAGCGAGCAGGCAGCTGGGAGTGGGGGCTGGCTCCTTGTGGGCAAGGATATTTTGAACTCCCAGTTCCCCTCTCGGTTTTGCAGGGTGCTCACCCGTTCTGCTGTTTGCCGAGCCAATTGCTTTTTTGGCCCCACTGTTTTGAGGCTGTGCCCTTCGTGGCTGAGAGGGATGAAGCAGTGTGGCCAGGAGAGGAGGGCTGCATAGGATGGGCAGTGCTGGGAAGGCTCCCCAAAGCAAACAGAGAGAAACACGTGCCCTATGGCATCAGCTGCATGCCCACATCCCTCCCGAGCACGCCAGCGACACGAGACCCCACACGTGGTGTGACAGCACATCCTGCAGCCCTCACCGTGGGGAAGTGCTCTGCAGGGGAAAGGAACACCCCGAGGCTGAGGTCCCACAACCCCAAAAACGTCCGTGCTCTGCAAAGAGGCAGGGAGCCTTGGGGCACGCCTCCCTGCACAGATCCCAAAGCTCTGTAAGATCCAGAAGCTGCTGCAGGATGGACGCCCACTGGGACCTTGGCCAGCTCGAACCTTCCAGACTGTCACGCCGAGCCCTGTCCCACAGCTCTGCAAGGACTTGGCTTGCACAAGCACCAACCTTTCCCCTTCCCGGGTCACGAGACACAAACAGCCCCGACTGGGAGCTGTTTTTTCTCTTTTTTTTTTTTTTCTTGCTTTATCAGGATCTTGCTGAGATAGACGGTGTTCTCGGTGAGTGGGTCATGTTTGCACAGTGCTTTGTAAATGCAATTCCTTATGTAAGAGCTCAGGGTTGCTCCAGGGGCTCGCCCAAGCAGCGCGCATTGCCACCTGCAACACGAGCACCCAGGGGACATCAGCGCCCATCTCTCGAGGTCTGCACTGCGTGAGCGTGAGCTTTTGCAGCCTCTGCTCGGAGTGTGAAGGGCTGCACGCTCACTGTCCCTGCTGCCAAGAGCCTGGGCTTGCTCCACTAACCCAGCTCCTGAAGGTCGCTGGCTCAAGGCTGGGCTTGCGTCCTGGTTGCTTGTTTTTTATTGTTGACTGTCCTTATCGTCGTGCAGTGAGAACGCTGCGTCCCAAGCACGCCCACTGCCTCTTCCACTGCCTTCTGCCCAAGCTCTGCTTCTCCCCTGCACCCTGCCTCGTGCTGGAGAGCAGCCTGGCGTCACTGTCACTGCACTGACACCAGAGCTGGAGCTCTGGGGGAATCCTGTGCGTCAGGAGTTGCTGATCTGGCTTTGGGGGATTGACAGGGGATGGGAAGAGGGACTGCAGGGTGTAAAAGTCTCACCTGAGAGGAAGGGGCAAGGCCAAGGAGAAGTGGAAGGGAGGAAGAAAGGGAGGCAAGAGAGAGAGAGAAACAGGTGGGGAAGAGAAAGAAAAACAGAAAGAATAACTGAAAGAGATGGAGAGAGTGAAAGCACAGAGGGGAAAGCAGGAAGGAGGAAGGGAAGGGAGAAAGAAGGGGAGGTAGGAAGAAAGCAAAGAGGGAGGGAGGGAGGGAGGGAGGAAAGGAAAGGAGAGGAGAGGAGAGGAGAGGAGAGGAGAGGAGAGGAGAGGAGAGGAGAGGAGAGGAGAGGAGAGGAGAGAGGGAGAGGAGAGGAGAGGAGAGGAGAGGAGAGGAGAGGAGAGGAGAGGAGAGGAGAGGAGAGGAGAGGAGAGGAGAGGAGAGGAGAGGAGAGGAGGGAGAGGAGAGGAGAGGAGAGGAGAGGAGAGGAGAGGAGAGGAGAGGAGAGGAGAGAGAGGAGAGGAGAGGAGAGGAGAGGAGAGGAGAGGAGAGGAGAGGAGAGGAGAGGAGAGGAGGAGAGGAGAGGAGAGGAGAGGAGGAGAGGAGAGGAGAGGAGAGGAGAGGAGAGAGAGGAGAGGAGAGGAGAGGAGAGGAGAGGAGAGGAGAGGAGAGGAGAGAGAGGAGAGGAGAGGAGAGGAGAGGAGAGGAAGGAGAGGAGAGGAAAGGAAAGGAAAGGAAAGGAAAGGAAAGGAAAGGAAAGGAAAGGAAAGGAAAGGAAAGGAAAGGAAAGGAAAGGAAAGGAAAGGAAAGGAAAGGAAAGAGGAAAGGAAAGGAAAGGAAAGGAAAGGAAAGGAAAGGAAAGGAAAGGAAAGAAGAACAAGGTCGTTATTCTTGGAAAGCCATGACATCCTCGGAAAGGAAAAGCTAAGGACACAACATCTCCATGGGGATGGCTGGATTGCCTCGGGCTTGGCATCAACCAATCCCAACCCTATTGGTGTGCCACCCCCCACCTTGACTACTGCCCAGGACAGGGTTGCACAGAAGTGCTTCTAGGGTCAGACAGAGGGAGCTGGGACACCATCAGACAAGTCTTCACCTCGCTGGGTCAATACCCAGCCGGGCAAGATGCACTCTGTCAAGAGTGGAAAATTCCTGTTGCCTCACCAGGCACTCCCTGCAGCCCCAGCACACAGCTGCGTCCCGCAGGACTCTGGCATGCCCCATAATGTTTATCAACAGGGTTGTGCAAGGGCCGTGGCACGCAGCTTGGCAGGGGCATGGGACTGCTTGGGCAACCTGCTCTGCCGAAATCCAGAGCTCTTGGGAAAGTCCCTTTGCCCTCAGACCTGTGTCTCCAATGGCACGGTGTCACCGACACGGCGGCCGTTGGCACCTGATGGCCACCAGTTTTTTGGCCTCCCAAATCTGAGGCGGTGAGCTGGAGGTTTTGCTGCAGATCCCTTCTTGTCGCTGCCGAACACACTGAGTTGGTTTCTCTTACGACGCACCCGTTGCATCACTTGAGATATGTGCCGCTGGGATGCCCTATCTCGTGTGAGCCTCCAAAACATGACACAGTGCCATTCCTTGAGGCACTGATCAACTGTGGGATCCACAGCACAGATCCCAGCTTGGAGTGGAGTGGAGTGAGTTGAGAGGAGTGGAATGC